>NW_028318183.1:6610625-6983750 GCF_062004578.1 Staurois parvus | reverse complement strand
GGCCAATGCTGTCACAGGGGTGTGGGGATTCTTGTCCTATAACCCTGGACAGTAAGGGTTCGTGGTTGGAGTGTGGAGTGCTGAGTCAAGGATCGTGAGGCCTGAAGGGGATCCCCAGGGCTGGGGGCTCTGCCTCCAGGCAGGAGCTGAGGAAGGAGGGATAGGAGCAGTTTGACCAGCGGGATCGTCACCATCCTTCAGTCTCATCCAGGAGACACCCTGTATTGCAAGGGAGGACTTGCCTGAACAGCAGTCTTTGCCAAGCAGCAGGATTTGAATAGACAGTGTGGATACCTCTACTTTCCACCCCCATAGCCAAAAAAGGGAAGAGGCAGCTGGATGCAATATTTAGCTAGCCTAAAAAGGGACAGTGCCACAATTTACCTTAACCCCTCCCTTGCTCTGGGATTCACTCATAGAAGCCAGATGTGCTGGCATTTCCTACTAAGGGGACAGAGAGCTCCTGCATACAGTTGGGACTTTGCTATTTGTACTAACAGGACACAGAGCAGATGGGATATTCTCTCCGCCCCTTCTTGCTGTGACTCGGACAGCGACGTGTATGATGCCACTTCTGGGTCACCGCTATCACTTTCCCTGGCTAGAATAGCTGAGGAGAGATGAATTGTAATGCGATCTGCATTGCAATATAGCCAGTACAGCCCAGAGGTGACATGCAGGGTCTTTAATGGCTCATTAAAGATAACCTGTCATCTAAAACTCATCACATAGGGCACTTTGTCTTGCCTATGTGATGGAAAAAAAAGTTAAGTAAAAAAAAACTTTTTTTGCAAAAAAATAAAGTTACACCCAAGCACATAGCATCCCCCCCCTAAAAAAAGTGTGAGCCCCACCTCCACATACAACATAGTCGCACGTGGTTTCATATACCTTTGGTAATATTGTGTAATATAAAAAAATGTATCTACCACTATTTTATTCTCTAGGGTTTCTGCTTTCAGAAAATACACAATGGGGGGGGGGGGGGTTGTGTAATCTTCAGGCCTAAAATTATTTTTTAAATGTGTGCAAAAAATGCAGCAAAAGGGCTACACTTTTGTGGGGAAAAAAAATAGTAAATAAAAAACAAATATTATAACATATACAATTGTGACACAAGTTATATTGTAAACGAATGTTACTAAAAACAACCTTTCCTTTTCAATATGCAGTGCTGTAATTTTCTGTAAAATGCAATGCAACATGGCTACCTGGAGGATTTCTGTACACAGAATACGTACAGACCACCCCCCAGAAACATCATTTCCTGTTTGTGTGATTGGCTCACTGACTTTCCCAGAAGTTTGCACTAAGATAAAATCAGATTTAAGGCATCCCCTGCAACATAAATGTAATTTTTGGTAAGATACTCCCAATAGGAAATTATGTTTAGGGATGCAGACCCTGCAATTTTCCTCGTTAGAGCCCTGCAGGTGCAGCTGCTGATAGATAACTATGAAACAACTCTCAGACAGATTCACATTGCACATGGACACAGAAAACAGGTACTTATCCAGAATAACTGCTTCCCGACCGCCCTATAACACAGCTACTCCTACAGGGCAGCAGGGCTTTGGAAAATCACGTATACATGATTTTGTATTTCTGGGTAGGGGGAACATGTGCTGCCCTACCGTGCCGCTGTTGGTGGCTACAGCTGTCGATCATTGGGTCCCGGCCAGAGATTACCCGCCGTCACCCGGTGATCGCCGAGGAACACTGACAGGGCAGAGGTCTGTATGTAAACATTACAGATTTCTCCCCTGCCAGCACCAGCATGCTTACACTATAAAACATATACAGACAACATAGTAAAACAGCACACAGTTAGCCCTTTGATCGACCCAGATTTTAACTCCTTCCTGCCCAGTAACTTTAGTGTCAGTGATTTTTGTTAGCACTGATCACTGTATTAGTTTCACTGGGGATGTCGTTGGCAGTTAGTCAGTTCCCCCCATGGAGTCAGATTGTCTACCGCAGTCGTGCTATAAGTCACTGATTGTCGCCATTATTGGCATATATTGTAGATGCTGTAACTTTCAGGTAATTTACACGTATTGGGAGTTTTTTTTAGCATAGACAAGTAGCAGAATACATTTGGACCTAAATTTATGACAAAATTTGATTTCTTTACATTTTTTTACTAGACATGTTTTATAGCAAAAATTTAAAAATATTTTTTTTTTGTTCAAAATTGGCGGCCTTTTTTTTGTTTATAGCGCAAAAAATAAAAAACGCAGAGGCGATCAAATACCACCGAAAGAAAGCTCTATTTGTGGGGAAAAAAGGACGTAAATTTTGTTTGGGTACAGCATTGCATGACTGCGCAATTGTCAGCTAAAATAAGGCAGCACCGTATCGCAAAAAATGGGCTGGTTAGGAAGGGGGGTAAATCCTCTGGAGGGCAAGTGGTTAACAAAAGGTAGGAATCTGCAACAAAGTATGTTAACATCCTTGCGATGTACATTGAACACTCAGAGGGGAATGTTTTTTTGGAAACTAAAGTGGAGTTATTCTTTAAGTTACTGGTAATGCATTCATTTTCCCAATTTATGCAACTAAAATGTTTACATTGTCAGATTAGGTCACAGCAGCAGACTTTCTGTTTATATTTCCTAATCAATGAATCAGAGTAAATACTTAGAGAATTGGACAGCTTTTAATTTACCGCTAACTGATTTTGAAGGATAGGCGCTGTACCATTTTGCATTATTGCACTGTAGAAGCCATCCATCAAATTTAGTTGTAATGAAGCCGTCTGAAAGCTGCATTCTATACAGAAGAAAGTTTTTACCAGACACAAGACTCAGTTTGTGCTATGTGCATGAGACTCCCAAGTGGATCTAGTGTAACTCTTCAGGCCACTAGATGGGGACTATACACGTGTGTTTGGAAAGATTCAATACTGGACTCCAAGCAAAAACAAAAATTGGCAACTAAAATGAAAAGATAGTTTTGTATATTTTATCACCATGATTGCAGCCACTGTACAACTGACAGTAAGAAGTCATATTGTGCAGCACTGCATACCTACCATGCACGGCAAGGTTGGCCAACCATATGTCATTGCTGGTTACTGAGTCCAGTACTCTACCATTAAAAAGAGAACCACTTCATTGCAGGGACCTAGAATTCAGCTCTGCCTAGTAACCTCAGATTGATACATGGAGTAGGTTTGTGTTGTTACCTCCAAACAGGGGTGGACTGACCATTCGAGCACTCGGGCACTGCCCAAGGGCCCGGGGTCAGTAGGGGGCCCCATGAAATGCCCCTGGTACCTTTTTTATAGGCTTTTTTGAGTGTGGGCAAGGACACAGGGGCCCCATGATCCCCTATTGCCCGGGGGCCCCATGAGTTGTCAGTCTGCCCCTGCCTCCAAACCTAGTCCTACCCAAATAAATGGCCACAATTCTACAAGAACCCTTGGCCCAGGAAATGTAGTCATGGCACAAGCAGCTCTTGAGACTAGTGCCTTCCCCTGGAATAGATGAAAGAATATTCTCAATTAGTTATGCTGCATCATGAAAGGCTCATATTCTACAAATGTTTAAGCCATTACAATCTAACTTTGGTGGTGGGGAGATACATACATAGTGTATGTAATTTTAATAGGTGTCAGTTGCTCAATTTTAATTCAATTTATACAACTGACAGCTGTTAGCAAAAGTTTAGTTTTTTTGGAACCTTTTAAATAATTTAGACTTTTCTTAGCCAGGCAAAACACAAAGTACACAGGCATTTGGCAAAATACTTTCAGCCCCGTTCCCAAGTTCTTCACAGTACTGCCTTGTCTGACTGCGTCCAAGTCCTACTACACATGCACATTGCTCAGCCATTAATTCCAGCCATTGGAACAAATAGACCACACACATAGTAGAAGCTGAATGTAGCCAGGACATTTCTGAAAAGGCAGAGCATTGTCAGCCAGGGTTGCACAGTGAAGATCTTGGGAACAAGGCTGAAGGTAAGTATTTTGATAAGTGTCGGCCATTCAGGGGAGTTGGGGTGAACATTTAAAGTGCAACTTCACTAAAAGTGAAGTTTTCCTTTAAGCTCTTTATTACCACAGACAAAGCATAGGCATGGATACAGATTAAAAATTGCATCCAGATGTTTTTCAGTCATCATCTCCATGAAAAACAAGACATGCCTAATGTAATCTTGTGAAGCAGAATGGAAAGTGTTCCAAGATTTTGTACTTTAGAATGTGATATCAGAGACAGCGGGTCTGAAGACTGTAGAGAGAGCATGTGCCAATGATTACAATACATCAACTGGAATGTACTTATTTTTGTATTAAGTAATGAACAACCTGACCACTACTACACACAGTAGAGAATAACAAAGAGGTTTCCATGACTTATTTCCCATTCTGCATATGCTAGTTACCTGGCTGCCATACTTTGGATCACTAATCCAGGATGAAGGTAAAGCCTCTGACTTTCCTGAACTTGCATGCTTGTCACAAGGCCACAACTCAAAGTATTGGAGCTGGTCACATGACAGCCACCTGATGGAATGGAGATAAGTGAGGTGGAGTTTACTTCCACATTTAACCACGTCTCCGCACGTCTGATTAGCATAGGTCTGCTTAGCATAAGTGTTCAGAGGTGGAAGGATCAATTGTAAGCTGGAATGTCACTGCCCCGATGTACCTATTGAATGCTACCACTAAGATGTGCCAGGAAATTAGGTATTTACAACTTTACAGTTTCCTGGTGCATTGGCAGCATACAATGGCAGCTTAAGTTTAGTTAAAGTGATATTAAAGGTTGCAATTAAATAAAAAATAACAAACATATCATACTTACTTGATCTTTGTAATGGTTTTGCACAGAGCAGCCCCAATCCTCTTCTTTTTGGGTCCCCCACCGACAGTACCGCCTCCTCCCTCGCTCCAAGTGTCCCCAGTAGCAGGCCTCTTGCTAATGGGGGCACTTGAGCAGGCTCACTCCCGAGCCGTGCCTCTGTTGGACATTGTACAGTCACACATAGAGCACGGTTCGGCCCTGCCCCGCGCTCTCCTCTCCTCATTGGCTCACTGACTTTGACAGCAACAGGAGCCAATGGCTCCTGCTGCTGTGTGAAGAGAGAAAGAATTGAGAGAGCCGCTGCTTAATCCCCATACACACAATGAGAATATCGGATGAATGATCACTGTTTTTCTTTGTTTTTTTAATACTAGTCTCATATCAAAAGTTTAAAGATTACTAAAGTTATGAAAATTCTTGTACGACAGAAAAAAAAATTTGTAAGGTATGTCATGTATTGTACTGTATTTGGAATTATATTTTCAGACTAAAATCGTGCTAATTAAATGAAAGTCGTATGATCTGGTATCGTACGAGAAACATTTTTGTGCTCGTCCCTTTCGAATAATTTCAGAAGAAAGCTGTGTACTAATGATCAGATTATCATACAATCGCTTCAAAAGCAGTATTTTTTTGTGTGATTTTCTGATGGTTTGTACTAGGCTTTAGGTAAGTCTACGGTGGGTGCTGAGGGGGAGTGCAACCCAGAAGGTAAAAAAAAACTTCTGCCTTTAGAACCTCTTTAAAATCAGCACAAGGTCTGTCTGCATGCCCCTGAGAATTCCCTCTACCCCCCTTTCATTTTTGTTTACCCTTATGTGCCTGTATTACCTTTCATCATGTATGTACAGTAAGTACCATTGTACTTTTTGTACGTATGCTTCTGTGCCTTTTTATGAGCTGTACGCTGCTGTATTGTCCCTGGTGCTGCTTAATTGAAATCTTTCATCCTTTGCTTGCTGCCCCCCTCCATACCCAGTGGTGTATTTAGGTTTTGTGCAACACAAAAATTGGACAATCCCAACACCTCCTCCCCGTCCTCCCCCTCACAGGCAAGGAGCACCTGACACCGACCAACACCAGACCCTGCCCCCCCCCCCCCCACACCCCAGTGTGTAGAGAACCTGACAGTGACCAACAACACCCCACCCCCCCCAGAGAGAGCATTGCATTCCACTAACACACCCACTCCACCCCCACCCCCAACGAAATAGAGAAAGACACACACCATCACAGCTCTGGACATCCCCAGGAATGACAATTGGGTTCTGCATACACCATCAAGCAACCCGCAGCCTCTCTCAGATCCCACTGCCCCCTAATAAATGCCACCTAGGCAAATGCCTTGTTTGCCTTGTGGTATATACACCCCTGTCCTTACCCCCACAGTAGTAATCTTCCAGTGCTACAGGAAATTATACAGCCACTGACCCTGCCATAAGCACTCCCCAAGAGTGTCAACTGTGCTAGCCCTTTCTCCCCCCCATCCATTCATAGAAGCTGTACTATATTGTCAGGGTCCTGTCCACAGCAGGAGTTCTGGAAGATCTGGCATTTTTGCCAATACTCTACATGGCCGCAGAAAGACACTCCAGCCTCAGTCTGGTGCCAGACGGCCTTTATAAGGAGGCTCATCACTTCCTCTAGTTGCTTGATGATCTCTAGCTCCCCATGCCCTGTTCCTGGTTCCTGTGGTTCTGACTTGTGATTTCCTGTTACCAACTCGGCTTTCTCCTGGAGCTGTCTACTCTGATTTACCCCTGACCTGACCTCGGCTTGGCTTACGGATACCCTCTCTCTCTCGCTCCTCTGTGAATGACCTCGGCTTTCCCATCTGACCACGTCCGCTCTGATTCCTACCTGGTACCTGATCTTGGCTTGAACCGACTACCCAGTAAACATCCAAATCCCGGAAGGGCTGGCATACCACGCACAGGCGCCTCCTGTCTACAGACCTATCTCCGTGCACCAGCTGTGCTTCTGAGTGGACCACCAACCAGCACTCCTACAGGTGACCTGTGCAATTTTGGGCCTGACTCCCACTCTCAGGGGAGTCCGGAACTTAGCCGCAAGGGAAGCCCTCTCTCCATTGGCCTCCATCACCAGGTACGTGATATATAGCTTTTATTCATTTGATTTTAACTAAGACAGCAGCCACCTGCAGAAAGGATACTTCTCATTTAAGTACCTTCCCCTACACTACATAATTCCAAGCATTGGCATGTTATACATAGTTACACTGATCCGACTTCTGCCACTGTAATAAGGTATATACCATACCTGGCTGATGTCACTGGAAGCTGGAAATCACTGAAGTAGCCACCACTACTTCAGTGCTCGCTAATTGCTTCCTGGGTCCTGGGCCAAGCTGCTACCTGGCACAGGCACCATTCACCATTGCATCTCCTGACTAAATGCACAGCATTCTCTTATTGGACAAGGTGGAAAGCATTCTCTGACTGGTAAGCATGCCGAGTGGCTGGCATTCACAGTGCATCACATCGATTGCTCAGCACAGGACCTGGTGGAGATAGGAAATCACGTAAGTAGGGGTGTCTACTTCAGGGATCGTTCACACAAGCTTTGCTACTTCAGGGATCATTCACACAAGCTTTGCTCTCTGAAGTGCGATCCAAATTCAAATTGCCCATCAGAGAACACTTGAGAAGCCTGAGGAGGCATTGTATCTCCTCCTCTCTGCCTACTTTAACCTCTTGAACTCTACACTAGCACGTTGCAACTGCATGCATTGCATGTGGTTGGGGGTCACTTTCTGAGTGGCCCCAGTCACATGAATTGGTCATGTTCAGTGGGCACTATTCTCCCTAAAAGCAACGGGGTATAATTCGTGCAGTACCCAATGCATGAGTACATCCCCGGCCGCTGCCTCTGCAGCTAAATGGGATAGCGGTTGAGGATGGCAAAAGTGTGACTCAAAAGCAGGGTTTTACTGCCCTATAATGGCTATTGTGAACAAGCCCTCAGTGATTTCCAGCTTCCAGTGGCTCCAGCCCAGTACATATGTCAAATACATAATTACATTGGTTCCAGCTGGATAAATGTAACTATGTATAACATGTCGATTATTTAACTAAACCTGGCTGTAACCCATTGTATTTTGCCATTGTGATGCACCAGGAAAGTAAAATTAGTGTTAGGTAGGTATACAATTTGCCTGGTTTCTTGTTCTAAATAGAGTAGGGAAGGGTTTAACTCCTATCAGGGGTATTTTTAATTTTTTTTTGTGCCAATGCTACGTTAAGGAATTTCTCTTCTGTCCTGGAGATGCAGCGGGGGAAAAAATAAGCGCAAATCTCTATGATGTGAATGGAATTCCCATCTTAAAGAGCTGTCACAGAGCAGGTGTCTGTTGAATGATTTGCCATTGCCTCCTGTTCTATTGGCAAATTAATTTTTTTAATTTTCTCCCAACTTACTTTTCTTGGTGACAATGGCTAGTGAGAAAAACTGAAATCTTCCCTGCGAGGAAATCTTCCCTTCTTCTCCATGCTGTCCAAAACTAAAGTGAATAATCTTGCCTTTACATACACTTTAAGCACATATGGGTTTTAAAGTTTGCAGCAATGTGTTTTTTTTTTTCTGTTCCTTTCAAGTCAGAAGCGCTTTATCATGGTGAAAGAGTGTATTGTAACCTTTATTAAAAAGCCCAACCTTGCCAGATCAGATGAAAATATTTCAGTGAAAACTGAGGAAATGTCTGGAAGCAGTGGGGAAGAGAAGGATCAGACGTTTTTTGTGTCTGCTTTTTGTCTGGCTACAGGAACTTTTGCTACTACAGCATTGGATATGCGCCACTGCGAACATCTGGATTATGTTAAAGCATACAAAAAAAATTCCAAGAATAATTTTAGAAAATCCAAGGAATGTTCAATTAAAAATGAGAGGGAGGGGTGATGAATCTCCAAATTAACATTCCAAAATATGTGCCAGCAAAACACATTCTAATAAGTCCAAGCAAATCATCTGGCACATATGTAAATCTGAATGGAGCTTTGTGTCAATTAGCTGGGCACAATTCCTTCTGCAGGATTAATAACTCATAGCGTGCCAATAAACAACATTTGGCACAACAAATGTTCCTTGAATCCTTTCTCTAGTCAATGAAGTTGTTCAGGAACACATTGAAGGCCCATTTGAAATACAAATTCCCTTATATAAAAAAAAATATTAACCACAGTGGAAATAGGCTAGCCTTTTTTTTAATATGGAGGAACCCTTCAAATAACATGCTGGTCTCAGAGAACCCCTGCTAATGAATATTATATCTACAGCTCACAGTATATTAGCATGATGTTCGTTGGGAGAATGCTCCGTACATTTGTGGTTATTAGGAAGAATGTCCCCCATACAGCTAAGAAGATGATTGGTGGCAGTGGTTACTTACCTTAGAGTCAGACGTTGCTCAAGGAACCCCTAGTAAGTTCTGGATGGAACCCAAGGGTTCTATGGAATCCTAGTTGAGAAACACTGAAGTAGGAGTCCTGTATAGTTCTACACAGGCATGTTATCGTATAGCAGAAAGCAAGCTTTTATGCTTTTGTTGTAAGATTTTTTTTGCCACATTAGCAACATACCTTAACAATTTATGGCATGTTTCCCAAAGTATGGGAACATGCAATATGAAGATTCCTATTATATTCAATAGTGCCCATTTACATCTGAGTATCATAGGGTATCGGAGAACAGGAGAAAGTGCAGAGAAGGGCAACCAAACTGATAAGAGGTATAAACCAATAAATTTGCCTGACTATTCAAAACCTGTGTGGGAATCACAAATAATAAATCAATGTAAGAGTTGTGCGTCTCTACTAAGCCCTAACTTTTATTCATACACAACTAAAAATAATGTACAGTATGTCGGCAAAAATGTAAGAATCAAATTTAAGAACTACTTGAAGATATTAAAGGGAAAGACAAATCAAAACCTAACTAAGCTTACAGCTACTCCCACCCCCATTCTAAGTCTATTCTATCTATCCTGTAAAAGGAAATGTACCTATATTCATACCTATTGTAATGTCATTCTGGTCCAGTTACATGATCGGGTCCCAGCGCCAGCTTCAGTGTAGAGGAGGGACAGCCGACAAAACAGCTGCCCCATAGTAAGCCTATGAATGATGTCATTGTACAGGATCTGCAGCTGTTGTTGGCGATCTCTCCTCTATGCTGAAGCTGATGCTGTAGACATCACGTGATTGGACCAAAGCGACTGCAGAATAGTATAGGCATTTTTCCTTTTACAGGGTAGATAGAATAGGCTTCAAATGGGGGTGGGAGTAGAATTTAGCTCAGTTAGGTTTTGATTGGTTTCCGTTTTAATGTCTCCTGAGTGCCTGGCCTCAGAAGAGGACACCCTGTCAACATTCACTGTTTGACACTCAAAATGAAGATTGTCATCTGTTATTGAGAAAATGTCAGATTCTTCATACAACCATCCTTTGTTGTTCATCAGTGTAATTTCTGTTAATGTAACTCTGATATTTAAAAAAAATATTTTGCAATACTCAGCCCTTGTTCACGAGACTTCAGGAGTATGTCTAAATGCCAGACAGTCCTGCACAATCTGGGACTGCTGGGAGGTATGCAAAAGGGTCAGAAATGCTACCAAAAAAACTGAAGGATATGTCAGCAATGACAGGCTCCATGGTTCTCTCATGACTGTTGCCTTTAATTTAGTATCAAGTGATCAAAATAGAGGGGACTGAGTGCTAATAAGGTCGGTTGTCAAAACACTTAGGTCAGCAGTTGTTCAAAGCTCCTTCCTTCTGTCATACATTTTGGTGGAACAGCAGATGAGATAAGAGAGCTGGAGGAAAACGTAGGACAGCAAAGAGGATCATGGAGACATGACAATTACAGATGACGATTATGAAAATGTGAGAGGAAAAAACAAGCAGTCCTTTTCCTTTTCAGTTTACAGCAGTCTGGCCATATGTGTGGCTTAAAGTGTTTGCATATGGCATGTATGGCCAGTTACTAGGGAACTGTCATTCTCTAAATACTGCAATTCCCATTTCCTAAACCACTATAATCAATCATTTAAAGCCCAGTATGTTCCTGGCTCCTGATATGAACACAAGTACATATACAATATGTACCAGCATTGATTGAAAGCCATCATTTTCTTAGATTCCTAGGATGCACCCTGAATCTCACAACCTACACTGTACTTCTATAATTAAAGTCAAAATTGTCACTAAAGAAATACGAAGGCTTCAGTTACTCCTTTGAAGAATATTAAATGCATGCCTCTAAACTTTCTGAGCAACAGCCTCAGAACAAGTATGCATTTTAGGAAATTCAGAAACACTTGTACTAAATTAGTAATAAAGCAAAAGGATCAACAGAAAAGCCAGGCAACTAACTTTTGCAGACTCTGAAACCACCATCATCATCATCAGTTTTGTCATTCTCAAAAGGAATGGTTTAGCTTAAGGGCCATGCCCTGCATAAAAGAAACGTTTTTCTTTTCAAAATTTTGAAAAACACTGAGGGTCCCCAAATTGTCAGATCAGTTTCATTTCTCTGAGCTTTACTGAATAAAATATACTGAATCTCATTTACCAAAAACTACAGATCCTCATTGTACCAATAAAATGGCCAGATGTCACTTGGTACCCCACCTTTGGTGATGTTCTCTGTTACAGACCAAACTCAAAAGGTCCCGATGACTGAGCTTCACGCATGCTAGAAAATACCTACACCCTTGGTCCAGGTGAGGGGTGTGGGTTTCATCAGTGTGTTGTCTATGCAAAAACTAAGAAATATTGAAAATACATTTTGTTGCGCACAAGAACATAGAAGACTTAGGTTTACTTTTTCTAATAAGCAATAGAAATAGAACAGCTAGAATTCCACTAATAATAATAACACCTTTGTCCTGGTTTTGATTAATGGACTCCAGTTACAGTTTTAAAGTGAACCTGCCCTTACAATATGAAAGAATGTGCCTGCAGGAAATGATATTCGAACTCCTTCCCACCCAGCCCCAGCATCCCTTTAAGGCTCCATGTACACGGGACACTTCTGAACGATGGAAACTGACTGCTGGAAAACGTAGGTTAAAAAAATGTCTGTTTAGCTGCATTTACATACCCCATTTATCAGCATTTGCATTTAGAAGCGTTTTTTAAAGATAACCTCAGGAGACCTTCCAAAAAGCTCACAATGCACTGAAAAACAGTAAAAAAATTAACTATTTTTGGACATTTTGAGAGCAATAGAGAGGGCAGAAGCAGAGAGAGCAATATTTGTTGAGCTTAGCTGTCTGTTTGTCTGGTGTTTGGATGTGTTCAGCTCATTTCTGTGCAGAAATTATTGCAGCGGTGTCTAACATATTTTCTTTCATGCGAAACCTCAAAGTATGGTGTACCAGGTCCATTTGAGTACCGGGAAAATGCTTTGCATGCATTTTTCATTATGAAAAAAGGCTCTGGATAGCATCTGGAAATGGAAGAGTTAAAAGAAATTTTAAACGCAAAATGCTTTTAAACGCGGTTAGTCACGTTTACAAGCGTTTGGAGTTTGAAACACTGATAAAATCTACTCCTGAATGCAAGTTTTCTGCGATCAAAAAAACGTCTGTAAACTCAACTGCCTGTAAACCATGATGTGTACATGGACACATAGGAAAACATTAGGGAGAGTTCAGGGGCTGCTGAAAAAAAACGCTGAACAGCTCCTAAATGTGAGTTTATCAGCTGCAGTGTACATGAGCTCTAACTGGATCTTTGTTCCTGGGTGGGGGTGCGGGACAGACAGTCACGTGACCAATCCATCATAGTGGTCACATGATCAGGGGCCCATCCTGCCACTCCCGATCATTGCTAGAGATAGTTGCTAGGTTGGGAGTGAGCTCTCATCAAAAGAAACTTTGGCTGTTCATGGACATGTAAGCATTGTGAGGGCCCACCCTCTTTGAGGCCACACCCTCTTTAAGGCCACACATATACACTGCACATAGTTTACAGGTGATAAATGACAGAACATTTTACAAAGCTGCACAGTTCTTTTTATACCTACTGGGGCAACGTGACTGTATAGGCTATTTTCTGGAAAGGCCTTCAATTTTCAGACTGCTCAGGTTAGAAGGAATAGAGTGTGTGTACGTGTGTGTGTACGTGTGTGTGTGTGTATTGTGTATTTTTTTATCCACATACACTAACTATGAAGGTCCTTGTCTTGATTAACAAAAATTTCACACCTCCAGATTCCTGAAATTCAATGGTATGTTTTAAAGTATTTGCATACACATTCCCTTTACTCTAAATTGTCGAAACCCAGGCCAATTAAATAAGTCCAGGACACAGGAAATCAAAGGATAATACTTAAATAAATATATATTTGGTTTGGGCAGTATGAATGCCAACATACACATTGAAATGTTCATATAAAAATAAATTATTCTGAAATAAAAAAAATAAACAAACAGAGTCTTTTTCCTGTAGGAATGCAAACTAAGCCATGGCAGAGGAAGCTTTTACTTTTGGCGATAATGCCTGTTTAAACCGTCTCTTTAAATCCTGCATATTGGGTGACCTTGGTCGTGGCATTATAGAGCCTCTCCTCTTCTCTACAGTGCTGGTGGATTGGTGTTTGCTGATTTCTTTACACAGGTGATGGAACACGTCACAAACGTCCTGACAGTTTTCACTAGTGGAGATCTCCACAAAGGAGCAGCCCAGTTCATTGGCCAGCTGGATTCCGGAATCTGAAGGCACCTGTCTGACATGGAGGAGGTCCCCTTTATTGGCCACTATAATAATGGGTATTTTAGAGTCCGAGTGCACCTTCCGAATGTGCTGGTGAAGGTGACGGATGTACTCATAGCTCCTTAAGTCTGTGATTGAGTACACTAGCAGGAAACCTTCTGATGACTGAACGAACCGCAGCATGTCTGCAACCTGCGGTACATCATCTTCCACCTGTGCAAAAAATTTAAAATATACATTTATACATATCCCAAGATTTGACAGATTTTCATAGACTGATCAGCTAGGTACGTATGTGATCTGTTAACCAACATTTTGCTATGTAGCAATGAAGAAAGAGGAGTACATATAGTAATGGAGTAATAGTGAGGTAGGATTAAAGCCACACATTTTTTTCAGATTGGATTGAATAGGGAATGGATAAAACCACTTTTTGCCATCCAAAGTCCATTAGTGTGGATTACCCTCACTTCAAGTCATATACACACACAATAGGAAGTGAGAGGCAATCTTTGCAACTGACGTTTGCCATGCATGTATAGATTTAAAAAAAATGGAACAGGTTCCTCCATCAATACTCTACAGTGAAGAGAGAAGAATTGTGTGCTGTGGCCATTTTATTTTGACAGTCAGCCCTGCCAGCTGTCCAAATATCTGAGCAGCAGCTGTATCTGATTAGATGTACTTGCTGGTCAGCCAAATATTTTCCGCCTGGCTTCTTCAAGTTTTGAATCAAAGGAGTTCAGGGTAGGATCAGGGCCACCCAAAAAGGGAATTTTTATCCAGTTCAAAATGCTTTTTTTTACATTCGGGCAGCAAAGATAGAATGTACACATATATTTTTTTTTTTGGGGGGGGGGCATTTTCTGATTCCATTTTAATAAAATATAATAGTGCATAAAAATAGATTTAAATGATTGTATAGCACAATAAAATCTCAACACTTTATGATATAGTAATTTGCAAGTGTCTGTCATACTGTTCAAGCTCTGAGTCACAGGAATCAATGACTCATTTACGTGGTCTCTATAATTTATCATTTTAAAGCAGAATTCAGAGGGGCTGGAAACAGAAGTATGACACATTTTCAAAAATCAGTATACACGCTAGAAATGAGTCAGACACCCAGCAGACAACAATAATCTGTACATGTGATATATACAGTAAGAGTCTCACCTTAACATAGCCTGGTGTGTCCTGGATCTGTAAAGCCATATGCTCTCCTTCTACAGCCACCAGCCTGGAGTACAAGTTTCCTGTTTGACAAAACAGAAATAGGCCATATTCAATAAAATGTCAAAAGGGACTTGGTGATCATTTACAATTTAAATTATATCTAAACCCAAGAACAAAAATGCATATATTACAGCTCACAAGTCCTTGGATGTGGTGGCTGTATTAGTTTTCTTTTTTTAGTCCAAGTACATTTTCTGCAAGTCATGAAAAATACTTTTGATCCTGATAAAAATCGAATGTTTTTATGGCCCCTTTCACATGGGGCGGACCCATCAGCGGAACTGCTTGCTCAGCAGGGAATCTGTCTGCTGATCCCCGCTTAGCAAGTGGATGACAGGTCTGTGTCCGCTCCGCTTATGCAGAGCAGACACGGACACAGCCCACTGTCTTCTATGGCCGGTCGGACGGAAAACAGACTGCTTGTCCATTTCCATCCGATCTGACGTACAGAAAGTCTCTTTTTGGTGGATCGGATGTCAGTGGGTGTAAAAGGACACATGTCTGTTTACACCCATCACTCCATAGAGGAGATTAGAGGTTTCAATCGGGTCCACCTGAAAAACAGGCAGGTAGACCCGATTGGAACGTATGTGTGAAAGGGGCCTAAAACTTCCTCTGCACTGAGCTGAAGTCTCAAACAATGTAATAAGTTTTCCCCTTCTCTTCTGAGGACTACAAAACCTCTCCTCCCTATTTAATGGAGACAAGGAGAGGAGGACATGTTTGCAGTCCAAATAAGGAGACAACACTGTTTCACTATAGATAGAGTACAACAGCCATTCTCCACTAAGGTTCTTTGAGCGGTGGCTGACTGAACTCCCATTTGATGATGCCTGCATAGTTACAGTGCCAACACCACTTGACAGAGCTGGCTGCATGACACCAATGATCTTTTTAGCTGTCTGTAAGGGGTGTATTCCACCCATTGATCACCAATGTAAGGGGCATTTTCCCACTGATCTGGTTTTAGAAAGGGTTCTCCATAACCAGAACATTATTTCTAAGGTTCTTCTGGGACAAAAAAGTTGGGAAAGACCAAAGTATGGTGAGCTGATGTTGTCACCGTAGGACAGAAAGTGTGTTACTGGCAGGATCACCAAGTGGAAATAAAGGGAAAAAAGCCAAGAAAATGAGAACTAATGAGGCCATTACATCTAAGGACTAGTAAGAAACCATAAATTATATTTTTGCTTTTTGGGTTTAGATGCACTTTAATCAGGCAAAAAAAAGAAAAACCCTCACCAGTATTGCTTTCATAGTCTCCGATGAATCTTTTGGTAAGGAATCGCACAATCATTGCTGAAAGAAAAAGAAAGAGAGAAAAAAAACACTTTAGCAATATGATACAATATAGCATAAAGAAACAAATCAACATCACCTAAAAATACATGAGGAATTCTGAAACTGCATGAAAGGGAAATGGAGTTGTTGGAAATGAACAGGTTCCTAGGTGTCTGTACTCTGCCTCTTCCATGTTTGTAGAAAGTTCTGGATATAAAGTTCTAAAATAAAAGACACAATGTGCCACAGTGTCTAATCATTACTGGATACAGTATATCCTTTACATAAAAGCCAGTGGTGTACAAGGCCAGCCAGCTGTCAGTTGCAGAATTCAGTCGTGTGGACCACGTAGACTATAATGTGGAGTATAACACCGGACTAACTGTTGTCCGCAGAAAAGAATGTGCATCCTTTGGGACAAAGAAAGCCTGTCATAAGAAAAATCTGGAGGCTGCCATTGCTCGCCACCCTGAAAATGCTCACTGGTTGGCTGTCATGTTGAACCTTTTGTTTTAATGCTTTGAGCTACGAATTTGCAACAAGTATATAGATAAGGAGATTCAAATGTCCCAATTAAGAAAAAAAAGTGAATTCATTTACTTGTCACAAATTAGTGGCTCAAGGTACTTTGTTTTAAAAAAAAAAAAAAAGGAGCTAAAGGAGAGGATGGAACAGCAGCCAGGAAATTTGCATTTTGAAAAGCCAAAGTCAGTAATGATAGCCTCCATGACAGATTTAATTTAAGAATCTTTTTGGGGCTTTAAAATAAATTGTGGAAGTCTAGATTAGATATAGTATATTAGGTATACATGAAGTACATCATCTTATCAATTCCAGAACATTAGAACACTGGCAATGCAACCCCCACAAATGACATAGAAGCAGTCAGAATTCAGTATTGGTCTGCCTCTGACCTTCAGGAAAACACACATATGGAATTATACAATAAGACCGCTTATTCCAGAAATCTGTAAAAAATGATTTAACTGTTCTGATTCCAAAGAACAGAAATCTGATTTTTTGAATTTGGGTTACCCACTTTATGAAGTATTTCCAGTCTCTGCATTGTCTTACTGTAAGATCCAAACAGAGGCATATCTACTAATATAGCAGATAAAGCAAATCTGTGGTCATCAGCCTAATGTGGTCACATTGGTGAAAGGTTTGTTCCAATAGGCTGCAGGGTATTTCTAAAATGAGCACATGGCTAATTCACAACACTGGAAATGACAGCAATCATCCCGACTGTTCACTGCACCAAAGTTAACATCGGTATCTGCAGTCCTACAGCGTGCTGCATCCTGGCATGACATGTATGGTCTGCATGGGGAGTCATGCAAAACCCCAACGATTCATAATAGGACACCAAATATCCCACAAACATTTAACATCTTCATCCACGTGCCATGATGTCATCCAATTTCAAAAAAATAAAATCCAGAATGGATCCAATTAATCAACGCTATATGCATACATAGTACAATAGTGAGCACTGTGTACAGATGTGATACACCAGGACAGAGCATGGTCTACAGAATACTCTTTACAGATGTGATACTGCTGGACTGAGTATTTATTGTCTACAGAGTACTCTTTACAGATGTGATACAGCTGGACTGAGTATTGTCTACAGAGTACTCTTTACAGATGTGATACACCTGGACAAAGCATTGTCTACAGAGTACTCTTTACAGATGTGATACAGCTGGACTGAGTATTATCTACAGAATACTCTTTACAGATGTGATACTGCTGGACTGAGTATTGTCTACAGAGTACTCTTTACAGATGTGATACAGCTGGACTGAGTATTGTCTACAGAGTACTCTTTACAGATGTGATACAGCTGGACTGAGTATTGTCTACAGAGTACTCTTTACAGATGTGATACAGCTGGACAGAACATTGTCTACAGAGTACTCTTTACAGATGTGATACACCTGGACAAAGCATTGTCTACAGAGTACTCTTTACAGATGTGATACAGCTGGACAGAACATTGTCTACAGAGTACACTTTACAGATGTGATACACCTGGACAAAGCGTTGCCTACAGAGTACACTTTACAGATGTGATACAGCTGGACTGAGTATTGCCTACAGAGTACACTTTACAGATGTGATACAGCTGGACTGAGTATTGCCTACAGAGTACACTTTACAGATGTGATACACCTGGACAAAGCATTGTCTACAGAGTACTCTTTACAGATGTGATACTGCTGGACTGAGTATTGTCTACAGAGTACTCTTTACAGATGTGATACAGCTGGACTGAGTATTGTCTACAGAGTACTCTTTACAGATGTGATACAGCTGGACTGAGTATTGTCTACAGAGTACTCTTTACAGATGTGATACAGCTGGACAGAACATTGTCTACAGAGTACTCTTTACAGATGTGATACACCTGGACAAAGCATTGTCTACAGAGTACTCTTTACAGATGTGATACAGCTGGACAGAACATTGTCTACAGAGTACACTTTACAGATGTGATACACCTGGACAAAGCGTTGCCTACAGAGTACACTTTACAGATGTGATACAGCTGGACTGAGTATTGCCTACAGAGTACAACTTTACAGATGTGATACAGCTGGACTGAGTATTGCCTACAGAGTACACTTTACAGATGTGATACACCTGGACAAAGCATTGTCTACAGAGTACTCTTTACAGATGTGATACTGCTGGACTGAGTATTGTCTACAGAGTACTCTTTACAGATGTGATACACCTGGACAAAGCATTGTCTACAGAGTACACTTTACAGATGTGATACTGCTGGACTGAGTATTGTCTACAGAGTACTCTTTACAGATGTGATACTGCTGGACTGAGTATTGTCTACAGAGTACTCTTTACAGATGTGATACAGCTGGACTGAGTATTGCCTACAGAGTACTCTTTACAGATGTGATACAGCTGGACTGAGTATTGTCTACAGAGTACTCTTTACAGATGTGATACAGCTGGACTGAGAATTGTCTACAGAGTACTCTTTACAGATGTGATACAGCTGGACTGAGTGTTGTTTGCAGACTAGTGAGTATTGTCTACTGAGTACTCTGTACAGATATGATACACCTGGACTGAGTATTATCTGCTAAGTACTGAGTATCATCTGCTGGGTACTCTGTACAGATGTGATACACATTGATTGAGCATTATTTGCAGAGTAGTGAGTATTGTCTGCAGATTACTCTTTACAGATGTGATACACCTGGACTAAGTACTATGGTAATTGCTGAGTAGAGTATAAATTTGGCACATAGTTCAGTTCTGCAGAAATCAATCATCTACTAAGGACTAGCAATTAATATTTATCAGTATTAATTGCTGGGCACTGATTAATTGTCTGCAGAGTTCTAAGTACAGAAGTGATACATCTGGACTGAGTATTTTCTACAGAGTAGTGAGTATTGTCTGTAGAGTACTGTGTGCAGATGTGACAAGCCTGGACTGAGTATTGTCTGCAAAGTACTAAGTACAGAAGTGATACACCTTGACTGAGTATTTTCAACAGAGTAATATTGTCTGCAGAGTACTGTGTGCAGATGTGAGACACCTGGACTGAGTATTGTCTGCAGAGTACTGTGTGCAGATGTGACACGCCTGGACTAAGTATTGTCTGCAGAGTACTGTGTGCAGATGTGACACACCTGGACTGAGTATTGTCTGCTGAGTACTGTGTGCAGATGTGACACACCTGGACTGAGTAATGATTGCAGAGTACTGTGTGCAGATGTGACACACCTGGACTGAGTAATGATTGCAGAGTACTGTGTGCAGATGTGACACGCCTGGACTGAGTAATGATTGCAGAGTACTGAGTGCAGATGTGACACGCCTGGACTGAGTAATGATTGCAGAGTACTGTGTGCAGATGTGACACGCCTGGACTGAGTAATGATTGCAGAGTACTGTGTGCAGATGTGACACGCCTGGACTGAGTAATGATTGCAGAGTACTGTGTGCAGATGTGAAACGCCTGGACTGAGTATTGTCTGCAGAGTACTGTGTGCAGATGTGACACGCCTGGACTGAGTAATGATTACAGAGTACTGTGTGCAGATATGACACGCCTGGACTGAGTATTGTCTGCAGAGTACTGTGTGCAGATGTGACACGCCTGGACTGAGTAATGATTGCAGAGTACTGTGTGCAGATGTGACACTCCTGGACTGAGTAATGATTGCAGAGTACTGTGTGCAGATGTGAAACACCTGGACTGAGTATTGTTTGCAGAGTACTGGGCATACCATTGGCACACAGTGCAGCTGTGCAGGAATCAATGACCTAGGAAGGGGCAGCAATGATCAGGTATGACTGGCCATGGGCTCCTCCTGCCAGGTATGACCAGTGATGACAATGTGGAGGGTCGCCCAGTGACACCGATGTGACAGATCCCAGCATGTGTTCTGCTATAACCATTCGTCGGTGTAATCATGGATGGATGGAGGTGCTGGGTGCTCCTCCTGGTACTCACCGGTCTTGCCCACACCCCCGGCCCCCATGACAGCCATCTTGATGTCCCGGACGGTGAAGTAGTCCGCGCTCTCCGGGATGGGCGCTAGCAGGAAATTCCCGGACATGGTCGGTAGCCGCATTGGAGGAAAGATCCCGGAGGAGTCAGGCGGGGAGATGCATCCGCGGTGCGGGGAATCCGGAGGACGGGGATGAGCTGAGTCCAGCCGCGGTCAGTGTATGGCAATGGGGATCCCCGGTGGGCACAGTCCACGATCTCCCCCAGCCTGTATCAGGCGCTGTGTGTGGCTCCAGCCGCCTCTCCTCTCCTCTTATATCTCCGATCACACATTCTCATCTCCAGGAAAGGCGATGAAGGCGGCTCCGGAGGACGGGCTCCTATGACGTATAATCACGTCACCCCCGCCGATCGTCATCACATACACACCGCAGCCGGGGGACCTGCCAGTGACTATGGAACCCTCCGACCCCCAGACACCGGCCGTCCTTCATACAGAGGAAGTGACAGGAGGAGATCTACATTCCTCTACATGGAGCGGGGATGACCACTGATGACAGCCCACCATGTCTTATCACCGCCTGACGGCACCCAAGTCACATTATATAATAAAATACATAATAATACTCTAAACATTATTTAAAAAAAAACAAAAAGTTAACAAATCAATAACAAAATAATAAATGGAAGTGTGTACAGATCTCCCTGAGCTGTCATTATGTCACATATCCCTGGACACAGACACTGATCCCTATGAACTCATAAAATATACATTGTTTCCAAAAAATATATGAGCAGTCCGAATCTAATAATTCACACAGTCATGAATGTTAAAGGTATATTCCACCTTTTGTAATAATAATAATAATAATAAGAAGAAGAAATTTGTCCATATTGCAAAAAGAGAATGTGCATTTATTCATTTTTGCAGTTGGTTCCTGGATCAAAGGTGCCATGCACAGCCTCCTGCAGACTATTCCTCCAGTCCCGGGTCCCCATCAATGGGCTACAGTCATGGCCCAAAATATTGGCACCCCTCTATTACTGTCAGATAATGCACCACTTCACCCAGAAAAGTGTTGCAATTACAAATGTTTAGGCATTCTCATATTTATTTCTTTTATTTGTATTGGTATGACACAAAAAAGTGCAGAAACAAAAAGCCAAATCTGACACATTCAATGCAAAACTCCAAAAATGGACTGGACAAAATTACTGGCACCTTCTCAAAATTGTGAGAAGTAATCACATTCCAAGTGTGTGATGCTCCTGTAATTTGTAATTAAACTCGCCTGTATCAATGGACAGGTGCTGATAATATAGAAATCACTCCGCCAACCAGTTACAATGGTGAAAAATTGAGTCAACCTTTTCTGTTGTGTGTCTCTGTGTGCCACATGGATCACGGAGAAGAGAAAGGGCAGCAAAGAATTGTCTGAGGATTTTAGAACAAAAATTGTGGAAAAGCATGGACAATCTCAAGGTTACAAATCTATCCCCAGAGATCTTAATGTTCCTGTGTCCACTGTGCGCAACATTGTCAAGAAGGTTATAGCTCATGGTACTGTAGCTAATCTCCCTGGATGTGGACGAAAGAGAAAAATTGATCAAAGATTGCAACGAAGGATTGTTTGGTGGATAAAGAACCTCAATCAACTTCCAGACAAATTCAAGCTGACCTTCAGGAACAGGGTACAACTGTGTCAGCTCACACTATACATCCTCATCTGAATAAAAAAGGACGCTATGGTAGGAAACCCAGGAGGACCCCACTGCTGACACAGAAACATAAAAAAGCCAGATTGGAGTTTGCCAAAACATACCCGAGGAAGCCAATATCCTTTCGGGAGAATGTGCTGTGCTATGGACAGAAGAAACAAAATTTTAGCTTTTTGGTAAAGCACATTATTCTACTGTTTTCAGAAAAATACATTTGGCCTTTAAATAAAAGAATACAGTCCCTACAGTCAAACATGGTGGAGGTTCACTGATGTTCTGCTGCTTCAGGCACTGGATGTCTTGATCGTGTGCATGGCATTATGAAACCTGCAGACTACCAGAGAATTATAGGGTGCAATGTAGGGCCCAGTGTCAGAAAGTTGGGTCTCCAGCTGAGGTCATGAGTCTTACAGTAGGAAAATGACCCAAAGTACACGTCAAAAAGCACCCAGAAATGGTTTCAGACAAAGTACTGGAGAGAACTGAACTGGCCAACAATGAGTCCAGATCTCAATCTCATGGAGCACCTGTGGAGATATCTCAAAACAGCAGCTGGGAAAAGGAACCCTTCCAATATGAGAGACCTGGAGCAGTTGGTGAAAGAAGAGGGGTCCAAAAGTCCCGTAGAGAGGTGTAAGAAACTCATTGATGGTTGCAGGTAGCAAATGAATTCAGTTTTTTTTCCAAGGGGTGTGCTACCAAATATTAAATTGAGGGTGCCAATAATTTTGTCCAGTTCATTTTTGGAGTTGTGTGGAGTGTCAGATTTGGCTTTTTGTTTCTCCACTTTTTGCATATCATACCAATACCAACAAAAGAAACAAACATGAGAATGCCTAAACGTTTGTAATTGCAATACATTTCTGGGCAAAGTGGTGCATTATCTGACAGAAATGCAGGGGTGCCAATAGTTTTGGCCATGACTGTATGAAAATGCTGCAAGGGAAAAAATGCAATTCAGGTAAGAGGAATGGAGTGTGGGGGGAGGGGGGGAGGCTAAATGCACCATGTGCACTGTGCACCTATGTTCACCGTCTGTCCGGTGCTGTGAAGTCCTGGAGCTCCCTAAAGGACGCTGACATCTCCAGCCATTTTCAAGCTGTGCCAAGATGATATCATTCCCATGTATGCACAGTTTATTCATCTCTGCATTTCCAAAAATGTACAGGGACTACTCAGTGAACGGGGTGGACAGGGAAAAAACTTTAAAGTGGTATTTAGGGTTGAGATTTTTTTTGCTTTTTTTTTTAAATAACATACATGTCATACTTACCTGCTCTGTGTAATAGTTTTTAATCCTCTTCTCGGGTCCCTCAACAGTGCTTCTGGCCCCTCCCCCTTAAACAGTGCCTCCAATAGCAAGCCGCAAGGATCCAATAGCAAGGATTTATATAGCGCCAACAGTTTGCTCAGCACTTTACAATATAACAGGAGACAGTACAGCAACAATACAAGAGGGTTAGGAGGGCCCTGCTCCTTGGAGCTTACAATCTAAGAGATACATAAAGCTGTAACTCAACCTTGCCCCTGCTCTCTTCTCACTGGCAGTGATTGACAGCAGTGGGAGAGAATGGCTCCCGCTGCTATCTCAGACAATGAGGAGAGAGAGACCTGGGACAGCCAAGGCTCTTGTGCACATTGCTGGATTGAGAGGGGCTCAGGTGAGTATAAGAGGGGGAGAAGCACACAGAAGGTTTTTTACCTGCATGCAATGAAGGTAAAAATCCTTCTACCTTTACAACCAATTTAATGACCTGTACCTCCAGCCCTTTCCTTTAAAGTGGTTGTAAAGGCTCAAGGTTTTTTACCTTCATGCATTCTATGCATAAAGGTAAAAAAACCTTCTGTGTGTAGCAACCCCCCCCCCCCCAATACTCACCTAAGCCCCCTCTCAATCCAGCGATGTGCACTGGAGTCTTGGCCATCCTGGGACTCCCTCTCCTCATTGGCTGAGACATCAGCAGGAGCCATTGACTCCTGCTACTGTCAATCGCAGCCAGTGAGCCAATGGAAAGAAAGAGAGGGAGGGCCAGAGCCGCAGCTCCGTGTGAGAATGGACATGCGGCGCAGCGGGTGCCAGGAAGGAGGAGCCAGGAGAGCCTGAGGGGGACCCGAGAAAAGGAGGATCCAGGCTGCTCTGTGCTAATCCACTGCACACAGCTGATAATAATAGACATGTTTTTTTATTTAAAAAGAAATTATGCTTTTAGAATCATTTTAAATTTAAAGTATAACTAAAGGCAAAACCTTTTTTTATTTTTGGATAGAGTGGAGAGCGATTAGAACACTTGTCAGTGCAACAGCTAAGAAAATCCACCTCTCTATTTATCCTGTTTACCATTACCAGTGTAAGTGAAAGTAAAAGTAAAAGAAAATCCCTAATTTTGGGTTGTATACACAGAGGTAAATGACAGCCCACTGCCTCCCTCCTTCTCCATGCCCACTAACCAACTAAACAAAATGTGGTTAGGATATTACATCTTGAGTGATTGAGGTTTCACCTCCCTGTTATTCTAATACACCGGCTGGAGGGCTATGACACAGCCTGTGACTGGCTTAAATCCACCCACACCATGTTATTGCCAAAAATATTAAAGATCTGATTTCAAATATATATTAGTGTGACAATTTAAAAGCGTTTATTGATAATAAATATTTATTTTTACTCTGTATTACAAAGACTGTTTTTTGTATTTAATTTTGAACATGTGGCCAGCGTTAGAGGACTAGAAGCCCCTCCTGCCACTGTTTTCCTGCAGACAGGTTGGGAAAGAGCTGGGTCATGTGACAGCTGGATATTGATTAGGAAAAAACTACTTAAGATGGGTTTTTTTTATTAAAACAATTAAAGTGCCATAATCCACATACAGAAAGAGAAGGGATAATGTAAAATAAACAGTCAAGGACACTTACTAAACCTGGAGAATGCAGAATCTGATGCAGCTGTGCATGGCAGCCAATCAGCTTTCAACTTCAGCTGGTTCAATTAAGCTTTGAGAATAAAACCTGAAAGCTGATTGGTTTCTATGAAGAGCTGCACCAGATTTTGCACTCACTAGTTTTAGTAAATAAATCCCAGTGTTTAATATCACTTTAAAGGAAACCTGTCTTAAGAGAAACAAGTAGGCTACAATTGCTGACCTGAACTTGTGAAATTGCTAGTTGCCTGGCTGTCTTCCTGAAACAGTAATGGTCTGGGGGCAGAAAGATTGACGATCATCCATCCCTAACTGCAGGTTATCGCTCTATGTGTGATTACGTGGAAAGCTGCAAACAGGTGCAGCAGCTGTCAAACAATCAATGGTACAGGCTTTCCAGAAGCAACTGTTTGCATACATCTGTGATTTCAGACACAGAAACCTACCGTTTATAATGCCTGTGTGAACACAGCCTGAAACATGTCTTGACCACTGTGCATCTGTTTGGGGGAAGATCTGTCTCATCCTCAGAGGTAATTCTGTTGCAGACCTGTGCAAATCTGTCTCAGCTGACTGCCCAGGATTACAGGCACAGGAGTTGTGAATAGACAAAAAATGTCTATTAACTGTGAACTGAGAAGCAGCCTGACTTGAATTTAATTTTGTTGCAAATTTGCTTGATGCATGACCCTTATTGTGCTAAAAAAAATTATAATATGCTCTGCCATATAAAAAAAAGTCATTTTAACATATATTTTTTGCATATATTTGTAAATGCATTCCAAAAATGTAGATTTGGGCAGCACAGTGGCTAAATAGTTAGCACTTATGCCTGGCAGAACTAGGGTTGTTGTTGTGATTCCCAGCCACAGCACCTCCTGCCTGGAGTTTGCATGTTCTCCCTGTGCCTGCATGGGTTTCCTCCGGGTACTCCGGTTTCCTCCCACACTCCAAAGACATGCTGGTAGGTTAATTGGCTCCTGTCTAAATTGGCCCTAGTATTTGTATGTTTGAATGTAAGTTAGGGACCTTAGATTGTACACCCATTGAGGGTTAGGGACTGATGTGAATGTACAACATATATGTAAAGCGCTGCGTAAATTGACGGTGCTATATAAGTACCTGAAATAAATTTGTATTTTTAAAGACACAGTATATTTAAAATGTATTTTTAAAAATATCTTTCATATGTTTTGTAATAAAAACACAATCAACATGCAGTATAAATATTTACTATATAAGCAAAGAATACATATATTTATTGAAATAAATTGAATATGGCCAAAATTGTAGCATTTCAAATATATGTCAATATATTTGAGAAGAATATTTTTAAAATACAGTTGAAATATATTTTTCTTTCATGTGATTCTACCACCAACAAACAACACCTACAGTACTTCTTGTGTGTAGGCAGTTAGTTATGGGCCAATGCTAGTTGCTGGTAAGGTTAAATGAACACTTTCCTATCCTTAAAAGGTAAGTCACCCAGCATCCAAAAATTAGAAGGTAGTTGGAATGGCATTGGTAGCTCTAACAGCTGGATAACTGGTGACGCAATACCCTCATCTCACACACTTGTGTTGCAAGCAAAGAATCCAGCTGTAACCAGAAAAAAACAAAATAGTTTTAAAGGCATAGCAGAAATAGCTGGAAGGTTGCACATTTTTCATCAAGATACTCATCCACCAGCCTAGTCTAATAAATATCAGGCTGATTTTGGGCATAAACAATGGACAACTGTGTGCACTTTGCTGAGACTGTGGCTACCCTGGAGCATATACTGCACCCATGTGCCCCATCTGTTTCTGGCTGCTTGTATCTAGCTGGACCTACAGATAAACCTGTATTTAAAGGAGGCGTAAGAGAGTTAGAAAGCCCACCGTTGGCATTTCTGAAACCGCTAATTGCTTGGCTGTGATGCTGACTATCTTGCTTCAAAACTTTAAGTCACTGGAGTGGACTTATTTTACGGAAATGAGTTGTTCATTTTGCAAGGGACATTTCCCACAACTTTGTGAAAATTCACTTTGCAATGAATAGCTGATGTGCAAGGAAAATTGAAACAAAAAAAAATAAAATTTTCCTTCAGCATGATTGAATGAGGAAGTCAGCAGAGCTTCACTGTATTTATTAAGCCAAGGACAATTCCCCTGCAAAGTGTATTGCCTATTTATCTTTAGCAAATCAATTTCCCCTGACTTAAACTAGCTAGTAGAATTTCACTGAAATGTTTCACTTTAACCACTTCAATACCAGGCACTGTTACCCCCTTCCTGCCCAGGTCAATTTTCAGCTTTCAGCGCTGTTGCATTTTGAATGACAAGTGCGCGGTCATGGAACACTCATATGAAATTTTTATATTTTTTTTTCACACAAAGAGCTTTCTTTTGGCGGTATTTAATCACAGTTGAGTTTTTTATCTTTTGCTAAAAACAAAAAAAAAATGAAACTTTTGAAAAAAAAAAGCATTTTTCGTTTGTTATAAAATTTTGCAAATAAATAACATTTCTGCATAAATTTAGGTCAAAATGTATTCTGCTACATTTCTTTGGTGAAAATACCCCAAATTAGTGTATATTATTTAGTCTGTAGGAAAGTTAGAGAGTTCACAAACCAAGGTATATATATATCTGACAATTGATCAATCCTGACGGCCCATCTCATTTCCTGAGGCTCGAAAACACTAGGATTGTGCAAATACCTCCCAAATCGCCCATTTTTGGAAAATAGACAGTTCAAGGTATTTAGTAAAAGGCATGTTGAGTTTTTTGGAGGTTGTAATTTTTTGTTACAATTTTTAGGAAAATTTAGAAATTAAAAAAAAAGACAAATCACAATTTTTTTTTTTACATATTTGCACCAGTCCAGTACAGCATTATTATATAACTGGTGTTGCGGTGATCAGAGACACTGACTGGTGACAGTATGTTAACCACTTGAGCCCCAGAGGATTTACCCCCCTTAATGACCAGGCCTTTTTTTGCTGTTTGGCGCTGCACTAATTCAAATGATAATTGCGCGGTCATGCAATGCTATACCCAAACAAAATTTACATCCTTTTTTTCACACAAATAGAGCTTTCTTTTGGTGGTATTTGATCACCTGTGCGCTTTTTATTTTTTGCGCTATAAACAAAAAAACCACGAAAATTTTGAAAAAAAACAATATTTTCTACTTTCAGCTATAAAAAATATATCGTAAACTCAAAGTTAGTCATAAATTTAAGCCAAAATGTATTCTGCTACATGTTTTTGGTAAAAAAAATCCCGTGCATTAGCGGGCAAACTGGCGCTATCTAGGAGGGGCGCTAACACTATCGGAAGTCACCAGTGACACTAATACAGTGATCAGTAAAAATCTGTTCACTGTAATCAATGACACTGGTGACAGGGCAGTGAAGGGGTTAACTGGGGGGGGGGGGCGATCAAGGGATTAAACGGGATTACTGGTGTACTGGCGGGCAAACTAGCGCTATCTAGGAGGGGCGCTAACTCTATCGGAAGTCGCCAGCGACACTGATACAGTGATCAGTAAAAATTGGTTCACTGATCAGTGACACTGGTGACAGGGCAGTGAAGGGGTTAACTGGAGGGGGGGGGGCGATCAAGGGGTTAAACGGGATTACTGGTGTACTGGCGGGCAAACTGGCGCTATCTGGGAGGGGCGCTAACTATCGGAAGTTGCCAGCGACACTGATACAGTGATCAGTAAAAATTGGTTCACTGATCAGTGACACTGGGTGACAGGGCAGTGAAGGGGTTAACTGGAGGGGGGGGGCGATCAAGGGGTTAAACGGGATTACTGGTGTACTGGCGGGCAATCTGGCGCTATCTGGGAGGGGCGCTAACTCTATCGGAAGTCGCCAGCGACACTGATACAGTGATCAGTAAAAATTGGTTCACTGATCAGTGACACTGGGTGACAGGGCAGTGAAGGGGTTAACTGGAGGGGGGGGGGCGATCAAGGGGTTAAACGGGATTACTGGTGTACTGGCGGGCAATCTGGCGCTATCTGGGAGGGGCGCTAACTCTATCGGAAGTCGCCAGCGACACTGATCAGTAAAAATCGCTTCACTGATCAGTAACACTGGTGACAGGGCAGTGAAGGGTTAACTGGAGGGGGGGGGCGATCAGGGGGTTAAATGTGTCCTAGAGTGTTCTAACTGTAGTGTAGTGCTTGTGTACTCACTTTTTGGATGTCTTCTTCTCTGTCTGGAACGGAATGTGTCCAGGCAGAGAAGAATGACATCATATCCTGCCCTGTGTATGTCAACACAGGACAGGATAGGACAGGGACCGATCATGTGATTTCAGCCAGAAATCACTGGCTGAAATCTAATGATTGATCCCTCCTGGATCAAATAGTGTCACCCGCGGGTCGGCGGGAGCGCGCGCCCCCTGCCGGCGAAAGTGTCGGGAGCGCGGAACCCGTTTTTAAACGTGGTTTTGCGCTCCACTGCCGCCCTGCACACGTATATACACAGTGGCAGGGCGGCAAGCGGTTAAAAAAAATAAAAATAATTGAATTTGTATTTTTTTCAAATGTTTCTATTATTTGTATTACATTTTTTCTTTTTCAACACACTGTGACCAAAGCAATAAAATGCTACCATAGTAACATTGAACTACTCTGGGAAAGTGATCAGGATTTTTTTTTTAACACATTATGATTGCTAATACTAATGTATTTCATTGATATTTGCAATCATTGTTGCTGAATGAAACTGATTCATTCAGTCTTTTGTTGTGATTAGCTGTGATTGGGCAAAGCTCATCACATGATACAGATGGGCTGTAAGTGGCCTAGTCTGTATCATGTGACTGCTTTGACCAGTCACAGCTAACAACATAATTGTATACAATGGATGGCATGACAGGAAGCCATCCATTGTATACAATTGACATGTGATCTGATGTGATTGGTCACAGCAGTCACATGATACTGGCAACGGGCCGGTGTAGTGATATGTCATCGGCTGTGTCCTGTAGACACAGCCAGTGACAGATCGAGCCGCTGCGTGAGTGGCTTGTTTTGACAGGACGTCATATGATGCCCAGTTACAACAAGGGGAGTCCCACCTGGCCATCAACCTGCTATAGGCTGGGTGGGAAGGTGTTACAAATGTTCCAATTATATGGAAAAAACCTTGCGAGCCAAGTAATGAATTCCTTTTGTTGGATCGCAAACTTATTAGCACATAACAACCAATGTGAAAAAACGTGTAAATAAAAATATAATATTGCGCTCACAACCTTCCAATCTATATATAATAAACCTATAAAAATGTATATAATATATTTGAATATCTGAATAAGTGAATATATAGCCAATCAACTCACATAAATGAATATATAGCCAATCAACTCACATGAATGAAATAGTAAAAAATACTAAAAATATAGTGAAATCATATAATATATTGATAAAATAATAATGTCCCACAGAGAAATATATAGGTGACTTTGTGCTGAAAAAAATCTTCTATAACTTTAAATAGGTGACTGCTTGTGCCTCCTCCCTCAAGTGAAGATGTGCGCTCACCTCATGAATAGCCTGCAATTAGGCTATTAAAGCTTGCGGTTCACCTCCTTGGAACCTACTTGTTTAGGAACTGTTGTAGATGAGATAACAATTATAATGCGACCTGTGTTGTAGACCAGTATCCTCTCACTGGATGCCCCTCTGCTGTCTTCTTATTTCCATGTAACTCTCCATAAATAAGAAAATTCTGACATGGTGCTTTATCGTTTTCAAAGCTTTTAATGTACAGCTGACAGGTGGCTCTCACATAAATCGTATAGTGATAGTACAGCTGATTCAGACCTCCGCTGGCTGTTGGAGATGTGCGTGCGTGATCCGATATCCGGACTAACTCCCTCCGAGTGACATGAACAGTCCCACCCCTACGCGTTACGCCACTAATCACGTGGCTTCATCAGGGGGATTTGATTGGTCAATCACTCGTGAGCTGTCGGCTTATAAAGCTCGGCTCCGCCATTTTGTTGGCTATCTAATGGGGGCAGCCATTTTCTTATAGATATATGGTGAATTGTAAATAACACTGTGAACACTATGCCTATCCCGGAGGGGTACTAGACGCCATTACTCTGCAGCCAGCTCAAGGACTAAAAATCGATTACTTTATAAAATAACTCATATGACAGATAGATATAAAAATACCATTAATACCAAATTTAAAACAAATTATGTTTAAAAATCATTAGTTTAGATTGATCCAACCAATGAATATGCAGTATCCCATACCATATATTTAATACAGATAAACAAAATAATTACCTAATATGAAACACTAATTAAATCAATGTTCCAAAAACATTGGTAATCAATATAAAAATAATTAAAAAATTTTTGAAATAAAAATAAAATTATATATTTAATTGAAAATTAATAAAAATTAATAAATAAATCAACTTTATTCACAAATGAACCAAACTAAAATATATATAGATTGGAGAGTGTGACCAATACAATCACAAGCAGCGTGCACGTGTGAAAACGCGAATCATCACGAGGGCAGAAGGCCAGCAACGGGGCGCTCATAACCGATGTCAGTGAGAGTAGCCCCCCGCAGTGGACCTCACGCCCATTCACGTCCGCACATACACACTGAATGGATACGGGTCACAATACCCAATCTACACATCACTAATGAAACATGATAAATCAAAATCTTTATTTAATCCTCCTGGTGCTAAACTTCCCAACTCATAAATCCAGAATGACTCTTTTTTACTTATTTCACGCACTAAGTTATCTCCTCTCCAATGTGAAAAATGTTTAGTGATACCCCAGAATTCTACTTTGTTTGCATCCTGATTATGGTGCGTTTTGAAGTGTACTGATAGGTGATGGTATTTGAATCCTATCTCTATATTGTGTATATGTTCTTGCATACGCTCTTTCAGACTTCTCTTTGTGCGGCCTATGTACAAATAATTGCAGGGACATTTTAAAGCATACACTACTCCTGTGCTGTCACAGGACATAAATTGTTCTATTTTATATTGTTTACCATTCCTTGGATTAATGAAGGACTCTCTATGTTTTGGATTTGCATGTGTTTTCCTGCAACTATAACAGCGTCCACATTTATAAAATCCGATTCCAGTAAAGAAACTCAAAGTGGTTTTCAAAGTTTGGGGGGGTTCTAACACATTTTTAACTATTCGGTCACGAATATTCGGTGCTCTTTTATAAACAAACCTGGGTTGTTCTTTAACTACATCTTTCAAGGTCTTATCAAGTTGGAGTATATTCCAGTGTTTGTTTATAATTTTCTGAACATCTCTATATTGTCTATTGTATGGTAATATTATGGATAATTCTTGATCTTTGGTTCTGAATTTTTTATTGTTCCCCTCTAATAATGCAGTTCTATCTATGAGTTCTATTTTACTTCTTTCATCCATTATCATTTCTTTTTTGTAACCCTTATCTACAAACCTTTGGACAAGTATTTGACTTTGTGTTCTATAATCTTCAATATTAGTGCAGTTGCGTCGTAACCTATAAAATTGGCCCCTTGGTACATTTTGGATCCATGGTCTGTAATGGCAGCTATTAACTGGGATATATGAGTTGCGATCAGTTTTTTTGAAATAATTTTTTGTTGTAATACCCTCATCTGTACTCATCAGAGTAAGATCTAAATAATGTATTATTTCTTTATTGATGTTCCAACTCAATACTATATTTTTAACATTCATATTCAGATTCTGATAATAATTGGTAAGTGATAATATATCACCTTTCCACAATAATAGGATGTCATCAATGAATCTGCCATATAGAACTATATTGCTATCGACATTAGAAAAAACTGCTTCTTCCTCCCACTTAGCCATATATAGATTGGCAATACTGGGTGCAAAACGGGCGCCCATGGCAACTCCCCTTATCTGCAAATAGTATTCGCCCTTGTACCAAAAAAAGTTATGACTGAGGCAAAATCTGATGCATTTGACCAGAAATTTAATTTGTTTCTTAGAGAGAGTAGAATATTTATTCAGGGCCCATGTTGCTGCCTCCATTGCTCCTGCATGATCAATTATGGTATAGAGTGATGAGACGTCTGCTGTACTTAAAATATAATTATTATTCTTTTCCACTGTCTTCAAAATATTAATCACATGTGTGGTATCTTTTATATACGCCCTTGTTTTCTCTACCAAGGGTTGTAGAAATTGATCGATATACTGTCCAATTCTAGATAATAGCCCATCTATACCATTAATTATAGGTCTCATGGGAGGGTCTTCCATACTTTTATGTATTTTTGGTATAGAATACAAAACTGGGATCTTGCTAACTGAGGGTACTAAGTAATTTGCTTCCTTGTCATCCAGAATCTTTCTTTCTTTACCATACATTATTAATTTACTTAATTCTGTTTTATACAATTTAGTGGGATTGTTAATCAATTTGCAATATGTATCAGTGTCTCCCAACATGTTACTCATGGATTTCTCATAAAAGTCTTTCGATAGTAACACTATACCACCCCCTTTATCCGCCGGACGCACTACTATATTGTTTTTATCTTGCAAGGATTTAATTCCTTTCTTTATATCGGCTTCACCTTTGAACGTTTTTATTTTGAGTTCCTCTATGTCTCCCATCACCATTTTCTTAAAATTATTTATGTGTAAATTATCTTGATTTTTAGGGTTGAATACTGATTTATTTTTCAAAGTGCTATGTTGAATGTTTCCTGTATCCTGGTGATATGTATCAATAGGATTCTGCAAAAAATATTTTTTTAAATTTAATTTCCTTATAAATTTTTGTACACTAATGTATGTTTCAAATTTATTCAATTTATTGGTGGGCGCGAACTTGAGGCCTCTATCCAATGTTTTAATCTCTACACTATTTAATGGGATACCACTCAAAGTAATGTATTTGAAACATACATTAGTGTACAAAAATTTATAAGGAAATTAAATTTAAAAAAATATTTTTTGCAGAATCCTATTGATACATATCACCAGGATACAGGAAACATTCAACATAGCACTTTGAAAAATAAATCAGTATTCAACCCTAAAAATCAAGATAATTTACACATAAATAATTTTAAGAAAATGGTGATGGGAGACATAGAGGAACTCAAAATAAAAACGTTCAAAGGTGAAGCCGATATAAAGAAAGGAATTAAATCCTTGCAAGATAAAAACAATATAGTAGTGCGTCCGGCGGATAAAGGGGGTGGTATAGTGTTACTATCGAAAGACTTTTATGAGAAATCCATGAGTAACATGTTGGGAGACACTGATACATATTGCAAATTGATTAACAATCCCACTAAATTGTATAAAACAGAATTAAGTAAATTAATAATGTATGGTAAAGAAAGAAAGATTCTGGATGACAAGGAAGCAAATTACTTAGTACCCTCAGTTAGCAAGATCCCAGTTTTGTATTCTATACCAAAAATACATAAAAGTATGGAAGACCCTCCCATGAGACCTATAATTAATGGTATAGATGGGCTATTATCTAGAATTGGACAGTATATCGATCAATTTCTACAACCCTTGGTAGAGAAAACAAGGGCGTATATAAAAGATACCACACATGTGATTAATATTTTGAAGACAGTGGAAAAGAATAATAATTATATTTTAAGTACAGCAGACGTCTCATCACTCTATACCATAATTGATCATGCAGGAGCAATGGAGGCAGCAACATGGGCCCTGAATAAATATTCTACTCTCTCTAAGAAACAAATTAAATTTCTGGTCAAATGCATCAGATTTTGCCTCAGTCATAACTTTTTTTGGTACAAGGGCGAATACTATTTGCAGATAAGGGGAGTTGCCATGGGCGCCCGTTTTGCACCCAGTATTGCCAATCTGTATATGGCTAAGTGGGAGGAAGAAGCAGTTTTTTCTAATGTCGATAGCAATATAGTTCTATATGGCAGATTCATTGATGACATCCTATTATTGTGGAAAGGTGATATATTATCACTTACCAATTATTATCAGAATCTGAATATGAATGTTAAAAATATAGTATTGAGTTGGAACATCAATAAAGAAATAATACATTATTTAGATCTTACTCTGATGAGTACAGATGAGGGTATTACAACAAAAAATTATTTCAAAAAAACTGATCGCAACTCATATATCCCAGTTAATAGCTGCCATTACAGACCATGGATCCAAAATGTACCAAGGGGCCAATTTTATAGGTTACGACGCAACTGCACTAATATTGAAGATTATAGAACACAAAGTCAAATACTTGTCCAAAGGTTTGTAGATAAGGGTTACAAAAAAGAAATGATAATGGATGAAAGAAGTAAAATAGAACTCATAGATAGAACTGCATTATTAGAGGGGAACAATAAAAAATTCAGAACCAAAGATCAAGAATTATCCATAATATTACCATACAATAGACAATATAGAGATGTTCAGAAAATTATAAACAAACACTGGAATATACTCCAACTTGATAAGACCTTGAAAGATGTAGTTAAAGAACAACCCAGGTTTGTTTATAAAAGAGCACCGAATATTCGTGACCGAATAGTTAAAAATGTGTTAGAACCCCCCCAAACTTTGAAAACCACTTTGAGTTTCTTTACTGGAATCGGATTTTATAAATGTGGACGCTGTTATAGTTGCAGGAAAACACATGCAAATCCAAAACATAGAGAGTCCTTCATTAATCCAAGGAATGGTAAACAATATAAAATAGAACAATTTATGTCCTGTGACAGCACAGGAGTAGTGTATGCTTTAAAATGTCCCTGCAATTATTTGTACATAGGCCGCACAAAGAGAAGTCTGAAAGAGCGTATGCAAGAACATATACACAATATAGAGATAGGATTCAAATACCATCACCTATCAGTACACTTCAAAACGCACCATAATCAGGATGCAAACAAAGTAGAATTCTGGGGTATCACTAAACATTTTTCACATTGGAGAGGAGATAACTTAGTGCGTGAAATAAGTAAAAAAGAGTCATTCTGGATTTATGAGTTGGGAAGTTTAGCACCAGGAGGATTAAATAAAGATTTTGATTTATCATGTTTCATTAGTGATGTGTAGATTGGGTATTGTGACCCGTATCCATTCAGTGTGTATGTGCGGACGTGAATGGGCGTGAGGTCCACTGCGGGGGGCTACTCTCACTGACATCGGTTATGAGCGCCCCGTTGCTGGCCTTCTGCCCTCGTGATGATTCGCGTTTTCACACGTGCACGCTGCTTGTGATTGTATTGGTCACACTCTCCAATCTATATATATTTTAGTTTGGTTCATTTGTGAATAAAGTTGATTTATTTATTAATTTTTATTAATTTTCAATTAAATATATAATTTTATTTTTATTTCAAAAAATTTTTAATTATTTTTATATTGATTACCAATGTTTTTGGAACATTGATTTAATTAGTGTTTCATATTAGGTAATTATTTTGTTTATCTGTATTAAATATATGGTATGGGATACTGCATATTCATTGGTTGGATCAATCTAAACTAATGATTTTTAAACATAATTTGTTTTAAATTTGGTATTAATGGTATTTTTATATCTATCTGTCATATGAGTTATTTTATAAAGTAATCGATTTTTAGTCCTTGAGCTGGCTGCAGAGTAATGGCGTCTAGTACCCCTCCGGGATAGGCATAGTGTTCACAGTGTTATTTACAATTCACCATATATCTATAAGAAAATGGCTGCCCCCATTAGATAGCCAACAAAATGGCGGAGCCGAGCTTTATAAGCCGACAGCTCACGAGTGATTGACCAATCAAATCCCCCTGATGAAGCCACGTGATTAGTGGCGTAACGCGTAGGGGTGGGACTGTTCATGTCACTCGGAGGGAGTTAGTCCGGATATCGGATCACGCACGCACATCTCCAACAGCCAGCGGAGGTCTGAATCAGCTGTACTATCACTATACGATTTATGTGAGAGCCACCTGTCAGCTGTACATTAAAAGCTTTGAAAACGATAAAGCACCATGTCAGAATTTTCTTATTTATGGAGAGTTACATGGAAATAAGAAGACAGCAGAGGGGCATCCAGTGAGAGGATACTGGTCTACAACACAGGTCGCATTATAATTGTTATCTCATCTACAACAGTTCCTAAACAAGTAGGTTCCAAGGAGGTGAACCGCAAGCTTTAATAGCCTAATTGCAGGCTATTCATGAGGTGAGCGCACATCTTCACTTGAGGGAGGAGGCACAAGCAGTCACCTATTTAAAGTTATAGAAGATTTTTTTCAGCACAAAGTCACCTATATATTTCTCTGTGGGACATTATTATTTTATCAATATATTATATGATTTCACTATATTTTTAGTATTTTTTACTATTTCATTCATGTGAGTTGATTGGCTATATATTCATTTATGTGAGTTGATTGGCTATATGTTACAAATGTTCATTTGCTTTCCTAAAACATTAGTGGGGTCAAATAGATATTCGTTTTCAACCACAGTGACAAGAAAATTTGAATGAACAAAATGGAATGTTTAAAATTAAAATTTCTAAGTGTATGTAATTTTCGGTCAGGAAAGTCCATTCTTCCAAAATAGAAAGTTGAAAACAAATTACATTTTGAAATACTTTCAAGTAGTCATCAATGTACTGAGAATTATTGTACAAATTTTTGTTGCATAGTTAGTCTGGCTGAAAAAAAGACAAAAGTACATCCGGTTCAACCAAAAAAAGTAAATAAAGAAATCACACAAGACATTTTAAAAGGGTCAGTATTATGAAAACCACTTACATACTGACCCTTTTAAATCGTCTTGTGTTAAATCTTCTTTGAAAGTGGACTATTTACAATTTTAAGAGAGCTAATTTTCCAAGGTTGAGAGCTACTCTCCAAGACTAAGACTGGGAGGGAATATTGGTATCAATGAACACAACACAGAAATGGGAGATCTTCAAAAAGACTGTATGTGAACACACTGCAAAATATATTCCCAGGGTCAACAAGATTAAAAGACTACATATCAAAGTTAAAAAAGCTATAGATAATAATAAAAAAAAAAACTATGTAACTATGAGGGTCTGCCCTAAACGCTGCATAATATAACCTGTTCAGACCCATTTTGTAAGAACAACAAGAAGTACAGATTTTTAAACAAGCAGAAATGGTAAAGCGACTTCTGTGGTATGTAAGTGGTTTTCATAATACTGACCCTTTTAAAATGTCTTGTGGGATTTCTTTAAAAGTGGACTATTTACAATTTTAAAATTGAGCGTTTTTTATTTTTCCCGTATGTGCTGTTTACAGCCAACAATAAATGAAACCATGTTATGGTCACTGTTACCCAAATGTTCTTTTGTATGGACATTCGTAATAAACTCTGCATGGTTTGAGATTGCCAGGTCCAGCAGAGCATCATTGCTAGTTGGGGCTTCTATGAACTGTACCCTAAAATTGTCCTGTAATAGGTTTAAAAAATTTTTGCCCTTTAACTGTTCCTGCAGTACCATTACTCCAGTCAATTTCTGGGTAGTTAAAATCCCCCATTATTATCACTGTCCCAGCCCTTTTGATCTGTGCAAGGAGCTGAGTCTCCACCTCCTCATTAACACTGGGAGGCCTATAACAATCTCCAATGATTTGTAGTACACCCCCATGTGCAGTTCCACCCATAATACTTCAGCCTCATCACACTCTCCATCAACTAGGTCCTCTTTCCCACTCACTCTGAGATCACTTCTCACATAGAGACAGACACCACCACCTTTCCTTTTTACCCTGTGTCTCCGAAAGAGAACATAGCCAGGAATGATAATGGCCCAGTCATGTGAAGAAGGAAGCCAAGACTCAGAAATACCAATTAAATCATAGTTCTGTTCATACACCAAAGCTTCCAACTCACCTATTTTGCTTGGCAGCCTTCTGGCATTGGTGAACAAACACTTTATTTCATTGACACCTTGTTCACATGTATTTTGCATATTTTGTATTTTCATACAAATGGTACCAGTTCCACTGGTTGTTTGTAACATGGGAACCTTCTTATTTGCCATAACCTTCCCCCCCATCTTTCCCCATTCCACCCACTAATAAAGACTGACCCGTCTGATCTGTCTACCCCATTATAATCTAATTCTCCCTCCCCCTAGCTTATAGTTTAAATACTCCTCCAGCCTTCCCATAAACCTCTCCCCCAGCACAGCAGACCCCCTTCCATTTAGGTGCAAACCATCTCTAGCATATAGGCTGCACCCCAACGAAAAATCAGCCCAGTGCTCTAGAAACCCAAATCCTACCCTCTTACACCAGGTCTTTAGCCATACATCGAGTTCTCTAATCTCCCCATCTTTTCTGAGTTGCGCATGGCACAGGCAATATTTCAGACAATATCACCTTGGAGGTCCTTTCCTTCAACTTGCAGCCTAGTTCTTTAAATTGATTCTTAAGGAGCATTACCTTCCATGTATTGTCATTGGTTCCAACATGAATCAAGACAGCTGGGTCATGCCCAGCTCTTCCCAGTAATTTATGAACCAGGTCCACCACATGCCGAACCCTGGCACCAGGGAGACAGCAAACCATTCGGTTGAGACGATCCTGGCGACAAATTATTCTATCAGTCCTTCTGATTATAGAATCCCCTACTACACAAGCCGTCTAGGCCTTCCTTCACTACCCTCACCACCCCTCCCAGATGGTCTGTTAGGGATAGCAGTGGCATCTAGAGCTGCCACCCCCCCATCTTCACTCAACTTAGCAAATCTGTTTGGATGCACAAACCCAGGGCTGGCCTTCTTTTTCTGAGCCCCTACCACTCCCTCTCCTTACAGTAACCCATCTTCTACCTGATAATCCTGATTAGCCCCTCCACATCAATCCAATTAGCTACCTGCTCAGAGAGAAGAAGACCCCTTTCAAGGTTGTCAGTTCTGCCCAGTGTTGCAACTTGCTCCTCCAGATCTCTAACGCGAGTTTCCATAAGGTCGCAGCGGTATCCACCCTGCTAGCACTCATATCCCAGTTACAATATTAATAGGAAATATCAGTTGTCACTTACAGGTTAGTAGACTGTTATAATGTCCGGTTTTCAACTCCACTTATCAAATGTCCACTGTGTCAAGCAAGCAAAATACAGGCAACCTGAGTGAGCTCTACAGCAAGTTATATAGTACCTGGAGCACCTGTGGCCAATTAACCCCTCCCCTTAATTAGCAAACTGAAGGAAAATCAGGAAAGGAAGAGAAAAAAAATGCTATTTCAAAAGTGACAGAAACAAATCTCGATTGACACTACACTCATTGAATCTAACTACAAAATGCTTCTTCGGTGGTATTTGGTCCCTACATGTCTTGCTAAAATGTACCCTTCTGTGTCACCCATCTGTTTTCGACATTGTGGACAGGAGGGCACTATGGTCCAAATATGGTGGAAATGCCCTGTGGTGACTAGGTTTTGGATCCCTTTATTTAATTTCCTTTACTCAGTAACGGGGGTTAATATTCATAGATCCCCTGAAATAGATCTATTTCATTTATAGCCCACTGATATTCCCAAGAAATCGGTTAAATTGATTCTTTATAACCTGTTGGCAGTGAGAGATACGATAGCCAAACATTGGAAACGGTCAGCAATCTCGCTGGACTTAGTCAAACAGAAACCTAATTGGATTATGATTAATGAACTTACTAGTATACTTAATAACAATACTTCTAAATTTGAGAGCACTTGGGACCCATGGATTCAGTATATTTCTGTTATTTAACACTCTTGGCTGGCCCTCTTTCATTTCTTTTCAAGGTTTTATTCTTTACTTTTCTTCCTCAGTTCTTTCCTCATTTTTCGTTCTCTCTACTTTTGTCTACTATTTTAATGATATTATTTGAACCACTCGGTTTATGGTGCAATTTGCGCATAATCGATCAAAATCTGAATGTGCTACCAGTGTATTCCTCTCAGTATGCAGTATTGTTCAATTTTGTTGCTACACATTGTACATGAATATACTGCTTCATTGCTTCATGTTCTACAACTCATCATGTTGGTGGGTTGCGTTTCCTGTCTCTGTATGTTTCTAAAAATCCTTAATAAACATTGAAATATAAAAAAGGACAGAAAAAGTGATTTAAAAAAGTAAAAGCTTTTATTAAGACCCAAAGAAAAAAATAAATCTACAAGCATCAGCAATCAAAAGTAAAACTTTTTTACTCTCCACTCAAATTTCCCACTCTTTTTAAATATCAGCCAGCAAAAAAATGCCAGCCTCAACCTCATACTTCACTTTCCCCAGTATTACAATTAACCCCTATGTTAAAGAATTGCATTTTTACCTCCTTTAGTGTCCCCCTAACAGTCCTTCTGCCTTTCTTGCAATGATGACATAGCCCCAGATTCCTTAGGCCTCCAGGGATACTCACATCACAATTTGACATCTGTCTCATCTGGGTTCTATTTCTCACAGTGAGTCCCCTGATGACGCCTGTGGCACAGGCGAGTCATCAGGGGACCAGTTGCAAGAACTTGTAAGAGACAGCTGGTTGCCAATATGACACAGATATAATAAAGACCTCCTGCGCTTTAGATGAATAGAAACTAATTAAGCAGCCAGCACCCTCTTTGGACCAAAAAGTGTATAAGTAAATTATATAAAATTGGTGCAGCGCTAAACAGATGCCATAATGTAAATAAACTAAATAAACATACCCTAAACTAATAAACAATATATATATATATATATATATATATATATATATAACACAAATAAACATGCATGCAAGCATGACCCCCTGCCAATCCCTATGGGGAAAAAACGTGACCATATAACTAAGATGGTATATAAATATAATCATGCAGAGGGACAACACACTGCAGCAAGTGACATAGTGAATAAATACAGTCCACTTCAAAACAAAACTGTGATTCTTCAAAAAACGTGAGGGTGCCACAATCCTACAATGGTTTGAGTGCCTCCTCACCTCCCCGCATTGACCTCAAGGGCCAATACGCCTTGATAATATATATGGTATAACCCTCAGATGTCAGCCGGTCTCAGATCCACAGTAGATTCCACCTCACACACTGTATTCCAAAGTCACCTCCAGCCGCTGTTAGTGGTGGTAATATACCACCAGACGATGCTCAGAGACACAAACAAAAACTTCCCATAGCGTGATACTGTAATATTTATTGTAAAAAATAGATACAAATTGCCTACTCACATTTCCACAATGGATTAAAAACATATAGCAAGTCCTCTTGTAGTCCTGGTACTGCGGGTGTACCTGGAGTCCCAATATGGCGCGTACGTCGGAAGTGACGTCACCGCGTACCGGAAGTGTCGTCAGGGCGTACCAACGCGTTGCGTCACGAGTACACGTGACTTCATCAGGGTTGCCAATATGCCCACGAAGGAGGACCAGGTCTTCGGCAGTGCAGCAGAAGATTACAATAGATCAGTGTTTCTCAACCTTTTGTTCAGTCAGGGCACCCTTTACAATTCTGCACAATCTCAAGGCACCCCATTCTAAAATGTAAAAAAACTACTCTACACACATTCACACAAATAGTACACCCAACGTTACAGGTGATTTATTCTTCCAAAGCAAATACACCTTTGCACATTGGTACTGACTAGTATTCCAGTGTGTCTGTTTCTCTCCCTTACTCTGCTACTGTGACCCCAGTGCTGACATAGATGCAGAGGAGGGACAAACAAGGATGATGTGCATGCACCCGATGTCCTCAACTGATGATTTCAACAGTTGTTAGGATGACAGCAGCTAGGTGGTCATACAAGTGCACAATATAAACTTGAGGCTTTCAGTAACTAAAGAGCAGGATTTGTCCACCTGCTGACTTGTATACAATTTTTGGGCATTTTGCCAAGGCACCCCTGAAGAAGCCTGAAGGCACCCCAGGGTGCCTGGTTTAAAGGCTGCAATAGACAGTACTGGATTTTGCTGCACATATTGGTTTATTCCATTGTGCAACAGCCCTTGCCTCCCCTCTTAAAAGAAATCTGTGGTGGAAAACGTTTCATAAAGCAGTTGAAAAGTAAGCTGGGATGCTAAATGTCACTCACTGCCTGCTTCAACCCTCAAAATGCCAGACCACCAGGCTGTGACTATTAACTCGAATAGGTCCCATACAGCAGCAGTACTGCCTGCCAAATGCAACAGAGGAATTATTTTTTTCCATGGCAAGTCTTGAGAGACTGTCTTTGTTTAGGTGGCTGCTCAGGGGTTGGTTCATTTTCCTTTTACCTCCCCTTGGCTACCTATGTGAATTAACCTTTAGAAAACATATTTCAGTAGGTATGCTTATTTGACTGTTGAAGACTTCCACTAAAAGCAGTCAGTGTCTCCAACAATTAAGTAGCTTCAGAGAATAACAAACATCAGGTGACAATGCTATGCCAATGAATATCTTATATCCAGATGATCAAACAGAGCTGTGGCTCAACCTTAAAATGGTTCTAAAAGCAAGACATTTTTTACCTTAAGGCCGTTTCACACCATATTAATGCAGTCCAGATGCTTTCATGCACGTTTTTGATGCGTTCTGGTGCATTTTTTCCTGTCTCTCAATGTTTTTTTTCTTAAAATAACAAACATGTTAAAAACATTCTTAAAATAACAAATATGTACCGGTTCTGTGCAATGGTTTTGCACACAGCAGCCCCAATCTCTGCCTTTTTAAATTTGGATTGTGGGAAAGGTTAAAATCAGTTTATTTTTTAATCCGGTTATTCACATTTGAGAAATTCCACTTGTCTCCCTGCCCTGTGGACAGAACAGGGAGTGAGAATATCGCTCCAAAGTGAGAAAAAGACCCACAACACATTTTGGCTTTAAAGTGACTGTATAATTATATACATCACATTGATAAATTATTGAGACCCCCTTTTTTTCCCCAGTTCTGTTATGTTGCAGCCTGATACTACAGTTTAAATTAATTTTTTCCCCATAATGTCAAAGGAAAGAATTTTAGAAAGGTCTTATTTTTAGAAAAAAAAAAAAACAAAAACTGAAATGTAACATTGGCTCTTCAGGTTCTTTGCAACACTTCCCATTTCTCTTGATCATTGCTGATATGTTTCTACGCTGACAACCTGTGGAAAATTAAATTGATTGGACATGATTTGGAAAGGCACACCTCTCTATATAGAAAGCCTGCAGGGGGACTACCTGCAGAGCTCAGAGACAAGAATATTGCAAAGGTACAGATCTGGGAAAGGCTTTAAAAAAAAAATTCTGCTGTACTGAAGGTTTCCAAGAGCACAGTGGCCTCCATAATTTTCAGTTGGAAGATTGGCACAACCAGGACTCTAAGAGCTGGTCGCCTGGCCAAACTGAACAATTAGGGAGAAGGGCCTTAGTAATAGAGGTAACCAAGAACCTGATGGTCACTGACTGAGCTCCAGAGATCCTGTGTGGAGATGGGACAAAGTTCCAGGACAACCATCACTAAAGTCCTCCACCAATCTGGACTTTGTGGCAGATTGGCTAGAAGGAAGCCTTTCCTCCATGCAAAACACATAGAAGCCTGCGGAGAGTCCTTCATGGGCTTTTTTGCAAACTCCAAGCAGCTTTCATAGGTTTTGCACTGTGCGCTACAGTTTTACCATTGTGAGTGTATTTTGAGGAACAAAAGAAAATTTATTGTATAATATGGGGTTGTACTATGTAATATTTTCCCTTTTCTTGAGCTTTATTCACACTGGAAGCAGCAAGGTCTGGTCTCTTAAAAGGGACCCTATATAGGAAATAGCTGCATCTAACAAAGCACGTGACCTATTTTCGTGTAGGTCAAACATTAAGGTGCACAACAAGCATTGCGCGCAGAGGTGGATTGGCACTTTGGGCACTTCTTTTGAGATATACCCATATTGGAGGCAGCAGGGCTTTTAATAAGACATTACATGGGAAGTAGCTGCTAATAGCTGAAAGTGGAACTTCAGCACTCAAACACAAGTGACATTTTTGTAGGTCAAATTTCAAGGTGAGCGAGTATTGCACACAGAAGTTCACATAATTTTTGGGCAACAGAGCAGAATAATGGAAGCACCTTATGAAAGTTCATGTTACAGAGTAAAAACAGATCGGTGTGGACATTCATTTTAAACTTTAACCTCTTCTTGACCACGCTATAGCCAAATGACAGCTACAGTACTGTCGTCCAGTTCTGGGAGGGCATTATATGTCCGTCCCCCCCCCCCCCCAGAATGCACCCCCCATGGCATGCACCCAGCACTCTAATCACTGTGCCCTATGGAGAAAATTACCTGTTTACAAATTTTTAAAAGAAAAAAAATGTCTTTTTTCATTTATAGTGCAAAAAATAATACCAAAAGAAAGCTCCATTTCTGTGAAAAAAGAAAAATTTCATATGGTACAGTGTTGCATGACCATGCAATTGTCAAAGTGCGACAGTGATGAAAGCTGAAAATTCGGCTGGGCAGGAAGGGGGTAAAAGTGTGCAGTAGGCATGTGGTTAAGGATTATGATTTCAGCACTACTGTTTGTATTGTTGTACTTTATGTGATACTATAGTTATTGCATAGTGAGTTATTTTAAATACTAAAACATCAGACAAATGGTATATAAAATAAGGATCACGCACCATTCTCAAGTATATCTATAGCAGTGTGTGGGTACACTGCAATAGTGGTAGCAGCAGTCCTATATTGCAAGTTTCCATATTTCACACTGAGTTATCACATTAATAGAGGTTAATTCACTGGCATAGCAGCATACAGGCCTTACACAAATCTTTATTTTACAGTCCAATCATAAGCTCAACACTTAGGTTTGTGTCCGATCAAGTTCATTGCATCAAAGTATTTCTGGCAAAAAACCTTTGGGGATTTTCCTCTTAACAAGAAGTTTATATAGTGTGCAGGCAAAATATTTTATAAAAATCCACAGACTGCTGCCATACTAGATATGAGCAGCTGCAGCTGACCACACCCCCTCCAGTCCTTACCGTGTTGAACCGCTGTGAAACTAGGACTAGGTAGGGGAGCAACCAGCTATATTGACTACAGGAGATGTAGACCAACATCCTTTTAGGAAGGGGCACTGGCAGGATCACCAGGTATTTGCCAGCAACAGAAGTAAAAAAAACAAACAGATAAGGTACAATGAATATCACAGGAACAGACATACATGAACTTATTTTTGGTTACACTAATGCACATGCCTTATGTCAGACATTAAACACACATTGCATTAAGGTATCCCATTCATTTGCATGGGCTGTCAAAATAGCTTACCTGTAGTAACAGTATATGCATTTTGTTTGTTTACACAGCACACAATGCAAGGTAGTCCGTTACCATGCATTGCAGGGCACCGACATCACATTATAGAGATGCCAGCCTTGCTGACAGTTTTACTTCTTGACAAATAGCTTATTTTCACCCCCACACGCTTGGGAACATTTTAACTACAGATACACTTCTGCTTTACAGTGCCAATATGGTCTAGTTTGCAGAAAACGGAGGATAAAAAAGTTTTATTTCCGAAGATATCTTTATTGCTAGGGACACCATGTACTCGTAAAGGTTTTGAACTGGCTCCAATCCTCTTTAAAAATAGCATGCTAAGAGCAATGGCAAGCTGCTACATGTGCTAAACTTCAGCTTTTAGTAATTTAGAGATCTGATTAGCCAACACAAATTAAATCTCCAACAGCTCAGAGGAGGAGACCTTACTTGACTTGCTGACAGTCAAGAGCCTCTACAGATCATCGCAATGTGCCTGCACAAGTACAAGTCCAGTTAACGGTAATAAAATACACACAAGCAGTGGCTTGAGAAAAGGATGTTTTAATAGCAGTACTTTATGCCATGAACTCGTATGGAATTGGCTCAAGGAGCTCAGGTTCCTTCCCAAATGTTCGGACAAAGTGAGCTTCTCTTGGCTGGGCTGGCTGCAAAGAAAAAACAAGCCATTACTATTCTGCATTAGAATGCAGTTATTAAAAGAAAAACAATGCAACGCTCTCAGAACCGGTGAAATGGCAGACTCACATTTACTGTAACAGTAAAATAGTTGGAGAAAAGTCATCACTGAGCATTCTACAGAGCAACACACAAAATGGACAGTGTCCTCACCTGACGTTTTAGCTCCACCCAGGTGCCATTCTCCTTAGCTTCCTTTTTCTTCCTCTCATTTTCCTTCACACGCTGCAGGAAACTGTCTCTACTTTTTGAGTGGCGGATGTGCTCTACACGGACATTGATTCTTTTGGCAAGAATCTTACCTCTGAATAAACAAAGAAATGCATTTATATAACAGTTGGTAGGTTCACTGCAATTACTTGGGCAAAAATTACAAAGTACAGTTTTAACAATGTCAACATTTGATCAGATTCCGTCAAAACTGATAACATTATTATTATTATACAGTATTTATAAAGCGCCAGTTCGCTCAGCGCTGTACATTACAAGAGAGAATACATGAGACAGTACAATAATAATACAATGCGATACACGAGGGGTTCGAGGGCCCTGCTCCTTGAAGCTTACAATCTAGGAGGGAGAGGATAGTGGTACAGGAGGAAAAGCTGTGGGGGATGATAAAGCCAACAATTGCAAAAGTAGTATGGGAGTAGCGCAAAAAAAAAAAAAAAGCTGCAACAAGCGCCAATCCCAACTGCAGATGTCCTCCAGCTCTACCCCGAGAAATAAGCAAACACCACCGATTGCTCAATTTTCCCCCCTCCATTCTGAGCAGAGTGATGACTGTCAGGTCACCGGCTCTCTTCTCTGGAGGGGGTGGAAGCAGCTCGCTCAAGCTCTCAGCAGCATGCTGAGAGCCTGAACCAGCTGCCAGTCCAAGCATCTGAGTGCATTCGAACTTTAAAGTAAAAATTTATTCAGAGCCTTGAATGGACGAGTGATGTCAGCCAAAAGCAGGCTTTAGCTTGTCGTCGCCTGAAAACAAGTCAGTGCAGAACAAAACGGCACTCCTGTGATCCATACGAAAAGGATAGCCAAAATAGCTTTGGCTATTCTCCTTTAACCACTGCCTAAGAAAAAAGTACCAGATCTAATAAGTGGACATGTACATCTTGGGAAAAAAAAAAAAAAGTAAGGGGTCTGTCAGCTTACATAAAGTATACCATACTCTGGCAAATACAATTACTCATAAGCTACTTATCTGAGGTGTGAGATCAAAGCTGCCCCAACAATCACTATATAGGTAGACTCTAGAAATGTAGCTCAGAGCATCTCAGGAGTTCCAGGACACAGGATGGTGATGCTTACTGAACTTAGCATTTCACAAAAATAGAAATATCAGTCTTGACCGACACTCTTGAAGGGAACTATTCACAATTAGGCTGCTGCAAGAAATCCGAACCTCAATATGACTGTATAATCCTTCAGGCTTAAAGATTAAAGTTTACCCCCTTATGAACAGTTTATGTTTGGGACAATTTCTTTATATTTGGAGTAGGAACAGAAACAATTAAAGAATAAGTTCACCTTTAAGGAAGAAGGGTTAAAAAAAAAAAAACCCTTTCTGTTGACCCCGGCCCTGTAAGGTTTCTGCAGACACTGCCTCCGGCTTGCCTGTCCATACCACCATACACGCACACAGTTACAAAGCTGAAAGAAGTGTCCATGAACTATGGGGACGCTCAGACCTGAAGCATGTTACACGTTTCACCCTAAATATGGCTGCAACATGCTCCAAAATGTGAACTCATTCTTAAAAACCACTGCCAGATTTTTTGCTGTACCATTAGGGAAATTTTAATTCACTTCCTGTCCCAGAGACAACAGGAAGTTGCATCAAATCTCCCAAAGTTAGGGGAAATTCCCCAACTTAGGTCTTCAAAACAACTGTCCCCATTTAAAGATTTCTTACCTCTTGTTCTGGGTACAACTTTAAAATGTTAGATTTACTTTCACTTTCTGCCTCTGTGACAATCTGAATACAAGAGGTGAATCTCTCCAATTGGTACTCAGGACAGCGCAAAAATGGCCTGGGCAGGAAGGGGGTATAAGTGGCCGGTAGGCAAGCGGTTTCCCGCCGCCCTATAACAGATATGCTGCTACAGGGTGGCATGGGTGCACAAAATCAAGTATATGATTTTGCAATTCCGGGTAGGGGGCCTTGGCTGTCAATCACCAGTGATTACTCGCTGGCACCCGGTGATCAAGGAGCATTACCGGTGGAGGGAGAGAACTGTATGTAAATACAGTTCTCTCCCTTCAGCTCCTGCACACTGCTATGCATGGCTTTGCATAGCAGAGCGATGCAAACCAGTGTGCTTACAGTGAAGCGCACACACAGCTTACAGTAAAACAGCACACAGTTAACCCTATGATCGTCCCACATGTTAACCCCTTCCTGCCCAGTGCCATTGGTACAGTGTCAGTGCTTTTTGTTAGCACTGATCACTGTACTGGTGTCACTGGGGATGTCAGTGACACCAAGTCAGTTCCCCCAGTATCAGATGCCCGCTGCAGTCCGGCTATAAGTTGCTGATCGCTGCCATTACTAGTAAAAATTAAAAAGATTCCAGTATATATACCGCCATTTGTAAAAGCTATAACTTTCACGTAAACCAATTAACTTAAATGTATTGTGATTTTTTTTTTTTAACAAAAGGACATGTTTAATAGCAAAAGTCAAAAATATAGTTTTTTTTCCCCCTCAAACTTATTTATTTTTTTATAGCGCAAAAAAAAAAAAAAAAAAAACCCACACAGGTGATCAAATGTGGGGGAAAAAAAACAAACAAACAAACAAAAAAAAAATTTGGGCGCAGCGTTGCATGACCACGCAATTGTCAGTTAAAGTAATGCAGCGTCGTACCGCAAAAAAAGCCCTGGTCGAGAAGGGGGGGTTAAATCCTCTGGAGGGCATGTGGTTAAAGAAGCTGGCCACCTTTTGTATGTTAATGAGGGGGAAATTCAGCCTGTCTGAAGTCCTTCTATTGGAAGAGACTCGCTTGGAATGTGTTCAGATATGATTTCAGTCTGCTATGACACCACCTCCCAAGAAACATCTAAAAAAGTTAGGAAATTAATTTTTGCCGTGTGAAATGGAATATATAGCATTATTTTTTCTAAAATTTGACTGCAAAAATGGAAATCACACTGTACAATCAGAAGACACCTGGCTTTTAATAGTGTAAACAATTCTTGTTAACTGACAGCTTAATATGCCTCTGGAAACTAATCAACTTAACTATTCAAAAAAAGAAAGTCACTCCCCTTAACCATGAAGGACAAAGTTACTTGTCTCTGCAAAAGGCCCTCCCACAAAACCCATTACACTCAATCTTGCCGGTGCTTCACCTGCTCCAGCACTGCCGGTTATAGGGGGACCATGCAATCTGCTCCCCTGTGACAGTGCCCAAGCCAAACAGCCCAACTACTACCACATGATTGATGAGTGACATCTCAAATACCCTGTGATGCCAAAATGACAAGCTGCCAAGAGGACTGGCCAGTGAGGAACACAGACAAGCTGAGCATAAAGTGGTCAGATGAGGCCCTTTTGGAGACAATGTGACTTTGCCCTGCATGTGGACCCCAACCTGGGTGTACACCAATTGATAGCCATTTAATGTCTGTCCTTCTTAATGGTGTTTCAGTACTGTCAGACAATGACTCAATAACAGAGCATGTCACTGGGATCTAGAGAACACGAACAAGATATTTTAGAATAAGAACTTTTGATGCCTGCTTGATCCCTAGAAAAAGTGGCAAAATATTTCAGAAATCACCATCTGTCTTTAACCTGCATAACTGTAGTCAGCAATATAGGTATTGCTGCCTTCTAAATGCAACTGCTGTCTCCTCTGACAGGACACAAGCCAAACATATGAAGAACTGACTTGGGTTTTAAAGAGGATGTTTCATATAGCCCTCTTGAATGACCAAAATAGACACATATCTAAAATGGTAAAGTGAAGGGGCTCTGCACTGACAAGATTACAAAACATTACTTACTTGACTTGTTTGTTCACAATTATACCGACAGCATGCTGTGTGACATTGTAGATCCGACCAGTCTTGCCATGGTAGCACTTGTGTGGCATACCTTTTTGGATTGTGCCTGTACCCTGTAAGCAATGAAGCAGAGTCAGCCAACTGCAATGCAATGAGGACTCAAAGCAGAAAGCAATTTTTAAAATACGATTGCTCTCAGAACCGGTGAAATACTTAACTCACATTTACCAAGAAAGTAAATAGTGTGGAGAAGGATCATCACAGAGCAATTTAAACTTGTTGCCTTTTAAAAATGAATACTGTTATTGACAGATTTTATACTGCCCAAATAAAACAGGACATGAAATGATGTTGACCTTCTGCTGCATTTTCTACCATGCAAACAGGCCTCAGCCCAAATGACACTTGTCTATGGGATCAGACTTAAAGCAGTATTAAACTCAAATCATTTAATATTGAAGCTTACTAATCATAAGATGTGGGGGCGGCATTAGCTTTTCCTTCCTCTCTGTTTTCACCTGGTGTTAAGGCCAGTAACATCTCCTGTATTATGGTGCCCCCACTCTAGATTAAGGAGCAACAGAGACCTTTGGGCAGCACTGTCAGTTTGGGTGAAGGTAGTGTTAGCTGCACTAACAGATTTAAAAACATCAACAAACTGAAGCCAAACTAAAGCTCATTTTTTAAGAGGTTACAGCAAACAGGTTTTTCTTCCCCCTTCTTGGTATAAAGGTTTTTACACAAAAAGGAAATCACTACGCACCCGTCCATGTAAATGGTTTGTCTCAAATCTCTAAATGCAACATCTGCAGGACAGGCTAATATGTAGAAAAAACAGAAATACTGGTCATGCAACCTGGTGTCTGTGCCCCTAGTAAGGAGATTCACCCTCTCCATTTATTCTGTTCACTATTATCATTGAAAGTAAAAGAAGTTTCCATATTTTGGGTTCTCCCCACAAAAGTAATAGCAGTGAAGTCTTCCAATGGGGACACTGGATCTAGTGACCTGGATGTCCCCCTTATTTTTCAGGGATTTCCTCTCACTTTCTGTTTGGCTATAGGACAGAAGTGAAGCAAAATCTCTGCAATGGGACACCGAGAAAAAAAAAAAATTGACAGGGGTTATAACCCTCCCTTACTCTATCCAAAAGTGGGAAAAAAAAAAAAAAAAAAAAAAGCTTTGACTAGAGTTCCACTTTAAGATATTGAATATATAAAGCAAAGAATTTATTGGAATGTATTGGAGTCATCTACATACATTTAAGTTATTTGGTTTTGTGGGACATTGTATGTTCATCACGCTTTTATTGATTTAAATTTTATGCAAATTACATTTGATGGATGGAATAAAGTAGCCCTTTACTGTTTAAGTTTAGATTGTAGAAAGTGTGTGAATCACATTTGTGATGGTGGGCTGCTTAGAAGAAATTAGGAAGAGAACTGAGTTGCACAAGAGATTAACATTTATATTATGTTGTAGCATAGAAATCCCTAGATATGGCTGCCTTAGTGCCCCCCTCCCCAGATTGCTCTTTATTTCCACATGGTAATCCTGCATACAACACTTCTGTCCTTGGGTGGCAGAACTCCAAAGCTCCACTGTATCTATAGAGCGGCAGTGATTTTACCCTAGGATGATCTAATTTGGACTAAAAAGACACCCTACCCTCTTCATCTTCATCACATGACAGTAGGGGAGTTTGTACTTCCCCAGATAACTTGAACTAAGAATATTGTTTGATATATCAGTTCAGTGAACAGGGTGAAAAGGACATTTCTGGCAAGAACAGGTACCTTCTGCATTTGCTGAAAATGTTGACTTTGATAAATAGAAAAACTAATGCAGCCACCACAGCTACATGCTAATAAGATGCAATATATTACATTTGATCTTTGATACACTATCATTAGCCCTACACGGAAGGTTGTGTTTACTATCCATCCGGCTTTGGAGCTCCCTGGCCTTTGCTTTCTTTGCTTCCATTGTCAGTCCAAACGGCAACAACAGATGAAATGTGTCAGTAAAAGAATGCACAGTCCAGGAATTTCTCAAGGACTTTCAAGAGGTTGATCATCCTGAATTAGAACATTCACTTAACCAAGCAGGGCTTAATTTTGAAGCCCAGCTATATAGTGACAAAACTGAAAAGTGCAAAGATGACGTAAAAAAAAAAAAAAAAAAAAAAAGGCATAAGCTAGAAAAAGCAGATGTGCAATAATTAAAAGGCAAGGAAAAACCGTTTTCCATCTTGAGGAAAGTTCCTGCATTATCTTTGGCAAGTAAGTCTTTGCGTGGTAAAACTGTTCCATGGCATATAAACATACAATCAGTGTCTCCTTTACAAGGACTAGTTATGAATAATTTTCCACATTTAAGTTGAATTCCAGAATCTTAAAATGGTATTCAACTAGGTGAGCTTATGAAAAAGACTAGGCATTTCCCAAACTGCCTAACAATACTATAGTCTTGGATCCTTTCGGTATGTTTCCATATTTCTTAACACTAAACACATAATAAATGGTACCTTAATGTCCACAATATCACCCTTCTTGTAGATGCGCATATATGTTGACAGTGGCACTGGACCTAGAAGAGAAATAATGCCATTAACACCAGAGTACCATCCCCCACTTTATACAACCTTCTTCCAGTTCCACACCAATATTTAAGTGATCTTTGATGTGCCAGTTACTTTTAGCACACATCTAGAGTGAAAAGCAACAAGGGCATATCTTTGCACAGACAACAGCAAAAGCAAGACATCTAGCACATGAACCTGTTATTCATCTGCCTGAAGCTATCTGCAACGTTTGATAAAATTAAAAACTTAACCTAGCTTTTATAAATAGAAATTTGTTTTACTGGCTAATTCTAAGAGTTGCGCATATTTGTCTCAGTCAACAATTGGAAGTATGTTTTTTTTATTTACTATACAAAGACAAGTCATGTAGCATGACAAGAGTTCAACCAACTGAAATGGAAGGCCAATCATTAAGCACAGAAATAAGATTTTATTTGTGCTGGAAACAGAGGGGCTTTTTAAACATGTCCACTTTCCTGCTGTAAAATTTAAGGGAGAAATTTCACTTAAATAACTAAGTAGCCAGTTCACTTCTATTTACTATAGCTTAGAATGAAAAATTATTCAAGCTGCACAAAATCACATTTAAAATGCTCTAAAGCATACGCAGTAATGTGCATCAAAACATGCACAGGCAAGAAAGGGCTCGAAAAGAAAAATATTCCATTTAGAAAAACTCATTACCTTTGGGTACTACCGTCAAAACCAACAGCAATTACCAAAAAACATCCATTTTAGCCAACAATCAAAATTTGTGGCAAAAAAAAAAAGTGTCTGTTCATGAACACCATTCTTATTGCCTCAATGTACAGTTTCCATGGGTAGCACGTCAATGGATGAAGAAATGCATCTGCCTATTTTCAGTGCATCCCAATGCAATGCATAGAATACAGGGATGTTCTGTTTATATTGCCGGACGCCCAGGACATTTAGTTCTGGCCTCCGGGAAGGTAGGGTTTTTTTTTTTTTTTTTACCTGTCAGGAGAGCAGACACCTCTACTCTCTTATCTTCTTGTCCTGGCCTGGAAGTGACATTATGACATCACTTCCAGGTGACCGGTGACAGATTTCACAGCCATCCAGGCTGGGAAAGAATGTAATGCAGTGCGATATCTATTTACTCTGTGCAACCTCAACTTTTATATTTTACCAAAATAATTTAGTAATTTATTGCTTTTTTTGCCTTAAAGTTAACTTAAGCGTATTTCCTAAACCTTTGTGGTAATATTGTGTGACATAAAAAAATTGGAACTACCACCATTTATTCTCTAAGATCTCCGCGTTCAAAAAATATAGAATGTATGGGGGCTGTGTGTAATCTTCAGACCTAATATGATTTTTTTTAAACGTGCAAAAACGCAAGTGAAAGGGATAAAGGGGATAAAGCACGACATTGTCCTTTCCTGACGAGCACCCAAGGTCTCTCCTTCCTGCTAGTCCCCAGGTGCAGGTGAGTCAGGTAGGAAGGCGAGCAGGAGATAAACAGTGCAATGTTAAAATATTAAACGTCACCATAAAGCCCTTTTTGTTTTAAAAAACCCCAGCCATTCCTAAAGGCACCTCAGATTTTAATATGGTTTTGGTTAAAAAATTATTTTTTTAATCTGGACAAGTAGCTTGTCATGAGGGAGTAGACTTGGACACCGATTTAGTCCCTGGACAAGTAGTGGTTTCAAAAATTTTCACAACCCTGTAATCTCTATAAAATGCACTCTGGTGTCCTGGAGGTGCAGTTTACTCTGTGTATACTTGTTGGGGAGCCACTGAAAATGAATGGCAATTTGGATACACTCCACACATAGATGTGACTGGGCCCTAAAAGTCAAGTAGCTGTATTACTTACCATGTTTGCGGAAGGGTCTAGAGAACATATAACGGGTTCCTCGCCTTTTGCCCCTTGTGTTCGTCATTTTTCACTAACAATTGCCCTCTACTGTGGAAAAGAATAAAACTATCAATCATTCTTTATAAACAATAAAGGAAAGTGTACTCAAGCAGAAGCATGCATTGAAAACAACGAATGTTAAAGGAAAACCTGCAGTAATATCGGCAGCAACCACAAGATGTTTATATTCCTTCACTCACATTTCCTTGACCCATAGTCATATCTGTTCAAAAACCCAGTATGCTGCCTATTTGAGGGGGGCAGGAGATTCTTCCTACAGTATCAGCCTATTGCCACAACAGAAAGCTGTCAAATGTAGATTAGGAGAGTGTACAGGGCCCTGAGCCTAGCAAACTAATCCCTATTGAACAGGCCAAGTTATGTCAGTGCATGAACTACAAGTACTAACTGCCTTTGCAGCTGACAGGTTGTAGTTCCCAATGAACAACTAGGGAGCTAGTGAGCACTCTAGGTAGTTCATGGATTCTTCCTATCAATGTGAAATTGTGCCTGTACAAGGTGACAGCTTACACCAAGTCTGCAGGAGCCCTGCATTGCACCCATGATCTGCTGATCACAGGTGCACTGCTTTCCAGGCTCCTATAAATAAAATAAATGCATTTCTTTTACCTGGAAAAATGTTTGCGTTTTAAGAAAGATGGATTAATACTGTATTAAATTACACAAAAACGGTTTGTTCTGCTAAGAAAAAGTTTACAGCATACCCCTTTGAAATACAGTGGCCAAGTAATTGGCTCTCCCGCCTGGCAGCACTAGGGTAGTTGACGTGAACCCCAACCACAGCACTACATACATGGAGTTTGTATGTTCTCCCTGTGCCTGCGTGGGTTTCTTCCCACACTCCAAAGATATCTTGGTAGGTTAAAGCAGTAGTAACCCATAAAAAAAAAAGAAAAAAAAAAAAAAAAGAAAAGAAAATGACCCCTTACAAGTTAATGTCATAATGTGCTAGCATGCATTGCAAACATACATTATGACACAAGACTAGCCTATAAAGCGGATCTCTCCAGTCGCACACTGCCACCTCAGACAGGGATTCCATCTTCACCCTGTCTTTTGGGTTACTGGACTGTGGCCGTTTGAATGGCTGAGCTGCGATGACATCACGCCCGTTCATGTGCCTGGGAGTCACAATTTTGGCACAGCACTCTAGCTTGAAAGCATACTTATTGTGCTATCAATTCAGTGATGCATGGGCCGGCAACATTCACATGTTTTGCAGCATCCCTACCTGCAAAACATGTGAAGGTCTCCTAAATGGCATATTAGGAGACATGCGCTGTAGCTACATGAATTATTGGCTTACTGGTAGGTACAAATTAAAAAGTGAAGTTTGCTACCACTTTTCTCCTGTCTAAAAGTAGCCTTAGTATGTGTATGTATGAACGTGAGATAAAGACCTTACTGAACATGTTTAAAAACAAATTTTCCAACAAAACATTTTTTGTGAATGGCCAGCATAAGTGATAACAGGTGCAGACAGCTTGTATCAAGATACCTGCCTTTCAGTGCCCATCAGTGCCACCTACCAGTGCCCATCAGTGCAGCCTATCAGTGCTCATCACTGCAGCCTCATTAGCGCACATCAGTGAAGGAGAAAAATCACTTTAGAAAATTTTAAAACACAAACTAAGAAAAAACGTTTTTCTTCCCCAAAATTTTCAGTTGTTTTTGGTTGGTTTAGCAAAAAATAAAAAACCCAGAAGTGATTAAATAGCACCAAAAGACAGCTCTGGCTCAAGAAAAGGATAAAAATTTCATATGGGTACAGTGTTGCATGACCACGTAATTGTCATTCAAAGTGTGACAGCGCTGAAAGCTGAAAATTGGCCTGGGCAGGAAGGGGGTATTAGTGCCCTGTAGGCTAGTGGTTAAATAACAATTTTAATCTCCAGGTCTGATATATACCAGATTCAACCTCCTAATAGCATATATATCTCTTCTGTGTTATTCTCAAAGTGGATTAGATATTTTGTTCCCTAACCATATAGCTTATTAATTTATATTTACCACTTCATAAAGATACTCAAGAACACAGTTTTATACTGTATTACCTAAATTGTACAAACTTAGGAGATTTTTATTTGATCAAAATAATGATCGGCAATCAATTATGAAAATAATAGCCCTAATGTGTGTGTGTATAAAGCTCTGCGTAAACTGTCAGCGTCATAAAAAAAAACGTGAAATAAATTTTCCAGTTCCAAACTGCCTTACAGCATAAATAGGACGGCACAGATGCGCAAAATCAGAATTGTAAGCTCAAAAGAGCAGGGCCCTCGATCCCCTCATGTTTTGCATTGTATTGGTATTGTTCTGTCACATGTTCTGTCCCCCTTTGTAATGTACAGCGCTGAGCGAACCATTGGCGCTTTATAAATACTGTATAATAATAAAAATGTATACGTGATTTTGCAGTTTCGGGTAGGGAACGCTCTACCTGACCTGCCATTCGCAGCCTTGGCTGTTAATCTCCAGGAATTACTGAAGGGGGAGAGACCTGTGTATAAACACAGATCCCTCCCATGTCGACTCTTGCAAACTGCTTTGCATGGCTCTGCATAGCAGAGCTATGCAAAGCAGTGTGCTTACAGTAAACACAGCACACTTAGGAAAACACACACAACAGCTAACCCTATGATCACCCCACGTTACCCCCGTCCTGCCTAGTGCCTTTAGTACAGTGTGTGCTTTTTATTAGCACTGATCACTGTACTGGTGTCACTGGGGATGTCAGCCAGTACCCCCCAGTGTCAGGATGCCCACTGCAGTCCCTAATCGCCACCATTACTAGTAAAATAAAAAATTGTTTAAATTCCAATATCTATACTGCCATTTGTAAACACTATAACATTCACATAAACCAATTAATTTACATGTATTGGGATTTTTTTTCATAGCAAAGACATGTCGCAGAATACATTTTAGCCTAAATTTATGACAAAATTTGATTTCAATTTTTTTACTGGACATGTTTAATAGCAATAAGTCAAAAATATTGTTTTTCAAAACTGTTTGTCTTTTCAGGAAGGGAGTAAACCTCTGGAGGGCAAGTGGTTGAAATAAAAATAATTTGAACAGTTTATTTTAGCTCTCAAAAGCATTTCTCAACCTTTGCATCACAGAGAAACCCTTGAAATAACTTTCTGGTCTCAGGGAACCCCTGCTAAAAATTACTATTTCTAAAACTCTGATAGTTAGTGTGATGTCAGTGGGAAGAATGCTCCTTACACTTGTGGTCATTGGGAAGAATCCCCCCCCCCCTTAGAGATACTGTATTTCTGAACTCTGGGGTGTCAGTGGGATGTTATCAAAGGCAGAAATTGCTCATGGAATCCCTACTGAGGTTCATGGAACCCCCACCAACCTCTAGAGGCACCCCTAACGAGTTTCATGGAACCCCCATCAGCCTTTGGAGGAACCCCTAGAGTTTCATGGAACCCCCATCAACCTCTGGAGGGACCCCTAGAGTTCCATGGAACCCTCATCTTCTGGAGGAACCCCTACCGAGTCCCATGAAACCATCTTTTGGAGGAACCCCTACCGAGTTCCATGGAACCCCCAAATTCTGGTAAGGACCCCTATCGAGTTCCATGGAACCCCCATCAACCTCTGGAGGATCCCCTAGAGTTCCATGGAACCCCCATCAACCTCTGGAGGATCCCCTAGAGTTCCATGGAACCCCCATCAACCTGTGGAGAAACCCCTACAGAGTTCCATGGAACCCTGGTTAAGAAATCCTACATTATACCAGAGAAGAGAACAGAAGCCGTGTTCTGAACACGGCTGTTATAGTCCAATTCTCTAATAAGGTGGAGTTGGCTTAAAACAAACCATAGACAAGTCAAAAACCAAACATTTTCATTGATAGCTTGTTTCTTGTATCAGCGTGCCGGCTGTGTCATGTGATTTTCATGCCACAATATAAAGTGTTTGATCCAACATGCGGTTTTTGTTAGAGAAATAAAACAAAAGGTGGCAGTCACATGCACGGCTCATTGTTCAACAGAGAGAACGTTCAGTTTTTAACTCTTCTATTGCCAGCTTTAGAGTGGGGGATGGGGAGATGGCTCCCAGCGACCAATGAATTGGCTTTCGCAGGGTTCCCGAAGACCTGATTATTACAGAGGTTCCTGTGTAGTAAGAAGTCTGGGACAGGCTGGTGGGCGGTGAGGCCCAGTACGGAGCCTTGCATTGTGTACAGCCAGGGCCATCCTCCCTGGCAGAGGCCACACACAGCGCAATGTCTGCGGATGGCCAGATCTAGACTTCCCCCGTCTGCACAGACGGGCCCACGGACCTCAGGCCGGCCTATGTACAGACAGGACACATGACAGAGCCTGCCCCGGCCTCCTCACACCAGGCCACCCTACACGGCTCTCCGCGGCCCCCACACTACCAACACCGCCCCCAGTGCTCTCCCCCCTCACACCGCACCCCTTCTCCCGGAGCTCCATCCACACACCAAACCCAATTCCCTCACACACCGGGAGCCCGAGCTCTCATGCGGCTACCTGCAAGATGGCGGGTCCGGCGGAAAGAGAGAGCTCTGACTCCGCCTCTCACACATGACCTCCCTGAGGCTGCCCCTCTGTACTGCCTGATCGGTTGTCTCAGCAAAGCCCATACGTATAGCAGCACAGAGCATATGTATTTACAGCAACAAACAGAACTTTTTTTTTTTTTTTTTTTTTTTTAGCAGGCATGTATTAGGACAACTATTCAGAGCTTGAGGCCCGGCGTGTTTCCTGGGTTGTAGTATGTCTCAGCCCTGGTTCACACTGATGCCAGTTGTCATGCGATTTGACCATTCATCCCTTTAAGCACTTGAAGTCAGCAATACGTATATAAATGTTGTGGTTTACCAGGGTTATGGCTGATGAAAGTGGTCCAAGCGGCTCATTAGCCACTGGAACGCCTTCAGTAGCCCCCCTCCCATTGGTGTTTCTCAGGCGTACTGTTAAAACGAGTACACCTGACAAATGATCCAACTGTGCAGCCAGCTGCTGCGGCAGCCAATGAAAGACTCTACGGTCTCTGATCGCCTCTATGGCATTGGAGAACTGGAGCGACGTCATGACGTCACGTCCGGGACGGATATAAGCAATCTTTTTTTTCTTTTTAAGGGCCAGTTTACACCACATGCAGTCAAGTGCGCTTTTTTTCTGCATCAAAAACGCATTGATAGGTTACATGGTTTCCAATGTCATAGTTCACACCTGTGCAGCCAGTTCCAGTTCCTGAAAAAAAAGTAGGACATGCTCCATTTTTGCTGCACTGAACTGTATTGGAATGCAGTAAACTGCGTCAAAACCACGCCAAACATGCACTGGACAAACATGTTCTTATTTAAGTTGAAGAAAAAGAAAGGGGAAAAAAATTAACCATAACACATCAAAAACACGCCGGAATGCGTCAAAAACGGCATACTGAAACCTATTCGGAACACATCCAGGATGCGTTTCTATGGTATGAACCAGCCCTAAAGCAAAAGATCAAAAAACATATTTTTTTGATCTTTTGCTTTTAAATGTAAAGGAGAGATTTTGGGTTTCTTTGATCCCAGATCTCACCTTAAAGAGGACCTGTCATGCTTATTTCTATTACAAGGGATGTTTACATTCCTTATAATAGGAATAAAAGTGCTAAAAAATAAAGGCATAGAGTAAAAATAAAAAAAATAAATAAGAAAAAAATAAAAATGAAAGTGCCCCCATCCCTCTGTGGTCGCACACAAAAGTGAATGCATATGAAAGTCACGCATGCATATGTAAGCGGTGTTCGCAGCACACAAATGTTAGAGCAAGAGTAATAATTCTAGCGTTAGACCTCCTCTGTAACTATAAACAGATAACCTGAAAAACATTTTTAAAGGGTCGCCTATGGAAAGGATTAAGTACCATAGTTTGTTCCCATTCCACAAGTATATGCAATTTTAAAGTGAGACTTTAGGTATCTATTGCCTTGCCGTAACATTGTCCGTCATATTTCACAAAAAAATTGGGGCATATGGTATTTAATTTTTTGTAATTCATTAAATTGTGTTTTTTTCTTCAAAAATTGCGTTTCAAAACCATGTGACAACAAAAATTGCAACACAATTGCCATTTCATTCTCTAGGGTTTTTGCTAAAAAAAATATATAATGTTTGATGATTATAAGTAATTTTTCTAGCAGAAAATTTTGGACTTCAACCAAATACATATTGATTACACAGGTTCGGTGGCAATTAACCTGACTTAGCGCCTTATCTGCAATAAATTAGCCTCAGAACTTGTGTAATTATTATGTGTTTAGTTTTAAAGGGATGAAGTGGCAACCTTAACCACTTCCCGTACAGCCCATGTATATAAACAACTGAAGGGGAGCATTGTTGGAGCGGGTGGTCGTTTATAAACGTCCTCCCCACTTCCCTGCCTGTGCACGCTCCCTAGGATCGCCAATACCTCTGTGTGAGGTCCTGATCATGTGATCACTGATTGGCCAATCAGTGATCACATGAATAGTAGTCAGCAAGATGTCACTTCTGACATCATTGCTTACTACTAGTGAAATCTGTGAATGATCACAGAGGTAACATGGTACAAGGCTATTCACAACACCCTTGTACTATGTGACAAGCTGTGACCAATCACAGCTCACACAGTATTTTTCTATGGCAAGAATGCAGCCAGAGAGAAGGAGAAATGATTGCTTTTACAGCCTTTATGGGTGTCAAAGCAATCAGTGTAAAAAAAAAAAATCTTCATCACCCCACACACTGTACTGCTAGGGTGACAGTATGTTGAACCCCCCCCCCCAAAAAAAAACCCCATAAATAATATAAAAAAAATAGAATAAAAATGTCAAAAACATTTATGAAAAATTATAATTTTTGGTTATAAACTAGTTTGGGTTATTAGTGTTTTTACTAAAAAGATAGATGAATAAATTTTAGCCAAGATTTATGAAGAAAGATTATTTATTTGGAAAATTTTATAAGAAAAACATTTTTTTTTCAAAATGTTTGGACTTTTTCATTTATATAGCAAAAAAAAATCCCAGTGGTGCATAAATACCACCAAAATAAAGTTTTATCTGTCTAAAAAAATACTCAAAAATGCATATGGGTACAGTGTTGCATGACTGCACAATTGTCATTCAAAGTGTGATAGCACTGAAAGCTGAAAATTGGCCTGGGTAGGAAGGGGGTAAAAGTGTCCAGACTTAAAGTGGTTAAACAAATCACATCAAATGATCAGTAATGGAACCGTTCTAATCCGTGCGAATCTGATGAAGTCAGCGTTTCACTGATTAGAAAAGTAGTTCCTGCACTACTTTTGCCGATTTGGGGTGTGACTTAGACATTTATGTATGAAGTCGCAACAGATGTCTATGGAGTTGCACCCAAAGCCACACTGCCATCCGACTAAAATTGTGCGACTTTAGGTGAAATCATACGATTTTAAAGTCACATCCAGTGTGAACCAAGGCTAACTTTGAGACGTGATGTCACCTGTGTTCATTGTTGCCAACCTCCCACAGCATTGCAGTTTGCTTTTTGTCCGTTTTGCAGTGCTTTTCGCAGTTCGTTTTGCGTTTTTCTACACACGTTTTTCTGCGATTTGTTCAGCCCTTTTTTTTTTTAAAGTGGAATTTTTTTTTGCTGGGCAGAATAAAAAATGCAAGACGTGGCAAAAACACACTACCATGCGTTTCAGCAGATTCTCCATTGAACCCTATTGTAGCAAAAACGCTGCTTTTTGCTTTTAAAAAAGTCCCTGACCCTTTCCAAAAACGCAGCAGCTTAAAAAAGCATAGATATGAACATGTTCCAAAGGAAACCAAGTTAAATGGACTGTAGTGCGTTCATGCAAAAAGCACTAAAAAACGCATTGGTGTGAACAGAAACTTACTGAAAAATCATGAAATATGTACTGATGGAGCACATTTTTAACTGACAACATGAAAAATGACATTAAAAACTAAATCAGTATTTAAACAGTATAAACACAATATGGAAACACTGACAATACCCATAACAAGTAGTTTGACTGAGTTAGTGCTTGTTCACGTATATGCGGACTGGATGTGGTTTGAACCGTATCTAATCCGCATGACATGTGAAATAACATTGAGATATGGAGTTTATCAAGCTTGCAAGGCAAAGATGGGCATAAATGGTTATTGTGCCATCCATCCCCCCTGAAACAAAGCCCTGCAAGATTGGCTTAAAACTAGGGGGACCTGGGGGTTGGGTAGCCTTCAGTTTATAAATCCATTTTAATAACAACCACATTCACAAAGCAAAAGATCTATGACACCGAAAGTTCTAGGATGTCCGATTTTCGCACCATTAGTGGGTTAATTTGTCGGTCATTTTTCGGGGTTTTGCCACATTTTTTTATCAGTAAAGTTAGAAAAAAATCGGCCGATTTTGCCGATCGGCCGATTTTCCCAGCAATGATGGGCAAATCGGCCGATCGTTTTACCAATAAAAAATCTGCGCATGAGCCGTGACCTGCAAGAAGAAGTAAAAGAAGAATAAGCAAAAGAAGAAGAAAAAGAATAAGAATTCCAGTCCATATTTTATATGAAAAGTCTTGTGGTTGCAACAATGTATCTGTATCCGAATAAAAACATCTGTATCCAAAATGGATACAAATGGATACATTGTTGCAACCGCAATACTTTTTCATGTCAAATATAATAGCGGAGATCTCTGCAAGGGACAGAAGTAATTAAATGCCGGCCGTAGATGGGACGAAAATCGGCCAATTTTTCTTTACCGTTGGTGGTAATGTCGGCCGATCGAACAACCGATTTTTCGTTTTTTTTATAAAAAAACATCCGGTTTTCGACCCGTCTATGGCCTGCATAAAGGTGGAAATACACGATTAGAAAATCGACCGATCGGTCATCTGACGACCGAGAGGCGTACATTTGTCGGTCGAAATCGTGGCCCACATTAACCAATCTAAAAAAATAGTTTGTCAGGCAATACGTAGTGTTGACGTCTTCCGTACAAGTGGAAGTGATGCAGTGTGCGTGTGACCTTGTAGCCAGAACAAGCGATATACACAACAATTACCAGCAATGAGTATAATATAGTTTATTACATTACCTGTATACATAAATAGTGATACATAAAAATATAATCTGCAGAATTCTGGTTTCATGATCTCATTAGGCCAATCTACTTGTAACATTTGGATTTTTCGTTCGTGCTTACGAAGATTCCTTGGACATAACCATCTGGGTCATCTTCTGTTTCCGCTCATGTGTGATGGCGCGTGATAGATTTTTTTCATACGACCGTCATACCACCACATAGAAAATCGGTCGTTTGTATGCAAAACAACATTTTTCACTGTTGTTCAACCGGATTTTTTCGTTCACAATATCGTTATCAGTTAAAACATCATGCTCATCAACGAAGAAAAAATCGTTCGATCGGCGGTTCCACAAAATGTTTTGTGTGATTTTCTTATCGCGTGTACAGGGCATTAGATCCTAGCTCTACAGGGAAGGCTACCCCGCCCTCAGCTAATTACTGAACTCCTCCATTCTTCCTACCACTCCATCCCCCACAGTTATTTCCTCCTGTACTACTATCCCCTCCCTCCTAGATTGTAAGCTCCAAGGAGCAGGGCCCTCCTATCCCTCGTGTATTGTATTGTTACTGTACTGTCTCATGTATTGTCCCCCGTTATAATGTACAGCGCTGAGCAAACTGTTGGCGCTATATAAATCCTGTATAATAATAATTAGGATACAGGGAATACCTTCCTCTGGGATATAACACACAACAGTGAGATGTCTGGCACCAGGAAGGGGGGGGCTTGTAAATGGGGACACACCTTCTAACACTACAAAACTAAGAAGTTTGATTTGCACTTGGAATGAACCTGGCAGTAGGGATCTCGGGCTCGGGGGTGGAATGATCCCACGCGTGTGTGTGGATGTGCAGATGTACATGTACACATCTCCTGTGCTGGGTGTCTACAGCGATCATGTGACCTGGGACGGATGACAGCTGGTCACGTGGGTGTTGGTGAGGGGCGGATTCTCTGGGTTGCTCATTCTGAGGTCACGGTGCTATGATTGGTTCCTCTCCGGCTGCAAGTTCCTGGGTACCACGGGCTCTACTGCCGTCACTTCTGTAGGAGAGGCCGGGGATTGATTGCGGCCTAATGAGATATAGCTGGGTAGACAGTGATCACCTCTCCTCCATGAGCAGCGCTTATACATGGCATTGTAAGTTGTTTGGGTCGCTTTTATTTCAGACTCTCTGTATACATATGAGCAGTGTATTCTCAGTGCTGTCCTCTCACCTTGCTCCATAGAAGTTCTGCTCCATTGGAGAAGCAGTTTTGTATTGTGACCTTGTGTGAGTAGACAGCAGTCTGGAGGCCTGCCATTCCTGTGCTGCAGTCCTTGTATACTATTGTAGTGTGTAGGTCAAGCTGCTGGAGGGCTCAGGGTGTGCAGGACATTCATCCACCGCTCTGCTGAAGGCAAAGGATCACACCTTTCACTGTTTTTAATGTGTTTTCTGGCTTTCTGCTATACTCTGTTGGGTTCAAATAAGTCCGCCAATCAAATGATGAGTATGCGTAAGGTTGCTATGGGAGGGTCTGGTTACCATGCGCTGAAAATGTTCGTTTTCATGCATTGTTATTGCCATCAGTAAGATGTACAACACTCACTGAAGCACTTTTTACGTTTTTTTTTTTGTTTTTTTCTGGCCAACGCATTACGATTTGACCTCCAGTCCTTTTTTCTGACGCTTTTGTTTACATATTTAAAATCAATATTTTTTTTTGTTAGAAAATTAGAACCCCCAAACATTGTATAGATTTTTTTAAAGCAGAGGCCCCTATAGAATAAAATGTTTGGTTTTGCAAATTTTTTTTATTTTGCATGGTATTTACTCAGCGGTATTTTCAAACGTAATTTCTTTGTGAAAAAATACACTTTTTTTAATGCAAAAACACAATACACAACCCAATTTTTTTTTTGTAAAGTATAAAAGATGATGTCACACCGAGTAAATCGATACCAAACGGGTCACACTTTAAAATTGCCCCCGCCTGTAGCAACAGTGACAAATGGCATACATTTTACTTTCTATTACTATATCTATCTACTATTATTTTACTAGTCAACACTTTAAAAGCCTTTACAGGTTACCACTTTATATTTACAGAGGAGGTTTGGTGCTGGAATTACTGCCCATGATCTGATATTCACAGTGACACCTGGGACAATAGCTGTTTGCGTACAGAACTAAGACGTGCAGAACTAATTTGCGCACAAGTGCAGGGGGAAGGGGCACTTTAATTTTTTTTTTTTTGTGATTATCATTGCAGTAATACTTCGGTTAATGTAATTTTCAGTTCACGAATGAAATCCATTGAAATTAATGCCTCGGTTTATGAATTTTTTAAAAAATGTTTTCGCAATACTAAGTGTATCTCAGTGCTGATTTTTAAATGCAATTTGGCATTTTTTTTTCTATACTATAGCTCACAGAATTAGCTGTCACTTTCCCCGGAGTTAACGGAAACTTTGTTTCTTTTAAGAAACTAAAAGGAAACATTGTTTATCTTGGAAACTCTGGGAAAGAAACTAAAAGAAAACTTTCTTTCTTTTAGCTGGGGGGAAAGTGACAGCTGAATTTCTGAGCTATAGTGAAGAAAAAAAAAAAGCGGTAATTACATTTAAAAACCGGCACCATAATAAAAAACAGCGTGGGGTCCCCCCTCCCATCCATACCAAGCCCTTTGGGTCTGGTATGGATTTTGAGGGGAATTCCCACACCAAAATTAAAAAAAAAAATGGCATGGGAGGTCCCCCCCCCCAAAATCCCTACCAGACCCTTATCCGAGCATGCAGCCCGGCAGGTCAAGAAAGGGGGGGACGAGCGAGCGTCCCCCCCCCTTCTGAACCATACCATGCCACATGCTCTCAACATGGGGGGGTGCTATTATGGTGACATTCTTTTCTTTTAATAAAAGTCTTGTCAAAGACTTTGTCCTGTCTTTTTTCACACAACTCTTTTTGTGTTTTGTGAATGAGTAGGGGTACCATGGAACCCCCCTGCCCCAAAGCTCCCTCCCATGTTGAGGGCATGTGGCCTGGTATGGTTTGGTGGGGGGCATGCTTGCTCGTAAACCCCCCCCCTTTCCTGACCTCCCGGGCTGCATGCTCAGATAAGGGTCTGGTATGAATTTTTTTTTTTTATTTTTTTTTAATTTTGGCATGGGTATTCCCCTCAAAATCCATACCAGATCCAAAGGGCTTGATGTGGATGGGAGGGAGAACCCCATGACGTTTTTTACATTATTTTTTAAATTACCGGCAATTCTTTTACATTCAGTTGTCAGTGGGGAACATTAACACATGGTTGTCACTACTAAAATACCGCATGACTTGATAAAATAACTCATGCGGTATTTTAGTAGCATTTACTTTATTCTGACCTCCGGAACAGATTAATTGGTTTTCAATGCATTCCTATGGGAAACGGCGTTTCAGTTTAAAAAATTTTCGCTATACGAAAAGTCCTGCAGAACGAATTAAATTCGTAAACTGATGTATTACTGTATTATATTTTTTTTCCACTGTTGCTTTAATTGTGTTGAATCACCTTTATTGCTATTACAAGGAATGTAACCATCCCTTGTGACAATAAGCACGTGACAGGTACTCTTTATGGAGGCAGCTAGGGTCTATAAGACCCCAAATCCCTTCTCTGCATCTAAAAGCATTAAAAAAAAAAAACAAGATCTGTGTTTTTGAATCCTTTCATTTTTTTTAAAAATGGTGCCTTTTAGTGATAAGTAAATCGGAAGTGATGTCAGTTCATCATTTCTGATTTACTATAACGAAGAGCTGATCAAAGCAGATCCCGGCTTTGTTCACCTGTCTGGCCAGTCAGCAGATGTGCCGGCTGGTCACTCGGGAGATCATGAGACAGCAGCAGAAGGCAGCAGGTGGCGGCAGGGTTGGGAAGTCTCCTCCCACTGCTTGCAAAAGCATTCGAGCAGCTAGTTAGCCACTATGATTGCTTTTACTAGAGAGCCGACTGACTGCCAGCTCAAAGAAATGGTACTGGGGTGATGCCTGCAGGTGTATCACCCTGGTATAACCACTGAAAGTCCAGTGATGTACTGTTATGTCGTTGATCCGCAAGTGGTTAATGAGGTGCACAGATGTGTACTAGATCCCTTTTAAAAGAGAAGTATAGCCAAAGTCATATTTCTCCTCTGGGTCACATGACTTCACTTACATTTACTCTCCCGAGACCCAGAGTCAGCTTATAGTGGGCTATTGCTGGTTGTCAGCTGCTGTCACAAAGCCACTCCAGGATCTGGAAGTATCCTGACGATATTGCCAGGATCCATCTGGTTGCCTGATTGACTGGTGGCTCTACCTCACAACACACCACTGAGAGCCTGAGCCAGCCCTCCACTTCCAGTGATCGCTGGAGGGGGGAGAGCAGTGACTGACAGCACTCTGCTTATAGCAGACTGAAAACTGCGTGATCTGTGATTATGTGATCACTCAGTTCTCAGTCTTAGAGTCGGCGGGGGACAGCTGCAGCAATCGGACCAATGCTGCAGCATAGAGGTGAGTATGTATGTTTGTTTTTTCATAACTCCTCTACTTCTCTTTTTGGCCTTCCATTTGTTTCATCAGTTCAGTCACATTTTTTCAAAGACAAATTGATTCCATTTTATATCAGTTTTACATCAGTTTTTTACATCTACTACAAATGCGGAAATGGATGCAAAAGTAGACCGTTTGTCTGTTTACATCCATTTTTCGTTCTGGTTTTTTTAACGGAACAAAAATAGGGCTTAGATCCATTTGTTTACATCTGTTTTTTGTCCATTCTGTTTTTTTAACAGAACCAAAATAGGGCTTTGATTCATTTAAAAAAAAAAAAACAGATGTTTTCAGATTTAAAACGAATGTAAACTGATGATCACCTGTTTGCATCCATTTTTCCATAGAGATGCATTGATGTCCATTTTTTATCCATCAATGGATGGATGAAAAACAGACAAATGGAAGATCCGTGTGAAAGGGGTCTTAACAGCCCATTCACACTTATGCAGATGCAGTTCAGCTGTATGGTATTTGCAATTTTCAGTGCATACGGTAACATATTTTGACTCCTTGTCACACCATTCCATGCACCGCACAATATTGTAGAATGGGGGGAAAAACACACACGATAGGAGCAGTTAGAAACGGGAGGTCTTGGTGGCCCCTCGGTAAATAGTAAAAAAATACAAATATGTAATGTTTATTTACAAAATTCTCATAAACAAATATATATACTCATTCAAAAAGGGTTTACAATCAGTATGAATCACATGACCATATACACAGACACAAGACTTTATATATTTATAAAAGCAGTAATGTCATAGGTTACACTGTGAACGCAATTTGCAGTCAGAAACCACTTCTTCAGGACGTCCTATTCCCATATGATGTATCAAACATGTAATTTGTCGGGTTGATTCTAAAAATTAAAGAGAACATACAAAGACAACATTAGAATAATCAATAAAAAAGACCTCAGTGCCCAGGACCTCCTTCCCCACACACTTATCCACGTGAGATGCTGCTGTGCATAGGTATAAAACCAAAAAAAATTTTTTTCAACTCAAAACAGCGCAAAACACACAAAAATCAATCTATAAAATACCCAACCTCTAAGTAATATTAGTGCAAATATTACAATTCATATATGTGTCAAAAAAAAAAATAATTTGTGACACATACAAAAAGCAAGAAAAGTCCAGTGACATGTCCAAAAAAAAAAAAAAAAAAAAGTCCCGTGATAAAAAACAAACTTATATTTTCATAAATTTCTTCAGTGCCAATAATAGTCCTTCCACCATCCACCAGTGCAAAACCAACATGAACCGCACTCACCAGATGTTTGGTGAGTATAACGCCTTTCAGGATTATTAAGGGCTCCTGGACCCCCTTTTTTTTAACCTCCAAATATTGCCTCCTCTAGGACATGGAAACCTCTGACTTTCAATCTTAGAAAACTTTAAACCAGACCACTCACATTTTAAAAGATATTAACCAGGTGGGTGGGGCGAAACGCGTTGATGTATTTCTGGCTGGCCGTCCCGGCGTCCAACGTCGTTTCCGGTGAGTGGAACGGACGCCGAGCGGTGTGTTCCAGGGGCCATCTTGCCTAGTGGAGGAAGCTGTTTCTGAGGTCATCCTGCTGTGGTACCTGGCTGTGGGGTCTTATTATAAGATCTGGAAAATCGTTTTTACATCAATAAAATGCTGGTTAATATCTTTTAAAATGTGAGTGGTCTGGTTTAAAGTTTTCTAAGATTGAAAGTCATAACGGTATCACGCTATTTGGTTTTTCTTCTTCCTGAATTTTGGTGGAGTCGGTGAGGGGAGCAATCGGAGGAGGTTTCTATGTCCTAGAGGAGGCAATATTTGGAAGTTAAAAAAAGGGGGTCCAGGAGCCCTTAATAATCCTGAAAGGCGTTATACTCACCAAACATCTGGTGAGTGCGGTTCATGTTGGTTTTGCACTGGTGGATGGTGGAAGGACTATTATTGGCACTGAAGAAATTTATGAAAATATAAGTTTGTTTTTTATCACGGGACGTTTTTTTTTTTTTTGGACATGTCACTGGACTTTTCTTGTATGTGTCACAAATTATTTTGTTTTTTTGACACTTATATATGAATTGTAATATTTGCACTAATATTACTTAGAGGTTGGGTATTTTATAGATTGATTTTTGTGTGTTTTGCGCTGTTTTGAGTTGAAAAAAAACCCATTAGAATAAGGCATAGCTACATATCTCCAAATGATCCCCAAAACAGGGATCTTCTAACCAGCAGGAGCAGAGGAATAAACTGGAAAGGAAACTAAAAAAAAAAACCAAATCACAAAATACACACCACATAATAACATACAAATGCTTACAGAAACAAGGAGTGGGCACAAAATTGACATAAAGGAAGGCTGTCACATTTGTCAAGAGAAAGGGACACAAGGATTCTTTCTCACCTCTTGCTGTGACTATGGCACAGGAGGTGAAGGGAAATCTCCACAATGGGACACAGATGGCAAAAAAACTGACCGGGCTAGACCCCCACTTATCCTATCCAAAATGTTAAAACAAATTGCTTTTAGATCTCCTTTAAGCTGGCTTCCCACCACATCCAGTGCATTTAGCCTGCGTTGACACATATTAAAGGCACTTAAGTTGATACGCTTTTAATGCGTTATATCAATGTGCATTTATTACTGTATTGCATTGCACAGGTTTTATAGTTCAGTGCAGGAGAGCCAAAATACATTCTCTTTCTTGCATTTTAAAGCGCTGTTCCACCCAAAAGCAGAAGCTACGCTTTTCTGTCTCCCCCATACCCCCCCCCCGCTACCACATTTGGTGCCTTTTGAGGGGGAGGGGAACCTGGTTTTAACAGGTACCTGCTCCCACTACCAGCTCAGTTCGCTGTGGCCAACTAAAAGTTTGCCCTCTCCCCCGCAGCCCTCTGGGACACTTTCAAGGTCGCAGAGGACTGCAGCCCATTCACAAATGCAGCACGGTTCGTGCATGCGCAGTAGGAAACAGGAGGTGAAGCTGCAAGGCTTCACTTTCAGTTTCCTTTAGTCAAGAAGGTGGTGACAGCCCATTGAACAATCGGCTTGGAGTGAGTGCCCTCATATTAAAAGTCAGCAGCTACGGTATTTGTAGCTGTTGACTTTTAATGTTTTTTTTTTTTTTGGGAGGTGGCGGGGGTCGGAACTCCACTTTAACTTGTGGTCTGCTGGAACCCAATTATTGTGTTATCTTTTATAACTGGGATTGAAATTTATTTTAAAATATTTTTTATGATGGCTTGTAAGTGTGTGGTTAATTTTACATTACTATAACTATTCACAGCAGCAAACAAAATGACAATCTCTTGTTATTAGAAACAATAATAATAGGCTAGCAAGCTAATTTCTGTTTATCTTTTATATTCCATAGAGGCAGATGCTGTTCTGGAGGCAGGGGCGTATTTACCACAAGGCACTTGCCTAGGGTGGCATTTTTCAGGGGGGCACTTCCCCGCAGAAGAAGGGATGAAAGAAGGGACACACGTACATGGGAACCAGGTGGGATCCGAGAGAGGCTGCAGACTGCTTGATGGTGTATGTAGAGCCTGACTCCTGTTCCCAGAGATGTCCAGAGCTTTGAAGATGAGTGTGGAAGGCTCTCCTGAATGGAGGGCAGGGGTGTTGTTGGTCAATATCGGGCTCTTTCCGTAGGAGGGGGGGGGGTGTTGGTCGGTGTCCATTGGGGCAGCCGATTTTTGTGTTGCTTAGGGCAGCTCAAAACCTAAATACCCCACTGTCTGGAGGTTGGAGATAGAAAACTATGTATCTATATGGTTGCGCTAGGAAACCGTATCACCCAGAAGGATTTTTCACATGTGATTGCAGGTCCAGACCACAGAAAAGGTGCTCATACTCAGGTGTGAAAGCTCACTTGATACAGTACATATGATTTTAATTCTAACTTTATATGCATGATTTTTCTCGATTAGCCTGTAGGCTCAACAAGAGAAACCAAATTGAATCCCCTAACCATGCTAAACCGCACAGATGGAAGAATATCCAGTTGTTGGCATCTGCAGCTGTCTGAATACCTGAACAGTGACTCCATCTGATTGGATGCAGTCATTGTTTGGCTGTCAGTTTTCCACCTGGCTCCTTCAAGTTTTCAATTAAACTTTGTAGCTGAGTGGTGCCACCAGGCCCACCCACAGTTCAAATTTTGATCGATTCAGCAGGTCATGACTGTTTTGGACAGTTCTCTGACAGCAGTTTTGGTTTCAATAGTTTTATTAGGATTTTGTATTTTACATGCAAATTTTAATTTTTTACAATAAAACGATACGATGCAATAAACTTTGTAAAGAGGATAAAAGGTACAATGTGTAACTTGGTTTGGCTTATAAAGGTATTGTAACAGAAGCGAAGGCAGGACAGAACACACAAAGAAGATGGTGAACACACAAAGCTTTATTGAACTCTGAAAGACACTCAATCAGAACAGTTCATGGCACTCCGCGACATGCGGCTCGTAGTGACACCCACAGTAAGTGGGCTCACAGGGACTCAACGGGACTCCAGCTGTGGAGTCTGGCCTAGCACAGCTCCCACCCAGCTTTCTAGGGACATCGGGCTCACGGGGACTCAACGGGACTCCAGCTGTGGAGTCTGGCCTAGCACAGCTCCCACCCAGCTTTCTAGGGACACCGGGCTCACGGGGACTCAACACAGCGGCCAGCATTTCAAGGGACAGCAGCGATCAGCAGGCAGGGGCCCTCACAGCGGCCAGCTTCTCCAGGGGCCTAGCGATCAGCAGCAGGGGCCCTCACAGCGGCCAGCTCCTCCAGGGGCCCAGCAATCGGCGGCAGGGGCCCTCGCAGCGACCAGGAACAGCAGCGGGGGTAGCATGGCCATGGGGTCTGACCTTGGAAGAGGGGGCTCATGCAGAGCGGTCAGCGGAGATGCCTGCGGAGGCCCGGTCCCCACCCGGACCTCCCACGACGGCAATGGAGGCGGGCCAAGGGAGAGCGGCCGGCCAGCATAGGAGGAAGGGAGAGAGAGAGCCTGGTTTCACGCTGGCCTTTTTAAAAGCCGCGCACGACACTTCCTTGTTGCAACGGCCGGCCCAGCGCCATGTTGCCGGGGTAACGAGGCACGCCCTCCTCACTCCAGCCATGCGCAGAGAGCGCAACCTTTGTCTCTGGCGGAGCACCGAGCGCGGGAAGCCCTGCGCCCGCTGGGGGCGTGCAGAGACCTCCCAGCGGCCCCCTGCCAGGATTTCTTGGCGAGGTGGGGGGGTCACAGTGGTCCCCTCATCCTGCACAGCCTGCTTCACGGCTGTGTGCGGCGAGGGGGAAGGGAGCGAGCCGGGCTTACGTGACACTGATTCCCACCTCTTACAGGATGAGAGGGGGAGAGGTGGGAGAAGCTGCAGTGAGGGAGAAGGGTAGCCTGGCACACCGTGACAGGTATCTTTTTAATGGAAGGGGAAATAGTAATGTTAAATAACCGTTATTACAGAACATGGTAGCAGGCTAAATAGGTTGGAAAAGAGTGGTTGGGAAGGGGTTAGTAGGAGGCAGGACATTAAGGCTTGCCTCTCACAGGAGGTCAGTGAGCTTGGGCATCATTTAAACTTATTTCTAGTCGACATCCAAGCTCATATTCTTTTCTTTCCTTAAAAGGACAATTTTTGTCCTTGGCATTAAAACTCACTTAATAAAAATGTACATACAGTATGTGCATTTTCACATATTAGGCTAGGCCCACATCTGTGCGGGTGATAACGCTGTGGGAATGCACCTTCTCCCGCAGCCGCAACCACCCCCATAGAAAACTGTAGGAGCTCTGTGCTGATTCCATTAATCCTAGTTAATCCTAATGGCACCTGCATGCACTGGAAATCGTAGCAGCCATTTGCAGTGTCCGTGCGGGCTGCGATTTCTGAAATGCTGCAGGGACCTTTGCCCTGTATTTTAGGAGGCACTGCCGCCCATTCAAATGAATGGGCTACTGTGTCCATGCAAACGGTGGCTCACAGAGCCACAGAGATGTGGACCTAGTCTAAAAGTCTATTTTGCAAACATAAAAAAAACATAAGTGTCTATTTATCAATGTTTTTTTTTTTACCAAGAATCACACAATTTTCACCCATGTGTGAATCTTGTTTAGAAGAATTTATAGCTAGACCCTATAAATTCCTGTAGGACTTTCCTGTTGGAATATCTACTCGTGATCATTACCTTCCTCTGTATTCAGGCTTGCTAAAGGTTTGAAAGCCTCAAAAATGTACCAGAGTGTAAATGGTAGAAAAACATCTTGGTCCATAAGTCCTTGGAATTATCTAAATAGAATGTGTTTTACTCATAATATTAGATTGTAAGCTCCAAGGAGCAGGGCCCTCCTAACCCTCTTGTATTGAACTCTATTGTTGCTGTATTGTCTCCCATTATATTGTAAAGTGCTGAGCAAACTGTTGGCGCCATATAAATCCTGTATAATATAATAATGATATTTTTCATAGGATGTCACTGTGTAGTATTCACTTGAAGAAACTTGTTTGTCAAGCTGCCAATCAAGGACTACCTTCCTTTGGGAGACACCCTGGATTTTTCAGTCAGTGGTTTAAGGTACTGAGTCCACAGCCATGGAACCCTGCAGCCTGTGTGCAGACAGGAGTGCTGGTGGCTGGAATAAGATTGCACTGCACTGCTGATCAGGGGCAAAGAGGACAGCCCATTGTAAAGAAAAAAGAAAACCCCAATGCTAAAAAGGTTATTGGAAATGTGGGAAGATTAATCCCTTATAGCTCTATCCAAGTGATAAGTGAAAATGGAGAAGACATGGGCAAGATGAGCAGAAGGAAAGCAATACAAACCATGGAAGAGCGTGGCCTAAAATTGGTAATGTTCAGAGAAAATGCCGATCCTCCAATATACAAGCTGATGACTGGCAAACAACTCTTTGAAGAGCAGACCAAGTTGCGGGAGAAGCAGAAACTCTCTTCTGGCCACAGTGAGTATTCTACAAATAAATCCACATTTACAAATAGGTGTGTGCAGACTGACATTAAAATGTATATAAACCCAAAACCATACATTTCTTTTACATCTTGGATAGCATTAGTAATGGTTAAGACCTTCATCAGTTTTTTTTTTTTTCTCTCTCCGTGCCCCATTGGACATATCTCTTATCACTTCATGCCCTGTAAACACAACAGCAAGTGAAGGAAATCTATCAGACAGTTGTCACTGGAACTGATGTCTCCATTGTCTGGTATGAAGGAAATCTCAGACAGTTGGCTCATGACAATTCCAAAATTTTGTAATTTTTACCTCACTTTCAGGGCTTGTTCATACATAGTGCAGCGACTGGCGTATTTCTGCACAATTGTTTTCTGTGTGCCCCATTCACACTCAATGCAGGCCAGAGGTGTGGTGCAGTGAGCTGTTGCAAGATACAGACATGTTGAATTTTACTGCAGCACTCAGGAAGCTAGGGTCACCACACAGCAGTGGAGACATGAACGGGTAGATTTACTATAACTGGAGAGTGCAAAATCTGGTGCAGCTCTGCATAGAAACCAATCAGGTTCCAGGTTTTATTGCCAAAGCTTAAGTGAGCAGTCTGAATTTAGAAGCTGATTGGGTACCGTACACAGCTGCACCAGGCTTTGCACTCTCCAATTTTAGTAAATCAACCCCAAAGTGTCACTCTGTGCACCTCCAAAGAAAAAAAAAAAAAGTGGAAAAAAAAAGTAAGCCGTACAGACATCTTTGTCTTGCTGCATTCAAAAATGGCAGCTGCCAGTATGCTAAAATGGATCATTTAGTGTGCAAACAGTGTAAACAAGATCTTGGTCCCAGTGGCTACAGAATCTCCTCAACAGAGGCACAGACAGCAATAAAACCTGATGGGTATGTTAATACTTCCATAGTATATCCAAAACTAGTTTTGCTCTTAAGGAAAACCATATAAAAGATGCTATCTGGCATTACAAGAAAATGCTTGATGCCTGGCTATCATGCTGATACACTATAATGTTGATTTAATACTTTCTATTGCTCAAGCCTGCGGTTTTTTTTTTTGTTTTTAACCACTAGCCTACAGGGCACTTATACCCCCTTCTTGCCCAGGCCAGTTTTCAGCTTTCAGTGCTGTCGCACTTTGAATGACAATTGCACTGTAAACACTGTACCCATATGACATTTTTTTTTTAAACGGGTACAGCTTTCTTTTGGTGGTATTTAATCACATCTGGTTTTTTATTTTTTGCTAAACAAACCAAAAACAACTGAAAATTTTGAAAAAAAATGTTTTTTCTTAGTTTTTGTTATAAAATTTTGTAAATAAGTGATTTTTCTCCTTCACTGATGTGCGCAATGAGGCTGCACTGATGGGCACCGATAGGTGGTATTGATGGGCACTGATGAGGAGGCACTAGTAGGTGGCACTGATGGGCACTGACAGGAATCACTGATGCAGCACTGTTAGGCGACACTGATGGGCATTGATAGGTGGCACTGATGCACACTGATAGGTGGCACTGACTGGCACTGATAGGTGACACTGATGATCAGATGGGCACTGATATGTGGCATTGATGTGCACTAGTAGGCATTGAGGTGGCATTGATAGGCACTGACAGGTGGAACTTCTGGGGCCGCACTGATCATCAGGGCACACTGATCATCAGTGCCCTGATGATCAGTGCACATGTCCCCTCCAAGGAATGGCGATTACCAGCTCTCCTCTCGAGCTGTCAGCGTGACAGCTCGTGAGGAGAGAAATACCGATAACTGGCATTTCCATGTTTACATGTGATCAGCTGTGATTGGACACAGCTGATCACATGACCGAGCCAACATCTTCGGCTCTTTCCGTAGATCGGTGATCCGCTGTGTCCGCGGGACACAACGCACTACCTATCGCCGCGCCCCCGGAGCCGCGCACGTGCGGTTAGAAGTGGGACGACACCATATGACATCCTCCCAGAACGAGAAAACCGCCTTGCGCCCGTCATTACACTATACGGCGGGCAGGAGGCGGTTAAACTGGTGACAAGCATCTCTTTAAAGGGCTATTTCTACTCTTGCTCATTTCCAACAAAATCTACCATGCATTCAAGCATCTCCAGCTCAATACATACCACTGCTCTTTATTTTCTTCTCCATTCCATTCTGCCTTCATATGCTAGAAACGTAGCCTATTCTCTTCTCTTCTCTACAAAACTACCTTCCATCCACTTCTGTACAAATCTTCCTTCTAGCCACTTCTAGGCAAAACCTGCTATGAATCGCATCTTATGTGAACAGTTATTTAAGAATGCCACTATACTCTATGCTGAGCGAGTTTGGAACGCATCATTCCAAACCTGCAAAGGACTCTTTTTTTTATTCAGATCAGAATCGCACCTTTGAACTCTTTTGAGTGACAAACTTTATGCCTTGCGCAGCACAATAAATTGTTGCGACAAAACTGCACAGCGATTTAGGCGCCATTGAAAAAAATGGCACCTAAATCCGCTTTTTGTGATTGTGGTGCGTTTTTGAGATTATGGGCAGAATCAGTGATTGAGTCGCAATCCCAAAATGCCCTTGTGTTCATGAAGCCTCACAGAGAAGACACCGAAGCATGATTTGGCTGCTCAGCATGCGCTTGTACTGAGCATCCAAGTGCTTCTGTGTGCGAGGGTAATTCTGAAGGAATAAAGTTTTATTTTTTTTGGGGGGGGGGGGGTTTCCCCCTCATTGGGGCCATTGCCTCATTTACTCATTCAACAGATGCACTTCTGCTGACTGTTAAGCGAGCCCAACACTCCCCTTTCTTGTTGAGCACCCAATCAGTGCTTGTCACACTGCATGGTCTCTCCCCTTCCTGCTAGTCCCGCTGGTGCTGGAGACAGGCAGGGAGGTGAGTAGGAGATAAACTTTGCAACATTAAAACCTTATTTGAATAGTTTTGGTTAAAATTATTTTTTTTCATAAAGATAAGTATGTTGTCATGAGGAACAAGTAGATTGGAACCCCAATTTTTAGTTCCTTGGACAAGTAGTTTTTTTTAAAAAATATTCCATACCCCTGTGCTGAGCCTATCACCAACTTAATAAAAGCAGGTCTGTGCTTTAAAAAGTGTTAAAGGCTATGTTCACATTTTCTAAAAAAAAAAAAAAGTACATCTTTTTGCAGGTAAGAAAATTTGCATTTTGTTATTTTTTAGCATTGTAGTTTGTAAAGCATTGCACCCATGTTCAGCAGATCGCGAATTCAATGCCTGTATCCTGCAGACTCTGTTAGCTGTCTTACCATACAGGCAGACTTACTGAAAGGTAGGAAGAATCGGTGAAGTACGAGCTCGTTCACCAGAGCCCTTGCAGTTCGTTGACAACTACAAGCTGTCTGCGGCAATAGCAGATGGTACCTATAGTCAATTCATTCACAGAAAACTGTGAATGAATGACAGGGCCATGTGGGCAGAGCCCCACCTGGCTGCACTGTTTTTTTAAAGTGACAGCAGATGAGGGAAGAAGAACCATTGCCGGAGGTGGGTGGATAGAAACATGTTACACCGTACACCTTAAATATGGGTGTAACATTCTCCTAAAGGTGAACTTAGCCTTTAAAGACATTGTGTCAGCCATTGTTTTGTTGGAAATGAGCAGGAAAGGTAAACTAACCCCTAAAAACATCATTCTGCAATATACTAATACATTTGGTTACAGTAGTAGCCATTCCCTGACACTTGTGCGCAAAAGGTATATGTGAGCCAATATGCAAGACCTAAAAGAAGGTGCAAATTACATTTTAGAACAATTACAGAAAACTTAACATCACAAAATGTTTGTGAATGCAAGCATCCTACTTTGGTATCAGTAGGCCTGTAAATTAGTTTTGTTTTGAGGGCCCCAGAACTTGGGGTACTATCAAAGTTTTTTTGGCCATACATCTCTTCTGGGTCACAGGAGTATACTAATTTCAGCCGACAGTGGGCTTTAGTCACAGAGCCAGTCCAGGCTCTGGAAGAATGCCGACTTTAAGGTCAGGTTCCACCCAGCTCCATGAATGACATCTGGCTCAGCCTCTCAGCGCAATGATCCAGCTGCTACTGCACCCTCCACAGCTTGGTGCTCCAGTGAGTGCTGGAGGGGCGGAATAGAGACTATGTGGCTGACAGTCACTACTCTGCTCACTGAAGACTGGAAAACTGAGTGATCTGCGATCATGTGATCACTCATTTCTCGGTCTTCGAGCTGGCAGGAGCCAGCTGCCACATTAGACTGATGCTGCAGCCATATAGGTGAGTATGTACAGTGCTGGGAAAAAGTATTTGCCTACTGCCTGATTTTTATTTATTTAATTATTTTTGTATATTTGTCAGTTAAATTATTCCGATCATCAAACAAATTTTAATATTAACCAAAGATAACCCGAGTAAATGCAAAATGCAATATTTAAATGATGATTTCTTTTATTAAGGGAACATTTCACTTGCCACACCCAGGCCTGATTACTGCCAGACCTGTTGTATCAAGAAATCCCTTAAATAGAATCTGTCTGACAATGATGCATGCTAAAAGATCTAAAAAACCAACAAATCATGCCACAATCTAAAGAAATTCAAGAACAGATGAGAAACGTGCAATAATTGATGGACCCATGCATTATGCGCTTTACCTGAAAATCCTGAAGGAGAATGTCTGACCATCAGTTCGTGACCTCAAGCTCAAGTGTTCTTGGGTTATGCAGCAGGACAATGATCTGAAACACACCAGCAAATCCACCTCTGAATGGCTAAAAAAAAAAATCAAGATTGAGGTTTTGGAGTGGCCTCATCAAAGTCCAGACTTGAATCCGATTGAGATGCTGTGGCATAACCTTAAACAAGGCAGTTTATTCTCGAAAACCCTCCAACGTAATGTGGCTAAATTTAAAACAATTTTGCAAAGATGAGTGGGTCCAAATTCCTCCACAGAGGACTTATTACCAGTTATCGCAAACGTTTGATTGCAGTTATTGTTACCAAGGGTGGCACAACCAGTTATTAGGTTTAGGGGGCAATTACCTTTTCACATAGGGTCAGGCAGGTTTGGATAGCTTTTTTCCCTTAAATGAAATCATCATTTAAAAACTGCATTCTGTATATCCTGGGGTTATCTTTTGTGCAATATTAAAATTTGATGATCTGGACCACTTAAGTGTGACAAATATACAAAAAAAAAAAAAAAAAATCAGAAAGGGAGCAAATACTTTTTCACAGCACTGAATGATTCTTTTTTGTTTTGAATTTGCATATTTATAGCAGAAATACTGCTTTATACGTGATCTTGCATTTCTGAGTAGGGGGCGCGCGCCCTACTCACGCCACCATTCGCAGCCTTTTCTGTCAGTCACCAGGTCCCGGCTGGTGATTACTCGCCGGCACCCGGTGATCACCGAGTAATACCGATGGGGGGAGAGAATTGTATGTAAACAATACAGTTCTCTCCCCAGTCAGCTCCAGCACACTGCTTTGTATGGCTCTGCATAGCAGAACCATACAAAGCAGTGTGCTTACAGTGGAAAGCGCACGCAGCCCCATAGTAAAACGCAGACAGTTAACACTTTGATCACCCCACATGTTCACCCCTTCCTGCCCAGTGCCATTGGTACAGTGTCAGTGCTTTTTTATTAGCACTGATCACTGTATTGGTGTCACTGGGGATGTCAGTGACACCAAGTCAGTTCCCTCCCTATGTCAGAATGCTTTACTAATAAAAAAAAAATTATAATTCCAGTATATATGCCGCCATTTGTAAACGCTATAACTTTCATGTAAACCAATTAATTTACAGTATTTTCTGGCGTATAAGACTACTTTTTATACTTAAAAATATACCCCAAAAATTGGGGGTCGTCTTATATGCAGGGTATAAAATGTGAACCTTGAGTTTGTTTGGGTCAAGCTGTCTGGATGTGCAGTAATGTACATACAGTATACCGTGTTGAGCCAAGTAGGCTCAAAACAAATGTCCCTATGACAGATTCATCTATCAGCCCGCTGGATGTGCGGTATATACAGTACACTGCGCTGAGCCAAGCAGTTTCAAAACGTACCGGTACGTCCCTACTGTAATCAGCCCGCTGGATGTGTGTATGTACGGTATCTGCGGCTACATACAGTATACACTGGGCCAATCACGGCGAGTGATGTATTCTACTAATGAATACAAACCCTGCTCGGATTGGCTGAGTCAGAGAGGTGGACTGATGATGTCACAACCTCAGCCAATCCAAGCAGCCATTGTATTCATTAGTAGAATACATTGCTCGCCGTGATAGGCCCAGTGTATACTGTATGTAGCCGTAGCTACCGTACATACACAAATCCAGCGGGCTGATTACAGTAGGGATGTACCGGTACATTTTGAAACAGCTTGGCTCAGTATACTGTATATACCACACATCCAGCGGGCTGACAGATTAATCTGTCATAGGGACATTTGTTTTGAGCCAGCTTGGCTCAGCGCGGTATACTGTATGTACATTACCGCACATCCAGCGGGCTGTATATATACTGTATGTAGCCGAGGCTACCGTATTACTGCACATCCAGCGGGCTGTATATATACTGTATACTGTATGTAGCCGAAGCTACCGTATTACCGCACATCCAGCGGGCTGTATATATACTGTATACTGTATGTAGCCGAAGCTACCGTATTACCGCACATCCAGCGGGCTGTATATATACTGTATACTGTATGTAGCCGAAGCTACCGTATTACCGCACATCCAGCGGTAACCATCTGATTTGGAATTTGATCCATATGATAACTGTCTTACAAATGTATCACAAGATGTCATTCATGAACTTATGATGTCAGAGGAAGAACATGAGGATTTTGAAGGATTTTAAGTACCGGTAAGTCATAACCATTTCAATTAAAAAAATCTTATGTTTTTAAATGGTGTTGCCTCGGAAGGGGGGTAGTCTTATACGGCGAGTATAGCCCAAAACCTATGTTTTAACTGGAAAATTAGGGGGTCGTCTTATACACCTAGTCGCCTTATACGCTGGAAAATACGGTACATGTATTGGGATTTATTTTAACAAAGCTATGTAGCAGAATACATTTTAGCCTAAATTTATGACGAAGATTGATTTTTTTTTTTTATTTTTACTGGACATGTTTAATAGCAAAAAGTCAAAAATATTGTTTTTTTTCTCAAAATTGTTTTTTTTTTTTTTGTTATAGTGCAAAAAATAAAAACCGCACAGGCGATCAGATACCACAGAAAGAAAGCTCTATTTGTGGGAAAAATGGACATAAATTTCATTTGGGACCGCGCAATTGTCACTTAAAGTAACGCAGCACCGTAACGCAAAAAATAGCCTGGTCAGGAAGGGGGGTAAATCCTCTGGTGGGCAAGTGGTTAAACACCATAACGAATTCAAGTCATTGTAACATAAATTGACAATATTGTGCAAATTAAAATATACTCTCAAAATGACTGCTACAGATGTGGGGAATTGAGAACTGTGATAAAGAAATTTTACAGAAAGAGTTCACGAGAGAACCAAGAAGCTAATAGAAGATTCAGTCCTTCTGCCCTCCACCCCAAATTTTTTTTCTTTATCTTCTTTTACTTTCCAGGTTATGTTCAGACTAAGGACATGTCTTTCCTTGCCAGTATTGAGAAAAATGATTTAGATATAAAAAAGAAACAATTGGTACAGTGGATTGAAAAGAAACATCATGTGCGAATTACTGTCATCAAACGTCGTGCTGAAGATGGTCCAGGAAAAGAGGTGAGTTTCATTTCTGTAGGTGGCTGTGCTCTGTATGGGCAATGGACAGAATGTTGCTTCATTTATTTTTTTTTTATTATATCTTTTATTAAACTTTTCAGTACAAAAAACAGAAGAACAACCTTGTACTCATACAATTCACATAAAACACAAATTCCATTTTGCATTACCTTATCCCCTACCCTGGGGAGCTACAGCTCATTGAGGGAACGATGAATGCCAACATGTACTGTGACATACTAGAGCAAAGCATGATCCCCTCCCTTCGGAGACTGGACTACAGGGCAGTATTCCAACATAACGACCCCAAACACCCCTCCAAGATGACCACTGCCTTGCTAAAGAAGCTGGGGGTAAAGGTGATGGCCTGGTCAAGCATGTCTCCAGACCTAAACCCTATTGAGCATCTGTGGGGCATCCTCAAACGGAAGGTAGAGGAGTGCAAGGTCTCTAACATCCACCAGCTACGTGATGTCGTCATGGAGGAGTGGAAGAGGACTCCAGTGGCAACCTGTGAAACTCTGCTGAACTCCATGCCCAAGGGGGTTAAGGCAGTGCTGGAAAATAATGGTGGCCACACAAAATATTGATACTTTGAGCCCAATTTGGACATTTTCACTTAGGGGTGTACTCACTTTTGTTGCCAGTGGTTTAGACATTAATGGCTGTGTGTTGTTATTTTGAGGGGACAGCAAATTTACACTGCTATACAAGTTGTACACTCACTACGTCACATTGTAGCAAAGCGTCATTTCTTCAGTGTGGTCACATGAAAAGATAGATTAAAATATTTACAAAAATGTGAGGGGTGTACTCACTTCCGTGAGATACTGTATGTCAGGTCAGATGGCACTACCCACAAGGGAGAGGAGTTAAGAAGAAAATCTCAGAGTGTGAGCCAGAGCAAGGAGCGAGAAGGGCAAGATGGGGAAGAGGGGGTAGAAAAGAAAGGTAACACTAGCAGTAGCAAATCAAACATACCGTATAAACGTGACACAACCGCAAAATGAAACCGCTAGTGACTATACCGTAATGCCCTGTGCCTCCACCAACCCAGCCCATATTCTCTGGACAATATGGACTCATATATGTAAGTTTATACAAAGGAAGTGCACCGTTAATAGCCGACTTTCAGCCCGAGATCGTTGGGCAGGGTAAACAGCAACATTTCTTATCTAGCATTATAAAGAGAATAGAAGACAAACAATTTGATATACTTAGATGCTTCCATGAGGTCAAGGAGGCCTAACTGCATAATCGAAGGAACCATGGGAATAGACAATTTACCAACAACGTTAATAGTATATAATACCCCGGTCCAGAAGGGATGTAGCTTCATACATTCCCAAAATGTGGTGAAACGTGCCTACCACCATATCACAATGAGGACATGTTGCCGATCTGTCAGGATATATTGCAGCCAGTCATCGCGGGGTGTAGGATCGTCTATGAATAAATTTTAGTTGTATAAAGCGGTCCCTGGCCAAGATCATGTTAGGGAGGCATTGCAAAAGACAATCCTCCCACTCATCCTCCGACAGGGAAGGACGGTCTGCGTGCCATTTATCATAAAGTGACTGCATTCTAGGGGTAGATAGAGGTAACAACCAGGAATGGAGGGAGGATAAAGGTTTATGGAAGTCCTCCTGTAACAACAAGTGTTCTAGAGGGTCATTCTAGATGGCAGGGGGAGAAGGAAACTGGGCGCAATTGGAAAAACTGGAAAAACATCTGGTTAGGCAAGCCGTGGTTACTTTTGAGTTCATCAAAGGAGAGCAGGGCACCACAAAGCATGATTTAGTTCAATGTTTTGAAGCCATACCGAGCCCACACTACAGGATCCGGTATCATGTGCAAGTGGGGGAGTGTAGGATTACCCCAGAGTGGTGTGCAAGGGGAATGGGAGTTATTTACATTGTACTGAACCCTAGCCTGCCTCCACACTCTCAGGGTCATCAGCATGGGAATTGTGATGGCCGAGTTGGACTTCGGACCTCTATAAACTAGGTTGCCAAGTTCTGCATAGGAACCTAATATTGCCGCCTCCGGGATCACCGCTGCATTATCCCTAGGCCAAGAGAGCCACCAGTGCACTGTGACCAAAACAGCCACTCAACCGTATAAAAGGTTAGGAAGTGCCAGGCCGCCATGATTGATGGGTAAGTGCAAGGTAGATCAGGCAAGTCTAGGGGTCCTCCCAGCCCAGAGAAACACAGAAACAATACCATCCACCTGATGGAAAAAGGACTGTGGGATTTTCACTGGCATATGCCGAAAAAAGTACATAAACTTAGGTAGAAATATCATTTTAAATAGATTCACTCGGCCTATGGTGCTAATAGGAAGGGAAAACCAGGCATTACATTTAGTCTGTAAATGTTGTAGGAGAGGATGAAGATTGTCTGAAAGGTATTTCATCACGGCGCACTGCACCATTACACCCAAGTATTTAACTTTGGAGACCGATTTAATAGGGGCAAAAGAGATGTCAGGCTAGGGGCCCGGCGCAAGAGGAAATAATGATTCTCCCAATTTATGCATATCTTGGAATGGCTGCTGAAGCGATCAATAAGGTCCAGCGCTGATAAGCGTGTCGTCCTCATAGAGGGAAATTCTATCCTCCCAAGCGCCCACCAGTAGCCCATGTAAGATCTTGGAGGAGCGAATCAGGCAAGCCAAAGGCTCGATCGCCAGGGCGAACAGGCCCAGCGAAAGCGGGCAGCCCTGCCGAGTGCCCCTATAGAGAGCAAAAGGGGGACAGAGAATATTATTAGCACGTACTCTCGCAAATGGCGCACTATACAGGCATCTAATCCAGGAAATGAAATTGGGGCCAAATCTCAGAGTCTCCTATAGATATTCCCACTCGACCGAATCGAAGGCCTTTTTGGCGTTCTCTTTAGTAAGAACGTGACCATCATAGGTGCTTGAGGCCCTCAGCCCTGTTCTTCTTTGAATATAGGTGACCCAAGACTAAATTCATTTAGATCAGGGTCTCCTGCGCATGAATATTATTTGTTACCAGCTATAGAAAGTGAATTTATACTATTGTGATCTAGATCTGGTTCAGGTACTTATACTTGGTATTATCCCCCATTCTTCATTCCATGAGTATTATTATCTTAGCCTTGATTTTAGAATATCCATTATAGTTTATCATAGATTTACTGTGCCTTATGGTTTTAGTAGTATGTATTTATGGTCTTCCCTATATGATCCACTAATTGATAATTATTCTTTTATACCTCGGGGTATGTGTACAGTTGCAAGAAAAAGTATGTGAACCCCTTGGGATTACGTGGAGTTTTGCATGAATTGGGCATAACGTGCTCTGAACGTCATCTAAGTCACAACAATAGAAGAACACAGTCTGCTGAACATAATACTACACAAACATTAGATGTTGCCATGGTTTAATTGCAGATAACATGTAAACATTCACAGTGCAGGGAGAAAAAAGTATGTGATACCCTAGCTTAATGACTTCTCCCAGAGCTAATTGGAGCCAGGAGTGAGCCAACCTTGACTCCAATCAGTGTAATGATATTGGATGTGTTGCTGACAGCTGTCCTGCCCTTAAACACACACCTGTTTTGGTTTTACTGGTTTCAAGAAGCACTGTCTGATGTGAACCATGCCTCGCAGAAAAGAGCTCTCAGAAGACCTACGATCAAGAATTGTTGACTTGCATGAAGCTGGAAAGGGTTACAAAAGTATCTCCAAAAGCCTTGATGTTCATGTGTCCACGGTAAGACAGACTGTCTTGAGAATGGAGAAATGGAGACAGTTTAGCACTGTTGCTACTCTCCCTAGGCGTGGTCGTCCTGTAAAAATGACTGCAAGAGCACAGCGCAGAATGCTGCATGATGTAAAGAAGAATCCCAGAGTGTCAGCTAAAGACCTACAGAAATATCTGGCACATGCTAACATTTTTGTTGACACATCTACAATAAGGAAAACATTAGACAAGAATGGAGTACATGGGAGGACACCACGGAGGAAGCCATTGCTGTCCAAAAAGAATATTGCAGCACGTTTGAAGTTTGCAAAAGAGCACCTGGATGTTCCACAACACTACTGGCAAAATATACTGTGGACAGATGAAACCAAGATTGAGTTGTTTGGGAAGAACACACAACACTATGTGTGGAGAAAAAAAGGCACAGCACACCAGCATCAAATCCTCATCCCCACTGTAAAACATGGCGGAGGGAGCATCATGGTTTGGGGCTGCTTTGCTGTCTCAGGGCCTGGACGGATTGTTGTCATTGATGGGAAAATGAATTCCAGAGTTTATTAAGACATTTTGCAGGAAAATGTACGACCATCTGTCCGCCAACTGAAGCTCCGCAGAGGATGGGTGATGCAACAGGACAATGACCCGAAGCATACAAGTAATTCAACAAAACAATGGCTGCAACAGCACAGAATACGCCTTCTGGAGTGGCCCAGTCAGAGTCCTGACCTCAACCCGATTGAAATGCTGTGGCATGACCTTAAGAGAGCGATTCACACCAGACATCCCAAGAATATTGCTATACTGAAACAGTTTTGTGAAGAGGAGTGGTCCAAAATTACTCCAGATCATTGTGCAGGTCTGATCTGCAACTACAGGAAACGTTTGGTAGAGGTTATTGCTGCCAAAGGAGGGTCAACCACTTATTAAGTCCAAAGGTTCACATACTTTTTCCTCCCTGCACTGTGAATGTTTACATGTTATGTGCAATTAAACCATGGCAACATCTAATGTTTGTGTAGTATTATGTTCAGCAGACTGTGTTCTTCTATTGTTGTGACTTAGATGATGTTCAGAGCACATTTTATGCCCAATTCATGCAAAACTCCACATAATCCCAAAGGGTTCACATACTTTTTCTTGCAACTGTAGTTCAAGTCAGGTGTATGCCCCTTTAATTCAACATTCCCTTTTTTTTATGCCTTATTTAAATTACTGACATTCTTTTATATATGGTTTTAGTTTATGCATTTATTCTATATATTCATTACCTACTTTTATTTAGCTTCGGGGTATGTATAGTTTGTTAGATCTATGCCCTTTTAATTCAGCGTCCTCTAAGTATGCCCCTTTTTAATATAGTGTTCTTTCGTTTATGCCTCATTTATTCCTTAATCTACAGGATTTTAGCATATAGTTATGTATTTATTTGTAGTAACGATGCATTGTAGCTATGTGTATATTTGCAGAAGTATGGATTGTGCCTCACTATTCCTTAAAATGTACTTACTGTCCAGCATTTATAGGATTTTAGCATGTATTTATTTGTAGTGTCGATGTATTATAGCTATGTGTATATTGGCAGAAGTATAGATTATTTAGGGAGCTAACATCACAAAGTGAAGATATCTATTTCTTCCACAAGATGGCAGTAGTAGGTGTGGAGGATCACCAATTCTATTGTAGCTGGTTCCGCCATCTAAGTGGAGGCCGAGTAGGTCTATCCATATTTAGAGATGTGAGAAGGGCGCCCTTCCCTTCCCCAAGATGGCAATGACTGCCCAGGATGGGAGGAGCCGAAGGGTATATATGGCCGACTGCAGTTTGATGGACGCATCCTTTGAGAAAGCCGTGATGACGAAACGAGTCAGGAAGTGACATCAGACATTACCAGAAGTATCGCGGCTGCCATCTTGGATGAGGTCCGGACTGCAAAAAGGAGATAGTGAGCTATTCAGAAGATTTTAAAGCTGCATATACTCTGCTATGATGTAAGCTCTTTTAATAAAGATTCATAAAACCTATAAGGTTTTGCACAATGATCTTGTACTTTCTTTCTGGGCACTTGCATCGCTGATTCGGAGTACTGGTAGCGAGAGCCTGGAGCTTGAATCTGGTCTGCGTTAAGCCTGCATTACCTGTCAATCTGGTAAGGTATATAGATTGACAGGTGCCATATTATTCAGACTACAAAGTGATATTTGACCACTTTATTTATGTTTGGTGTGGCATGGATTCCCAATATATATGAATGATAGCTGACCTCGCAGTGGCAGCAGGATCCTGGAGCAAGATATTTTGTTGGTTTTATCTAGCCTGCACTACCTGTTGATTTGGTAAGGTGTATAGATTGACAGGTGGCACACGATTGATTGTACTGTATGACCACTCGCTGAAGTGTGGCGTGGCACATATTCACAGTGTATAGAGAAGTGTGGAATTCACAAGCAATTTTTCACTTATTTTGGGCAAGGGTAGGAATTTTATTACTAGATGTGATCACTGTGACACTGATTTTGATGTACACGCACCAATATAATTTGCGTTTAAGGATAATGCACTATGTTTAGTTTATTTGCTTTGAGGTACTAAGAATAGAAGAGGACGTATTGGTTTGATGAACATAGAGAATTGATGGAGCACTAAGAACTGGTGGACTATATGAAGATTCTATTAGGGTGTATGGATTCAAATTGAAAAAAAACATTTTTATTGAACATTGGGACATTTGGTTTATACTCACGGTGACCGACACTGTTTATATTTATCTGTAACTTCCAGAGTAGAAGGATATACTTTAACGGTCTTAAGGGCCCAATCTTTTTGTAGGTGGGTGTGGTTTTGTCATATATAAGGACAGCACCACACCCGGGTCGTCGTTATCTCGAGCTGCAGAAATGTGAGTGAACAGTCTCCGTTTGCTGATGTCAGTGCCCTTACCTGGCATAAAGCCCGTTTGGTCATGGTGTACCAATGTAGATGTAACTGAGCTCAGTCTTCCAGCAAGCACTTTAGCGAGTATTTTTGCATCAGTGTTCAACAGGGAGATCGGCCAATAAGAGGAGCAGTGGGCTGGGTCCTTCCCAGGCTTCAAGATCACCACTATCACTGCCTGGAGCATAAAAGGGGGCACGTTTCCTGTCTCAAGTAGTAAATTAAGAAGCATGTGAAATCGGGGAGCCAGCTGTTCAATATATATTTTATAGAACTCAATTGGAAAGCCATCCGGACCCGGCGTTTTGCCAGATTGGAGAGCGTTAATCGCCTGCTGGATCTCCTCCAAGAAAATCGAAGCCTCCAATTGTTCCCGCTGGACTGGGGAGAGAGACAGCAGTTCAATACAATCCAGATAGCGGAATAATGCAGGCCATAGACAGTTTGTTTATCAGCCGATTTTTCGCCTGAAAAACGAAATATCGCTCGTTCTGTAAACCGATGTTGCCACCAATGATTTCGAAAATTGGTCGTTTTCACAAATTTTCCATCATGACAGATAAACGAAATGAGGAGGAACCACGAAAATCGGCCGATGCCATTGCCCCACTAACTGTGCAAAAATCATCCAATTATTCTTTTGGACGAAAAATCGGCTGATAAATTAACCGTCTATGGCCTGCATTAGTCCTGAGGCATGGAAGCAGCTTTTGGAGGAGTACAATTTTGCATAGTAGTTGGCAAATTGACGGTTGATTTAAGACTGGATCAAGGATCCTAGAACCATCCTCAGATTGTACAAGAGCGGTGTTAGTCAAGGCAGTTTGTTCCCTAGCCAACCAAGCCAAAAGGCTGCCCGCTTTATCTTCCTGCTCAAAGATACGCTGTTTTTGATGGAGCAGCGCCTTCCTGGTGACCTCTATGTGTAACAACAATAAAGCTTCCTTAACTGCCATTTGTGGTGATTAACAGGATCCGGGTTGATCGCATAATTCGATTCGGCTTCCTGTACCCTCCGGTCCACCCAGTCCACAGTCGCCCGTCAGCTAACCCTCAAACCCCGATACTGTCCTCTAAGGGTAGCCTTACAAGCCTCCCAAGTAGTAATATGCACAGCAGTATCCTAGTTAGATTCCCAGTACTGCTCCAGTGCTTTCCCTATAGGGTGTTCTACCACTGGGTCAGTAAGCCAATACTGAGATAATCTCCATATTCTTACCCCTGGGGCATCAGAAATATTCAGGCTAAGGAGTGGAGCGTGATCATAAATTCCTCTTGGAAGGATGAAAATCTGAACCCTTGCTAAGAGTGGAGGTGTAGCATAACAAAGATCAATTCTAGACATTGTTCTGTGTGATGCCGAGTGGCAGGTATAGGCCCTGATCCGAGGATTTTTCCACCTTCATGCGTCCGTGAACCGGTAAAGCCCCACCCACTTAGCCAACTCTGACTCCCCGCTGGCTTCAGGATATAATTTGCAAACACTAGAGGTGTTGACAGAGGTAACAGAACAATGACTCTTGCAAAGGTCAACACTGCGGTCCTATGGATTTCCAACTAGGAAGCTGCCTCCTCAGGCACAGTGAAAAAGCATGTGGTTTCACCATCTTAAACTCTAAGCTTCGCAGGAAACAGCATGCCATGGGTAAAGCCTTTTGCACACAATTGGGCCTTGACAGCATTGAAGGATTGACGATGTCGGTGGGTATCCACCGAGTAGTCGGGAAACCGCATCAACTTGTGATTTTCATAGCGCAGTTCCCCCTGGGCCCTGGCCATCCTCAGCACCAGATCTCAATCACAGTAGTTGAGCAACTTAAAAATAAGTGTGTGGTGGCGAGCCAAGTGGGCCCCGGGCCGCTGGCATCCGGTGGGCTCGCTCGACCATGAAAAAGCTAGAGGAGGTGGCTCGAGGCAGCAAGGAACGAAGTAGGTAAACTGAGGCGGATCGTCACCCTCTACCCCTTTAGGAATACCCACCATACAGAGGTTGTTATGCCTACTGCAATTGTCTGCATCTTCTGCTCTGGTTTTGAGGTATTTGACCTTAACCCACATTGTATGTAGCTCAGCCGAATAGTCACAGATGGTGCCTTCCACATCACTGACCCTTTGCTCGACCGCCATTATTCGACCCCGGAATGCATCAAGATCTCGCCAGATCAGCCCTATGTTGGTCTGCAGATGTTCTATTTTCGTGGTGAGCACCGCTTGACAATTAGTAATGGCCGTCATGAAAGAATTTAAAGTCCGCGGGTGCAGTGGGTGGGTTGGGCTTCTGTGAGGAAGGCTTGGTCATGGTGGCGACTTCTTTAGCCCCCGCAGGCCGACTAGTTTTTGCAGATTGTGTCGTTTTGGATCTTCTGCCAGCGGCCAAAGGTTTGCCCCTAGTCATCCCCAATCCTTGTTCACACTGGCAGACACAATATGGTTACCAGAACAGGGATGTTGGATTCCTATAGCCCGACGCCCAGGCAGGTAGTTTCTTTCCACCTTTAGCCCTGCTGCGGGCAAGCAGCAGGGCTCACCTGTCAGGTGAAGCAATCGGCGGCAGCGCTGCTGCCTATTGCTTCACACAATGCCAGCCTCTCCGCGCCCCCGGGCCCCAGGCTCCGTTTGCCCATCTGCGGGCCTGGCTCGCTGTCGGCTAGAGGGGAGGGAGAAGAGCGGACAAGTCTGCTCTCCTTCTTGTGTTGACCCGGAAGTGATGTTACAATGTCACTTCTGGGTCCCCGCTGAGAGATTGTAATGCAATCCCCGGGAAAGAATGTAATCTGGTGCGATGTGCACCACATTACATTCAGTGGAGCAGAGGGGAGACATCGGCGTCTTTTAGACCTTGGATGTCTCAGAGAGCTTGCCATTATTTTTAATTGTAAAAAAGTTACACCCAAGCACATACCACCCCCCCCAAAAAAAAAATATTGAGACCCCCACATATAAGCATGTACAAATGTAAAAGCAGACGCTGGGGCACTTACGCATGAAACCCTCAATTGTGATCCATGTTACATATCGCCACGCACGCCAGAATGAGAGCAATAATTCTAGCACCAGACCTCCTCCGTAACCCTAAACTGGTGACCTATAAGGAGTTTTAAAAGTATCTACCTATAGAGAATAATAGGCTACTGAAGTTTGTGATGATTGTGCGCAATAGAGGCACGGACGCTGAACATGACGACAAGCCATCTTGTTAGGTCGCGGCCATTTTGTCTCTCCTGTCCTCCCTCCTCCCTTTTGAATGGAATGTGAGTCTGTACAGTGGGGATCGAAAGTTTGGGCACCCCAGCTAAAAATTTGGATTAATGTGCATAAAGAAGCCAAGGAAAGATGGAAAAATCTCCAAAGGCATCAAATTACAGATTAGACATTCTTATAATATGTCAACAAAAGTTAGATTTTATTTCCATCATTTATACTTTCAAAATAACAGAAAACAAAAAAATGGCGTCTGCAAAAGTTTGGGCACCCTGCAGAATTTATAGCATGCACTGCCCCCTTTGCAAAGCTGAGACCTGCCAGTGTCATGGATTGTTCTCAATCATCGTCTGGGAAGACCAGGTGATGTCAATCTCAAAGGTTTTAAATGCCCAGACTCATCTGACCTTGCCCCAACAATCAGCACCATGGGTTCTTCTAAGCAGTTGTCTAGAAAACTGAAACTGAAAATAGTTGACGCTCACAAAGCTGGAGAAGGCTATAAGAAGATAGCAAAGCGTTTTCAGATGTCAATATCCTCTGTTCGGAATGTAATTAAGAAATGGCAGTCATCAGGAACAGTGGAAGTTAAAGCAAGATCTGGAAGACCAAGAAAAATATCAGACAGAACAGCTCGCAGGATTGTGAGAAAAACAATTCAAAACCCACGTTTGACTGCACAATCCCTCCAGAAAGATCTGGCAGACACTGGAGTTGTGGTACACTATTCCACTATAAAGAGATACTTGTACAAATATGGTCTTCATGGAAGAGTCATCAGAAGAAAACCTCTTCTACGTCCTCACCACAAAAATCATCGTTTGAATTTTGCAAATGAACATATAGACAAGCCTGATGCATTTTGGAAACAAGTTCTGTGGACTGATGAGGTTAAAATTGAACTTTTTGGCCGGAATGAGCAAAGGTACGTTTGGAGAAGAAGGGGCACAGAATTTAATGAAAAGAACCTCTGTCCAACTGTTAAGCATGGGGTTGGATCAATCATGCTTTGGGGTTGTGTTGCAGCCAGTGGCACAGAGAACATCTCACGAGTAGAAGGAAAAATGGATTCAATAAAATTTCAGCAAATTTTGGATGGTAACTTGATGCCATCTGTGAAAAAGCTGAAGTTAAAGAGAGGATGGCTTCTACAAATGGATAATGATCCTAAACACACCTCGAAATCCACGGGGGTTTACATCAAGAGGCGTAAACTGAAGGTTTTGCCATGGCCTTCACAATCTCCTGACCTCAACATAATTGAAAATCTATGGATAGACCTTAAAAGAGCAGTGCGTGACAGACAGCCCAGAAATCTCAAAGAACTGGAAGACTTTTGTAAGGAAGAATGGGCAAAGATACCTCAAACAAGAATTGAAAGACTCTTGGCTGGCTACAAAAAGCGTTTACAAGCTGTGATACTTGCCAAAGGGGGCAGTACAAGATATTAACTCTGCAGGGTGCCCAAACTTTTGCAGACGCCATTTTTTTGTTTTCTGTTATTTTGAAAGTGTAAATGATGGAAATAAAATCTAACTTTTTTTGACATATTATAAGAATGTCTAATCTGTAATTTGATGCCTTTTGGAGATTTTTCCATCTTTCCTTGGCTTCTTTACGCACATTAATACAAATTTTTAGCTGGGGTGCCCAAACTTTCGATCCCCACTGTAAGTGAACAGAGGTCAGGAGTGTCTCTTGTCCTAGATAAACACAGCTACATGAGCCCTATGACTGTAAACCACTAATTGGTCTGGTCCCAGGGGATCTTCTTTGAAAAACCACTTTCCTTTGCCCGATCGTAAAGCAATAATTCAGTCAGTCGTGACCTGTTAGGCCATTCGAGCTAGAGTGTGCCATAAAACGTAAATTACACAAATTTATAAACTTCAGCAGGAACTGGGCACATTAATATGAAGTATATATTCGGATAGGTCATTTTAATGAGTCACATGACACCTTACATCCCTATGTAGCGCCTACAAGAGGATAGAAAGCAATTTCTTTTATCTGGAGTGGCAGGATATGCTATGCTTGATGTCTTTGCGTTTGTAATATAATTCTAAATATTAATCTTCCAGTTGCTAGGATGCTACCTGTACCTATTGAAGGTTATTTACCGTAGTATGAACTTGTAAGGGATTTGGTCATAACCTTGTTTACCGCCTAACACCCATCCCCAAATGAGGTGATTGGCCATTTGTTCTCAGGAGACACCCCTTTGAGATGATAGAAAAAGACTGACAGCCTGGAGAAAAATTAGCTCTCCTTTTAACATCGATCAGGAACCATCTTGAGAGCAAAGGCAACCTTTTGTTCGGACACTTGGACTCTGCTCAAACCAAGGACTTTTGCAAGTATTCTGCCCTCTGAACTTCTTTCTTTTATTTCTCTGTTTTATTGCTCTCTTTATATCTTTGTTACATCTTTTTCTGTAAATATTTTAATTGCACTATTTGACCTTTTTAGTAATAAATCCTATTTTCTGAAAAGTGTTGAACTGTCTCTAAAGCTTTTAATGCAAACTAAAGAATCCCTGTCTCTGAAGAGTGCTACTGTATGTAATAATCCTCTGAATACATCTGTCTGTGGTGACAGTGTATTACAGACGCTTATATTAATATCATAGTGTTGCTGCTAAGATTTGTGAGTTTCCTCCTTCTCTGTAAAAAGGTGGTGGTGGCAGTGTGAAGGGTTAATTGTGTAATTAACCTGACCCAGTAACAATCGCTCTCAGGCTGCTGGCACATAGATTGTGGTCCCGTAAGCTGGAAAATCTTTGTGCAGGGCGCAGTTGAGAGTGGCATTGTTGCGCAAGTGACAGCGCAGTGTGAGATCGGCTGGTCCTTCGGTCACAAGTTGGTGAGAAGGGCTGGGGTCTGACGCTGTGCACCATCACAAAGTTCGTTGCCATTTCACAAATTTAAGGTTTGACAAGTTGGATATCTATTTACTCGATGCAACCTAATCTTTTATATTTTACCAAAAAAAGGCAATTTATTTTTTGTGCCCTAAAATTAACTTGTATTTTTTACAGAAATTTTGCGACATAAAAAATTGGAACTACCACTATTCTATTCTCTAGAGTCTCTGCTTTCAGAAAATATACAGTCAGGTCCATAAATATTGGGACATCAACACAATTCTAACATTTTGGGCTCTATACACCACCACAATAGATTTGAAATGAAATGAACAAGATCTGCTTTAACTGCAGACTCTCAGCTTTAATTTGAGGGTATTTACATCCAAATCAGGTGAACGGTGTAGGAATTACAACAGTTTGCATATGTGCCTCCTGCTTGTTAAGGGACCAAAAGTAATGGGACAATTGGCTTCTCATCTGTTCCATGGCCAGGTGTGTGTTATTCCCTCATTATCCCAATTATGATGAGAAGATAAAAGGTCCAGAGTTCATTTCAAGTGTGCTATTTGCATTTGGAATCTGTTGCTGTCAACTCTCAAGATGAGATCCAAAGAGCTGTCACTATCAGTGAAGCAAGCCATCATTAGGCTGAAAAAACAAAACAAACCCATCAGAGAGATAGCATAAACATTAGGCGTGGCCAAAACAACTGTTTGGAACATTCTTAAAAAGAAGGAACGCACCGGTGAGCTCAGCAACACCAAAAGACCCGGAAGACCGCGGAAAACAACTGTGGTGGATGAGCGAAGAATTTTTTCCCTGGTGAAGAAAACACCCTTCACAACAGTTGGCCAGATCAAGAACACTCTCCAGGAGGTAGGTGTAAGTATGTCAAAGTCAACAATCAAGAGAAGACTTCACCAGAGTGAATACAGAGGGTTCACCACAAGATGGAAACCATTGGTGAGCCTCAAAAACATGAAGGCCAGATTAGAGTTTGCCAAACGACATCTAAAAAAGCCTTCACAGTTCTGGAACAACATCCTATGGACAGATGAGACCAAGATCAACTTGTACCAGAGTGATGGGAAGAGAAGAGTATGGAGAAGGAAAGGAACTGCTCATGATCCTAAGCATACCACCTCATCAGTAAAGCATGGTGGTGGTAGTGTCATGGCGTGGGCATGTATGGCTGCCAATGGAACTGCTTCTCCTGTATTTATTGATGATGTGACTGCTGACAAAAGCAGTCAGATGAATTGTGAAGTGTTTTGGGCAATATTATCTTCTCATATTCAGCCAAATGCTTCACAACTCATTGGACGCTTCACAGTGCAGATGGACAATGACCCAAAGCAGACTGCAAAAGCAACCAAAGAGTTTTTTAAGGGAAAGAAGTGGAATGTTATGCAATGGCCAAGTCAATCACCTGACCTGAATCCGATTGAGCATGCATTTCACTTTCTGAAGACAAAACTGAAGGGAAAATGCCCCAAGAACAAGCAGGAACTGAAGACAGTTGCAGTAGAGGCCTGGCAGAGCATCACCAGGGATGAAACCCAGCGTCAGGTGATGTCTATGCGTTCCACACTTCAGGGTGTAATTGACTGCAAAGGATTTGTAACCAAGTATTAAAAAGTGAAAGTATGATTTACGATTATTATTCTGTCCCATTACTTTTGGTCCCTTAACAAGTGGGAGGCACATATGCAAACTGTTGTAATTCCTACACCGTTCACCTGATTTGGATCTAAATACCCTCAAATTAAAGCTGACAGTCTGCAGTTAAAGCACATCTTGTTTGTTCATTTCAAATCCATTGTGGTGGTTTATAGAGCCAAAAATGTTAGAATTGTGTCGATGTCCCAATATTTATGGACCTGACTGTATAATGTTTGGGGGTTCTATGTAATCTTCAGGCCTAAAATGATTTTTTAAATGTATGCAAAAAACGCAAAACTGGCTCTGGCAACAAAAGGGATAAAGTATAAGCCCTGACCCACCCTTTTCTGACGAGCAGCCAATCTGTGCTCATTACACTGCAAGGTCTCTCTCCTCCCTGCTAGTCCCTGGGTGAGGTGCTGGAGAGAGGCAGGGAGGGGAGGAGGAGATAAACAGCGCAATGTTAAAAATATTAAACGTTTATATCGCCATAAAGCCCCTTTTTGTTTTTTTAAAAACCCCAGACATTCCTAAAGTCACCTCCAATTTTAAATACGGTTTTGGTTAAATTCTTTTTTTTTTATTTTTTTTTTTTTATCTGGACAAATAGATTATCATGAGGGACACATAGATTGGGGCCCCGATTTAATCCCTGGACAGGTAGTTTTTTCAAAATTTTCCACACCCCTGCCAGAACAATTGACTCCAATTACAGGTATTCAACCCCCTCAACCCACACCGGGGACTGAATAAGTATAGAGGAAGCTGTGTATATGCAGCAGATAAGCAACTCTTCCTGTGGTATTTTCAGGACACTATCACTCTGAGGAGGGAAAGGAGATATAAATCTTAAGTAGAGTTGGAGCCCCCGTGCAAACCGGATGCTCAGACATCCCAGGTGCGGGCCCCCTCATGATCTCAAGCCCAATACAGGAGCTAGGCAGGACACCGAATCGTCTGCACCTGGGGCACTGCAGAGTGTTAGATCTTTGGGGGGGGGGGGGGGTTTGCATATGGACAAAAATTTAGCCGATACAGGGGACTGTGTGTACTGCAGATGGGGGGCAGAGACAGACAGGAGAGGAGGAGTGTATACAGTGACTGGCTGTCACTATATGTCAGTGCCGGGGTTTTTTTTTTTTTTTTTCTTTACTATAGCTCACGAAATGAGCTGTCACTTTTCCCCCCAGCTAAAAGAAACAAAGTTTAATTCTGTGAGCTATAGTGAAGAAAAAAAGACGGACATTGCATTTAAAAACTGGCACCGATATATAGTGACAGCCAGTGAGGGGAGCCTCTTTGTATACACTGCTCCCTCACTGTATACACTGCTCCTCTCCCACCCCCTCCCCCCTACAAAGAGGACCTGTCACTCATATGCTATCATATAGGGGACTGTTGGTCCCCTATGTGATAGCAATAAAATCATTAGTTAAAAAGAATAAATAATAATATACATGAAAGTAGAAAAAAACATTGGAGCCTCCCCACATACAGACATTTCGGTTTCAGTTCCGTTTTCGGCTACATGCAGTCTGAATTTTTAGTATCGGTTTCGGTACTAGAATTTTAATTTCAGTGCTTCGGGTGCAGAGACTTCCCTCTCAGTGCGTTCTCTTGTGTTCAGCAGGGTCTCAGATCCGGTTTCATGGAAATACCATTATTTCTGTGGGGGGTCTTTTAGTGGGACTCGGTGAGTGTTTTCAGGGTCCCCAATCTCCCCGAGCTGCTGTCCTGGGGGTAGGTGGGAGACTTTCCTCCAATGCTCAACCCCCTCCTCGACCACGGAACCCCACCGCTCTCCTAGGTTTCCGGGAGCTGACATGTAGGTGGTCACCTGGGCATCCAGCACTGCCCTCGTTTCCTGACGCCTCCTGCTCCCAGGTCTCCGGGATCTCCGGGTTCCACCAATGATGCCTGCCCGCTGGCCCGCCAATAGATTGGACTGGGACCCCGGCTCAGCTCCTGCACCGGCTCCTCACTCCTCCAGCCTGGGTCTGCAGCTACCACCACCCGCGTCTCGTGTCCGCGATTGCAGCGGGGACCACGCAAGGAGCTGTGGATGCCCCCCAGCTTCACAGGGGGAAGGCTTTATTGTAGGAAACTGTAACATGCAGCATGGGACCTAGACAGCGTTCACTTCATCTATCCATCAGCGGGCATCTGAAGCTCCTGCTACACCAGCTTCACAGCACCATGTTCTGGACCCTTCCCCCACACAGAATGCCACTTCATTTATATTGGAGGCTTTGTGTAAAGAGCAATGAATGAACTGCAGCAACCCATGGAAACCATTAGTATATATGACTCTCCAAACTTTCGCTGTACCCCCAGCTTCCATCAGGTGCAGGACAAGGAGGGCATCCCCCACATAGACATTCCACTGTCAAGTAGGAATGAACAAGCTGTACATTGATGCCATCACCAGTGTAAAACCAGCTTTAGTATAATAAGTAGAGGATTCACAACATACAGGGGTTGATTTACTAAAACTGGAGAGTGCAAAATCTGGTGTAGCTGTGCATGGCTTTTAGCTTCCTCGGCTTTTAGCTTCTTCTCGTTCAATTAAGCGCTGACAAAAAAAAACTGGAATTTGATTGGTTTCTATGCAGAACTGCACCAGATTTTGCACTCTCCAGTTTTAGTAAATCGACCCCTTACTAATGATGGTTACTATGAAGGGTAAGTTCTGTCTTGTGTTGTAAAATAAACAATTTTGAGGATGCGCACTCCATATAAGGTGATGATTTGAATAAAATAATTTCATTGTTTTGGCTCTTATTTGGCTGCCTTTTTAACCACTTGCCATCCAAGGATGTCTCTGTATGCTCTTGAGGTTCAGTAGTTATATACCGGGGCCATGCCTGCAGCTACAGCCATGACCCTGCTATCTGTCTTTCCAGCCAGAGATGCTGAATAAACTGAAAGTGATCCAAGCAGCGAATGAGCTGCTAGATCGCTTTTACAGGCACTGGGAGGGGTTCCCCCGCAGCCATTTTGGGCTCTCCCATTGGGGAGCCTGGGACTGAAGCCTGCAGCTGACCATAGAGATAACCGAGAACCGGAATGTCTCCGAACCTCTCTGTAGTCTAGGAAACAGGAAACTATAAGTATTTTGTCACTTCTGGTTTCGGTCTATTGTAAACAGACCATTACCAGCCTGTGAAAGCATCAGATCAAATGGATCTGGTTTTATCTGATGGTTTGAAGGACATTGGAGAGATCTGGGGTCTAATGGACGTCAGATCTCTCAATAAAGAGGACCTGCCCTGGCCATGCTGTTCATCCCTTGTGATAGCAATAAAGTTGATAAAAATTAGAGACGGTGTAAAAATAAACTTTTTTTTTTTTTTTTTTTAATTAAAGCTCCTTTATCCTCCCATGCAAAGGTGAACACATACATAGGTCGTGCAGGCATATGTTAATGGTGTTCGCACCTCAAATGTGAGGTATCACAGCAAATGTTTTTGTGAGAGAAATAATTCTAGAACCAGACCTTCTGTGTAACTCTAAACTGGTAACCCTTAAAGGACTTTTAAAGCTTTCCCTATGGAGATTAAGTACCGTAGTTTGTCGCCATTGCACGAGTGTGTACCATTTTAAAGCGTGACATGTTGGGTATCTATATACTCGGCGTAATATCATCTTACCAAACAATTGGGTAATCTATTGTGTTTTGTTCATTGAAATTCATTAAAGCGTATTTTTTAAAAACAAATTGTTTGAAAAACCACTGCGCAAATACAGTATGATTATAAAACTTTGCAACACCCAGCATGTTATTCTCTTAAGGCCTCTGCTTAACAATATATATAACATTTGGGGGTTCTAAGTAATTTTCTAGCAAAAAAAAAAATCAGATTTTTACAGCAGGAGAGAGAAGTGTCAGAATAGACTTGGGAAGCAAGTGGTTAAAGTATATTTGATATCTGTTTGCAATAAGGAATGATCATGCAGCTGCCCATAGTTCTCATTTGCCAAAAAGTTCTGGAATAATGCCAGGTGGGATTTGGTTGGTCACTGTACAGTATTGTTGGCAAGATCATATTTTTATAAACTGCTTTCTGCAAATAAACCCTATCATACATGCTTATATCAATCTGGTTTATTTATGATTGACAACCCTTTAAGTGGCTTTGTCAGGGGGAAATACGTACTGATCTTCCCAGTTTTTATTCAGCCCATGAGCTGGTGAGTTACTGTCAGCTGCTAATAAGCATATTATGGAGATGTCAGGAAGAACAATTTGGCAGTTATGAAAAGGTATCTGATTGCAGAAGAAAGGAATGAAAATAAACATAATCTTGCAGATAGAAATACTAGTTCTTGCTGCATTCTTAATACATGTTTTATTTACAGGATCTACACCATTTTGCTATAAAATATGTATTTATAATTACTCATTATTTGTATTGTTCTAACATTCTTCTCAGATAATATTGGAAAGTTCTTATTTTCTGCTCCTTTGCAGCTTAAAATCTGCTGCTTGTGGAGATGAATTCCAGGCATATGGTTAAAGCCCTACTCTAGGTGCAGCAAAAGATCCCTTTTAAGTGGGATCCCCCCAACAAACTACAAGGTTTAATCTAGGGGCTGCAGAATGAAGCTACATTACTTACATTACCACCTGCTCTGCCCTGCACTGGCACTGTCCTCTTCACTTTGAAGCTCTGGTCTGTGGGCAGTACCTTGTGTATGATGCATGCCTTGTATTGTATGCGGTGGGGACAAGCATGCAACCGTGGCCGAGAGCAGCTTAGAGAGGAGGCTGTGGGCAACCTGTCGCACCACTGGAAGGACACCGAGGGAGTGAGAAAAAAGGTAATACAGTCCCTTCTGCAACCCCCTGATCTTTACTCACACTTATTGCGGAACTAAAGTTCTGCTGTAAATAAAACAAGCAGGCAGACTTTTATTGCAGAAGAGACCTGTACTATCCCTTCTGCAATAAAATGCCTATACGTGCCTGTTCGCTGTTTTCTCTGGCGTTTTAAATTGAGCTGTGCATGTACAGCTCAGCTTACAGCGCCAGGCCTGTCTTGGAGTCTCGGGTTGATGGCCTCTTGTGCATGCAAAGGAGTGACGTCATCCCCTTCGGGTGCAGGACCTTTGAACGATTAAGTATTAAGCCTTTTGTTCCACTTTAACCCTTGCTGCGTCGGGTGGAGGGTTCTGCAAGTGTTTTTTTTGTTGTCCAATGATTTTTCTTTCTTTACCTTCAAATATTTAATGTATAAGGTATTTTTTATTTAAGTTTTGGACAGAGTATGGATAGTTTAGACCCTGTCGGCTTTTTATTGTGTTGTGCCTGGCCCATTAGGGAGATTTGCCCCCATTGTCCTGTTTACTATTATTGTTGAAAGTAAAAGAAACCCCAAATTTTGGGTTGTCCCCAGAAAAGTAATAGAGGGGAAATTTTCCAGTGGGGACAGTAGTTCTATTGACCTTGGGGCCCCAAGGAATTCCCTTAATTTGCAGAGATTTTCTCAGGGAGAAAACTGTTTTGTTTACAAATAGATGCTCGGCAATCACCAGGGCGCCAGCAAGTAATTGCCGGTCAGGACCCCGTGATTGACAGCCGAGGCTGCGAATGGCAGCTTGCGCGCATCCCCTATGTGGAAATGCAAAATCACATCTATATACGTGATTTTGCGCACCGCTGCCACCCTGTAGCAGCATTTCTGCTATAGGGCAGCATTTAAGCAGTTTTAAAAAAATTAACTTTTAATAGAAAAGGTAGATGATGGCAGCTGTCAAAAGGAATATAACCATTCCTGTTTACTGTTTTGAAGAAAGTCTTTATAACTAGACCACTATCTCTCAACAAGATTTCCAAATCAAGGAAATTGACTCTCATGTCATCACACTCCCATGAAAAACAAATGTTCTTAGCATTCATATTCAGACCATTCAAGAAATTTCATAAGATCCGCTTTCTCTCCCTCCCAAATTATGATCACGTCATCAATATAACGCTTGAAAAGTTTTAATTCCTCTGGAGGACTACTATAAACGGCTTCCTGCTCCCTTAAGGACATAAATAGATTAGTCAGACTTGGAGCAAATTGTACTCCCATGGCAATTCCCTTTTATCTGACAGTAAAAATCTTGATTAGGCCAAAAATAGTTGCTTTTAAGGCAATATTCTAGGCATTCCAACAGATATTTTCATTGGGCCCATTGTAGATCTCCAAGTTCTCTCATAGCCTAACTTGCAGCTTTGATTGCATCCTGATGTCCAATGATAGTGTATAGTGATGCTACATCAGCGGTTGCTAGAGTAATGGATTGGGACTTAAATTGGAGATCATCAAGCAGCTGTATAAGATGTTTAGTATCTCTGAGATATGATTTTGGTTTCTGTACTAATGGCTGTAGGAAGGACCTAAGCTAGCTCCTACTGACTGAATCCCATTAACAATTGAACGACCTGGCGGATTGAGACTATCCTTGTGAATCTTAGGTAATGTATAGATAACAGGGATACGACAGATATCAGGGACCAAAAGTCCTCATCACTGAGGACTTTTTTCTTCACTTCTTTTTTTTTTTACTAGATGATATAACTCCTTTTTATACTTGATCGTGGGATTCTTCAATAATTTTTCATATGTATCCGTATCCTGCAATTGGCCTTGTAATTCATTCATATAATATTCCTTGGACACCATAACAATCCCTTCACCTTTGTCGGCTGGTCAGATGACCATATCCTTCCTTTTCTCCAGCCTCTTTATACCAATGTCGACAAATCTAGATCCTGAGTAACCATCCTTTTAAAAACTTTAACATGGCTGTTATCACTAATTTGGAGGTTGAACAAAGATTTATTCCGAAACATGGTGTGTTGTATTCCCACAGAAGATAAATTTGTCTTTATGTCTTTCACCTCTGGTTGACTTAGGAGATATTTTTTAATGCTTAATTTACAGACATACGTCTGTAGATCCACATAGTCATCAAATTTATTAGCTGACTTCTTGTGAGCAAATTTAAGACCTTTTATCAAGTACCTTCATCTCTTCTTTCATCAGGGTTACACCACTTAAATTGAAAACCCCTTCCCCAGTCGCTCTTTTTCTCGTTTCTTCCTCCCGCCTCTACATCCCTTCCTCTATTTTGGGCTTCTTCTTGTCCATCCTTCTCTCCCTGGGCTTTTCTCCTGTCTCTCTCTGTCTAAAAAAAAAAAACCTCAGGTGATGATCATATGTGGTTCCATAGTCCTCTCTGAGGCTCATAACGATTATAAGTGGGTACAGGACCCCTTCCCTCATATCTTGGTGGATTCCACTGTCTATATGGTGGTCTTGGGCTCCTTTCATCATATCTCAAATGGAAACTGGGTCTATAATTATTATAGGGTCTCCAGTTGTTCCAATGACCCCTCCCAGACGGTCTTCTTTGGAAGGAATTCCCATTCCTAGGTTTCCACCCACCCCTCGGTATCTGATAGTAATGATTATGATTGTAGTTCATCCTTCTTGGATCCACAGGGGCCTCTTGGTATATCCCTACCATCTATTTTTACTTCGACAGGAGTAGTCACCGTCGACCCTGCTTCTGTTTCCTTCATTGTTGATTACCACTTAAACAGATCTACTGAATGCAGGGTCTTGGGTTTAGTAACACTTTTAAAGTTTCACTAAAGGCAAAATTAAAAATTGGATTACCACAGCAGTGTTTGGTTTTTATTAGACCCCCCCCAACATCGTTTTGCTGCCTGCTGGTCCTTCCAGTAGATCCATTTTTTTTACCGTTTTGTAATTGAAAGCACATTAAGACTACCATCCTACAGAATACACTGGCAGGATCAACAACTATCTATATGCATTTGCACCACAAAAAAAAGAAAAAACTTACATATCTACATTTACTAAAAAGGAGCTATTTACACTACTTTATTATTTTGGCTTACATATACTTTATGGTATGTTATGATGGGTACTTCGGTGACAAATGTATCTTGCTTTCAGGTAAACTGTCTGATGCAACAAGTGAATGACATGGCATCATAAGTTAATGCTGTACAGTAGGTGTCAGAATGTCATGTGATTCATAATCAATATTGTGCCAAGGATGCAACTGTGAGACAAATAGTGATGTGTTTCCAGTGAAAGTTAAAACTTGCACGTTTTTAACAAAAATTAATGTTGTATTTTGATTATTTTAGGATGTTTTGCAGAATGTACTGGAATTCCTGCAGTATCAGGCTATCTGCTCTTCACAACCTAAAGAAAGGAAAGACGGCCGGGCCATGGTTTGTGTCCTACGTCCTTTGTCCGCAAAAGAGCTACAAAAGCTGAAAAAAGTACAATCCGAAAATCAGACAGAACCAATTGCCAGACTGAACTCCAAACTTGAACAGAGTCCAGATACAGTGCTAACCAATTCATAATATCTTTCCAAGTTATTAAACAGATGAACTGCCTTTATTACATGCTGATGTTCAAGTGATTTACCCAATCAATCAGAATTTGTACAATGCCAGACATACTGCAAAGGTTATTAAACAGAAGATGAGCTTTTCTGTTTAACTTCTGTGAACCCTTGGTAAATTCGTGGATTTCTTTAATTTTCTCCACTAATTTGATCTGCTTTTCCTCTAAATCATAATAAAGAAGTATTTGTAATAAAGAACACATATATTAACATTGCTGTAAATGTATTCAGCATGTGGTTTAAACAATCATTGATTTAAAAAAAAAAAAAAAAAGTATATGAACACCTTTTTCTTGATTTTTTTGAATAAAGGGTAATCAAAGTTCAGCATTTCAAATGATTAGTTGAGCAAAATTTGGCATTTGTATAACCTACCCAACAATATTTTGGGATCTGATTAAAAGTGATCGCAGACGATGTCAGAGGAACAGTTGTTGAAGAATTACAATAGGATTCCTAAAGATATTATTATTATACAGGACTTGTATAGAGCTGACAGTTTGCTCAGCGCTTTACATTATAATTAGCCTTTTCAGCCCATAGTCAGACAAGCATGTACATTAACAAAGAAATTCAATGCCATTGCTACTAGTATCCTTTTAGGATCAATATAAGGAACGCTAGAGGGACTGTTAAGGATCTGCAGGTATCTCTGGACCTTGATAATAAGATTCTACCATAGGACAGACACCGCAAGTGTTTATGGGCATTTACAAATGAGAGAAACTATGGCTAAAAAATTATGCTACCCACCTTTGGTTTCTATGCATTATTTGGATGTTCCACAGCACTACTGGTGCAACATTCTGCTGACCAGCATGGCAAAAGTTGAGCTTTTGGACAAAAATGTTCTATCTGATCCAAACTTTGAAGCATGGTGGAGGAGGAGTGTAAAAATTTGGGCCAGTTTTGATGCCTAAGGTCTACGGAGCTTGTGATAATGGTGGGGCCAGTGAATTCAAAGCTGTATAAAGGATGTTCTACTGAAAAATGTCTGGACATCTGTCTGGAACCTAAAACTCAAATGCAGTTTTGTAATACAGCATTCCAGTGATGCAAACACAGGTTAAAGTGATTGTAAGGACTCAAAGTTTTTTTACCTTCATGCATTCTATGCATGAAGATAAAAAAACCTGTGTGTAGCAGTGCTCCCAGGCCCCCTAAAACATACCTGAGCCCCATCCTGATCCAGCAATGTACATGAAAGCCTCAGCTCTCCTGGGTCTTTCCCTCGTCATCGACTGAGACATCAGCGGTAGCTTGAGTATCTGCTTTATTTACTATGATATGGTGGAAGATCATATCAAATTTTGTATGTGCCTGGATTTTGTGCAAACCTCACACTGAAAAGGAGGACTTTTTCTCAATATGGTCTTTAATTTTTCAGAACAAGCCTTTGGGGGGGGGGGTCTAACCCCTTCTAGGTCAAAACACTGTGTGAACCTAGAAGAATGCGTAGACCCCCAAAAGCTTGTCCCAAAATAAGTAGCAAAGTCTTCCAATCTATTGTTTTGTGCTTCAGTGCATATAGTGAGATGAGAGTCTCCATCATTTAAAATACACCTATGATAAAAAGAATTATAGACCCTTAATTTCTTTGTAAGTAGGCAAATGTACAAAATCTGCAGGAGATCAAATAATTAGTTGCCCCACTGGATGCAGAAGTGAACGTGATTCTGAGTGAACCAGATTTAGGAAATAAAACCCCTAATTTCTTCTTGTTGGCTGACAACGCTGCCATTGCTGTAGTGAAATCCCAAGCAGCGGGTTTGTCCTGCCTGTTTTCCCCTTGCTGGATTTCTAGATCCCTCCTATTCCTCCTCTCCCTGATCCTTTCCACATGTAAATTGTTATCTGTCGTTAATAGGAAAACGATTGATATTGAAGCTTTCTAATTCTTAAATGTGGTGGCTGTGATAGTTTTCTTTTAGCCTTTTTTCCTTTATTTTCAATCTGGTGATCTTGCCATCAAGTCTATTTCAAGAGAGCAAGCTGTCCTGCAAATGTAGCAGATAGAGGGTTGAGACAAACTGTTTACCACTGACATGGGTGCTTACGTAATAAATACATCAAGTTGCATAAAAATTAAGAAACAGCATATGTATAAGGAACACTATGGGGTTGATTTACTAAAAGCAAATAGGCTGTGCACTGCAAATGCAGTTGCTCTACATCTGAGAACATTCAAGGCAAATAAAAAAAACAGCATTTTTGCTTGCACAATTGGATGAAAGAAATCAGCAGAGCTTTGCCTCATTTCAGAGTTTCCCCTTGGATATAAAGCAAATGCACTTGCAGTGCACTTGATGTGCACTTGCAGGTGTACTTGCAGTGTACTTGCGGTGCACAGTATATTTACTGTTAGAAAATCAACCCCTATGGGTGACACTAATATGGGATAATCCCATCGATGTCCCAGGCTCTTGAATAAATCGTAGGTTGAACTACACGTTTCACAGAATCGCCTGCTTCATCAGAACCATTTATATTACTTGTAAATAAATAAAGCAAACTGAAAAAGAAAAGGATAAATTACACAAAGCAACAAAACCATAATGATATTAATCCAACTGAACTATCCCCAATGGAACAGAAAAAGAGGAAAGAGACAAGAAAAAGGTGCATTTCAATAAATTAGAATATCAAAAAGTTAATTTATTTCAGTAATTCTATTCAAAAAGTGAAACTCATATAGATTCATTACACACAGAGTGATATATTTCAAGCATTTTTTTCTTTTAATTTTGATGGTTATGGCTTACAGCTAGTGAAATCCCAAAATTAAGTATCTCAGAAAATTAGAATATCGTGAAAAAGTTCAACTTTCCATTAATATGCTTGGATATAGCATCTGTGAACAGCCAGCGTCTTTAGAAATGACCTTTTGTGACTTACCCTCTTTGTGGAGAGTGTCAATGACTGTCTTCTGTGTAGTTCAACCTATGATTCAAGACCCTGGGACATCGATGAGATTATCTCATATTAGTGTGACCCATAGGGGTTGATTTACTAATGGTAAATATACTGTGCACTGCAAGTGCATTTGATTTATATCCATGGTGTCACACTCTAATCAGCTAATTAACTCAAAACACCTGTAAAGGTTTTCTGAGCCTTTAAATGGTCTCTCAGTCTGGTTCAGTAGGCTACACAATCATGGGGAAGACTGCTGACTCAACAGTTGTTCAGAAGAAAGTCATTGACACTCTCCACAAGGAAGGTAAGTCACAAAAGGACATTGCTAAAGAAGCTGGCTGTTCACAGAGTGCTGTATCCAAGCATATTAATGGAAAGTTGAGTGGAAGGTAAAAGTGTGGTTGAAAAAAGTGTACAAGCAGCAGGGTGTCAGGAGGATGCTTGCCATAGTGGTGCTGAAGTCTCTAGGCTCAGGCGCAGATGTGCGAGGGCTGTTCTGTTGTGCATAGTCGTGCGCATGCATGCACCTCTAACTGCCCGTTGCTAATGTTGGTGCCAATTAGACTATTTAAACCCAGCAGCACTATTAGCCTGTGCTGTGTGATCTGCCGCTCCCCCTCCTGTATTCCTGTGCCTGTTCCTGTGAGTGATACCTGTGATTGACCCCGGCTTGCTTCTTGGACTCCGCATCTGCCTGATCTGCTCCCACCATTACTGACCTTGGCCTGTGACCTGACTATTCTCCTGCCTGCCATTTATGCCTTATCCGTTTATCTGTTACCGACTTGGTCTGTCTGACCCTGCATACAACATACAACGGGCTACCCTGGTCTGCAAACCAACCTGTCCTGCAGTGACGTCTGCATAATACCAGCCTGTCCCTCTGCCAGCCTGCTCTGCTATCAGCCTGCCCTGTTGTGACGTCTGCCCACTGCCAGCCTGCTCTGCCACCAGCCTGTCCAGCCGTGACGTCTGCCTGCTACCAGCCTGCTCTGTTGCCAGCCGGTCCAGGTACCCCATCTTCCAGTGAAGTGCCATTCCTGCACAGACTACAGGACTGACCAGGCACTCATACCCTGCCGTGCTCTTGTGGTTGCTGTTTCAGTGGCCCTCGAACCAGAACAGTATGAGAGGCCTTCCCCTGCCGTCAGGCTCACAAGCAAGGTACGTGACACGGATACCCGCAGCCTTGAGAGGATCGTGAAGCAAAGACCATTCAAGAATTTGGGGGAGGTTCACAAGGTGTGGACTACAGCAGGTGTTAAGATTCACCACACACAGATGTATCCAAGACATGGGCTAAAACTATCACATTTCTTGTGTCAAGCCACTCCTGAACCAGAGACATCAGAAGCGTTTTACCTGGGCTATGGAGACAAAGGATAGGACTGCTGCTCCGTCCCCTTTTCGGATGAAAGTAAATTTTGCATTTCATTTGGAAATCAAGGTCCCAGAGTCTGGAGGAAGAGTGGAGAGGCAAAGAATTCAGTTGCATGAGATCCAGTGTGAAGTTTCCATAGTGGTGACTTAGGGAGCCGTGTTATCTGCAGGTGTTGGTCCACTGTGATTTATCAAGTCCAAAGTCCGCTCAGCCCTCTACCAGGAAATTCTAGAGCACTTCATGCTTCCCTCTGCTGACCAGCTTTATGGAGATGCTGATTTTATTTTCCAGCAGGACTTGGCACCTGCCCACACTGCCAAAGGCACCAAAACCTGGTTTAATGATTATGGTATCACTGTGCTTGATTGGCCAGAAAACTCGCCTGACCTAAATCCCATAGAGAATCTGTGGGGTATTGTCAAGAGTAAGTTAAGAGACACCAGACACAACAATGCAAACAAGGTTGCTATCAAAGCAACCTGGGCTTCCATAATACCTCAGCAGTGCCACAGGCTGATCACCTCTATGCCATGCTGCATTGATGCAAAAGGAGCCCCGACTAAGTATTGAGTGCATACTATACTGTACATGGACATACTTTTTAGCAAGCCAACATTTCTGTATTAAAAATACTTTTTTTTTATTGGTCTTATGTAATATTCTAATGTTTTGAGATACTGAATTTTGGGTTTTCACTAGCTGTAAGCCTTAATTGTCAAAATGAAAAAAAAAAGTTTCACTTTTTTAATTGAATTACTGAAATAAATTAACTTTTGATGATATTCTAATTTATTGAGATGCACCTGTATAGCTATGTATTCATATACAATATGGTATACATATCTTACCTATGTCTGAAAAACACAGAGTATAAGCGACAGATATCGTAAGGTGTGTGTCTGAGAATGCGCCTCGTGGACTATGGGATGTACCCGATCCCCAAGGTATCAAGCATAGATGCTATGATTCATATATGAATAATATGAAAAATATGTTTAACCTCTATGAAGAACAAACTACCCAAAATATACTTAAATTTGTTTGAGAGAAAGAGCTAGGTAAATGCCGCTGCTTTGAAGGCCAGGAAGATATGTGACAGATGAAGAAAGGTTCTGGGCAGATAATGCACCCATATTTCCCTTTAGTTCCAATCCCATAGCCAACACAGGAAAGTGATGGAATTCCTAGTTGTCACCAGAGCTGCTATCTCCATTGGAAGGTTACCCTTTTATTCCTGTTCTGGTGACAATCCAAACTTTGAGATCTTCCTTCACTTTCAATCTTGGTGGTAGTGTTAATTTAAAACATAACTAATGTTATAAACACAACTTTTACAAAATTTTTGGATAGAGTGGAGAGGGATTAGAACACCTTTCAAGTTTTTATTGATTTAGGGCTAGTTCACACTACTCTGGATGCATTCCAGATGAGTTTTTGTTTACAGTTCACACCACACTGTTCCAGTGCATTGACACTACAAGGTTTATTTACTAAAGGTGGAGAGTGCAAAATCAGGCTCACTTTTGCATAGAAACCAATCAGCTTCCAGGTTTTATTGCCAAAGCTTAAATGAATAAGCTGAGGTTAGAAGCTGATTGGTTTCAATGCAGAAGTGAGACTGATTTTGTACTCTCCAGCTTCAGTAAATAAATGCTCCTATGCCTGCATTTTTGGTGCAGAAATAAAAAGCACTGGACTGCATCTGGTGTGATCCAGCCCTTAAAGTGAAAGAAAATCCCTAATTTTGGATTGGAGGATTTAGGAATAGAGGGGAAAACTTCCACTGGGGACACTGGTGACCCCTCTGGATTCCTTCTCTTTAGAAGGACTTCTTCGCGCTTATTGGTTGGCTATGGGACAGGAAGAGAAGGGAAATCTCCCTAGTGGGACGCAAAGGCAAATGGAAAAACTAACAAGGGTTGTAACCTTCCCTTCCCTTAACCACCTCCCGCCCGCCTGCCATATAGTAATATGACACATGCAAGGTGGTTCTCTCGTTCTGGGAGGACATCATATGACGTTCTCCCATTCTCACCGCGCATGCGCAGCTCAGAGAGCACAAAGCGCGGCGATCGGCGGTGCGCTGTGTCCCTGGGACACAGCGGATCACTGATCACGGAAAGAGCCGAAGATGTCAGCTCAGTCATGTGATCAGCTGTGTCCAATCACAGCTGATCACAAGTAAACAGGAAAATGCCGGTTATCTGCATTTCTCTCCTCTCGAGCTGTCACGTTGACAGCTTGAGAGGAGAGCCAGTAATCGGCTTTCTGCCGAGGGGACATGTACACAGATCATCAGGGCACTGATGATCAGTGTGCCCTGATGATCAGTGTAGCCCCAGCAGTGCCACCTGTCAGTGTCCATCAGTGCTCATCAGTGTCACATATCAGTGCCCATCTGAGCTGCCTTTCAGTGTCACCTATCATTGCTGCCAATCAGTGCCACCTGTCAGTGCCGCCTTTCAGTGCCGCTTATCAGTGCCCATCACTGCAGCCTCATTAGCGCACATCAGTGAAGGAGAAAAATCACTTATTTACAAAATTGTATAACAAAAACTAAGAAAAAACTTTTTTTTTCAACATTTTCAGTGGTTTTTGGTTTGTTTAAGAAAAAATAAAAAACCAGATGTGATTAAATACCACCAAAATAAAGCTCTATCTGTCACAAAAAAAATTATAAAAATTTCATATGGGTACAGTGTTGCATGACCGCGCAATTGTCATTCAAAGTGCGACAGTGCTGAAAGCTGGAAATTGGCCTGGGCAGGAAGGGGGTAGAAGTGCCCTGTAGGCTTGTGGTTAAAAAAAAAAAGTTGCCTTTAGTTCTAAGAATGAAAGCCCAGCCCTGTTTGCTCCAGTTTTGATGAACTCCCTCTATGTATTTTTTTTAAACAAAACTTCTACTTTTTGTGATTAGTAAAGAAGCCTTTGGTGTACAGAAAAACATCAATTTTTTCCTATTTCATTGTAGCTTTTAGTAAACTGTCTATTGAAAACAACTGTCAGCCAAAAATAGCCACAGATTTTCTAAACACAAGCCTTTGTCATTTCCTAAATAGCTGCAGCTTTTACTATATTAGGGAAATATGTTGTCTACTGAAAATAACAGAACTATATTTTTTCACAAAAAAGTACCTCTTTTAGTACACTGATTGGGAATATATTTAGCAAGCTCTTTGGCTTAAAACAGCAATGTATTTTGGTTTATATACCTCTGTTTATTCCTAAATAAGTGCACAATGTAAGGCAACAATAGGCCTAGATTTTTTTTTACAAACCACAGATTTCACTACAATGTCTGAATATATGAATTTTTTATTACACTTTAAAAACAAAAAAAAATCTTTTAGCAAACTGAGTTTGGATAGTCAAAATAAACCTATTTTTGCCCCCAGTTACACAGCTTTAAGGCTAGGTCCACATCTATGCAGGTTGGAGCTGATGTGTTTTTCCGGCGCGTTTTTTGAAATCCCTGCCGCTTTCACTCCTCTCCTTGCAGGGGAGACAGTTTGGGCTAAAGGGCTTTTGATTGGTCAGCACTGTCACATGGACGGTGCTGACCAATCAGATGCCATCTAGTCCGCACTGTCATCACTACAGGGAGAGGAGAGAAAGCTGTGGGGATTTCAAAGCCCCAGACCTGTGAAGCAGCTTTCTCTCCTCTCTTTGCAGGGATGACAATACGGGCTAGATGGCATTTGATTAGTCAGCACCGTCCATTTGACAAACTCAGGCTATGACAGTCTGAGTTCACAAAGGAGCAATGGGGAAACCGCATGCAATTTGGACAGGAATCTCATTCCTGTTCAAATCGCATGCTATTCTTTGCAGTGCAATTTGCATCCATCTTGTATGGACGCAAATCTTACAGCAAAGTATCGGTATCGTAGAGTACTTGACCGAAAGTATCGGTACTCGTACATAAGAAAATGGTATCGGTGCATCCCTAAAAACGATCCTTGGCTCCACCCCGGATCCAGACTGACACTTGCGGCAGCCAATTAGGTCTGAAGAAGAAGCGGAAGCTTGGAAATGTGTCACCTGACTTGTATGTGGTATCCCATCGGACATCGCCTTCAGCCCAGCCTTCTGTGCATTCCTTTCATTGGAACTAAGGGGCCAAGCTCAACCCAAGAAAAACAACGCCACACCGTAATTTCCCCCTCCCCACCAAACTTTACACTTGGCACAATGCAGTCAGGCAAGTACCTTTCTCCTGGCAACTGCCAAACCCAGACACATCCATCAGATTGTCAGACAGAGAAGAGTGATTTGTCACTCCATAGAACACGTCTCCACTTTGACCAGTGGTGGTGTGCTTTACACCACAGCATCCGACGCTTTGCATTGGACTTGGTGATGTAAGGCTTAGATGCAGTTGCTCAGCCATGGAAATCCATTCCATGCAGCTCTCTCTCACTGCTATTGTGCTAATCTGAAGGCCACATGAATTTTGGAGGTCTTTAACTACTGACAGTTGGCGACATCTGCGCACTTTAGAATGCGCTGACCCCGCTCTGTCATTTTATGTGCTGTTGTTCCCATTTGCTTACACTTTGCTATAATACCACTAACAGTAGACTGTGGAATATTTAGTAGCAAGGACATTTCACCGATGGACCTATTGCACAGGTGGCAACCTATCACGGTACTACGCTTGAATTCACTGAGCTCCTTAGAGGGACCCATTCTTTCACAAATGTTTGTAGAAGCAGTCTGTATGCCTAGGTGCTTTATTTTATGCACCTGTGCCTATGGAGGTGACTGGGACACTTGAATCCAATGATTTGGAGGGGTGTCCTAATACTTTTGGCAATATGGTGTATTTTTTTTAGCAAAGACCCTAGAGAATTGAATAACGATTGTTGCAATTTTTTATGTCACATGGTATCTGCGTAGTGGTTTTTCAAACACAATTATTTTTGAAAAAATACACTTTAATACAGGTTCCTTTGGGAATCACATTTGTACTGATATGAATGTGGGACACACCACCCACTCCTGAAAATGCTGAATTTGCCATGTGATGGTGGTTGACACGGAGACCTGTGCTCTTATGAAGTTGAATTTTTAACCACAGCCCAGGAAACAGACAGTAAAGTTTTTAGTTAAACTGAAACTTCTATGAAAACCTTAATTTTTGCATATAGAGGGGAAGGTTTAGACCCATGTCAAACTTTAATATTGTGTTCCTGTCATAGGGAATTTCCCTCACTTTCTGACTCATTGAGTGACCACATGGAAATAATGGTGGAAATACTTTTATTATTATTATTATACAGTTTTTATATAGCGCCAACGGTTTGCTCAGCGCTGTACATTACAATGGGAGACAGTACACGAGACAGTACAGTAACAATACAAATCGATACACGAGGGGTTCGAGGGCCCTGCTCCTTGGAGCTTACAATCTAGGAGGGAGGGGACAGTGGTACAGGAGGAAATAGCTGTGGGTGATGGAGTGGTAGGAAGAGTGGAGGAGATCAGCAATTAGCTGAGGGCGGGGTAGGCTTCCCTGAAGAGATGGGTCTTCAGGGTGCATCTAAAGGAGAGGAGGGTAGATGATAGTCTGATAGATTGGGGTTGGGAGTTCCAGAGGATGGGGGCAGACCTGGAGAAGTCTTGGAGACGGGCATGGGAGGAGGAGACCAGGGAATTAGAGAGTAGGAGGTCTTGTGAGGAGCAGAGAGTACGTTTAGGGTGGTATTTGGATATCAGGTCGGTGATGTAGTTTGGGGCAGTGTTATGAACAGCTTTGTACGTCAATGTTAGCATTTTGAATTTTATCCATTGGGCAATTGGAAGCCAGTGGAGGGATTGGCAGAGGGGGGTGGCGGATACGGAGCAGTTAGTAAGGTGGATGAGTCTGGCCGCAGTATTCAGAATAGACTGAAGCGGGGATAGCCTGTGGTGAGGTAAGCCGGTGAGGAGGGAGTTACAGTAGTCGAGTCGTGATATAATAAGGGAGTAAATGAGTTGTTTAGTAGTTTCCGGGGTTAGGAATGGACGTATTTTGGAGATGTTGAGGAGGTGGAGTCAACATGAGTTTGTCAGCGATTGGACCTGGGGTTGGAAAGACAGGTTGGAGTCTAGGATGACACCTAGTACTCTGTATTGTGGGGTGGGACTGATGGTGGCATTGTAGGACGTGATGGAAAAGTCGGGGGGGGTGCGCGGGCTGGGGGGAAAACTAGGAGCTCGGTTTTGGAAAGGTTTAATTTGAAGAAGTGGAGTGACATCCAATCCGATATGTCGTTCAGTAGGCTAGTGATTGGGGCAGAGACTGAAGGGGTGAGGCGAGGGGTAGAGAGATAGATTTGCATGTCATCGGCATAGAGATGGTAGTTGAAGCCGTGAGAGTGTTTCAGTTGGCCAAGGGAGGAGGTGTAGATGGAGAAGAGAAGGGGCCCGAGGACAGAACCTTAAGGGACCCCAACAGAGAGGGGGAGTGAGGGGGAGGTGGTAGCGTAACTTAATCAGAAACACAGGCAACAATGAAAACCCATTTAAACCTCCAGAAAACCCATTTAAAGAGGCAATGAACTTGTACATGCAGTCAGTTGGCAGAAAACTTCAGAAAAGCTCAATAGCTCCGGCTCTAGCATGGCAAGACTTCCCCCAATGAGCACCCAGTAATTCAAACAGAAATACAGAAAAGAGCCCCAGACCAAAAGCGGGATGGAAGAGTCCAAGGTCATTTTAATTGTTGGTATAGATCATATATAAACAGCCAATATAATTTGAGGGGGGTCAAACGCCATCCCCTTCATCAGGACTAAAAAAATGTATGTGCAGTTGTGTTCAAAATAATAGCAGTCAGACATCACTAACCTGATCAATCACTGTTTTTGGTAGAAATGATATTTCTACATAGCAAATAATTTACTAGCAGGTGTAGTAGAGTAATAGAAATCCAACAAACCCTACAGTCATGACATGCATGCTGCTGATTCTGTGTAATGGAATCACTAATTGAAAGGGGCATGTTCAAAATAATAGCAGTGTGGAGTTCTATTAGTGAGGTCATTCATTCTTTGAAAAACAGGTGGCAATTATTGCCCTTATTTAAGGAAGGAAGGCAGCAAATGTTGTACATGCTGGTTACAGTGCATTTCTCTCTGAAATTCTGAGGAAAATGGGTCGTTCCAGACATCGTTCAGAAGAACAGCATGCCTTGCTTAAAAAGTTGATTGGAGAGGGGAAAACATATAAAGAAGTGCAGAAAATGATAGGCTGATCAGCTAAAATGATCGCTAATGCTTTAAAATGGCAACCAAAACCTGAAAGATGTGGACGAAAGTGAAAAACTACCATTCAAAGTTACCTGTGAGTACTGTTACAATTAGAAGACACCTATGTGAAGCCAAGCTATCTGCAAGAAGCCCCCGCAAAGTCCCACTGTTGAAAAAAAGACATGTGCTGAAGAGGTTACAATTTGCCAAAGAGCACATTGACTGGCCTAAAGAGAAATGGCGTAACATTTTGTGGACTGATGAAAGTAAGATTGTTCTTTTTGGGTCTAGTGGCTGGAGACAGTTTGTCAGACGACCCCCAAACACTGAATTCAAGCCACAGTACACTGTGAAGACAGTGAAGCATGGTTGCGCAAGCATCATGATATGGGGATGTTTCTCATACTACGGTGTTGGGCCCATTTATCGCATACTAGGGATCATGGATCAGTTTGAATACATCAGAATACTTGAAGAGGTCATGCTGCCTTATGCCGAAGAGGAAATGCCCTTGAAATGGGTGTTCCAACAAGACAACGACCCCAAACACACCAGTAAACATGCAACATCTTGGTTCCAGACCAACAAGATTGACGTTATGGAGTGGCCAGCCCAATCTCCGGATCTTAATCCAATAGAAAACCTGTGGGGTGACATCAAAAATGCAGTTTCTGAGGCAAAACCAAGAAATAGAGAAGAACTGTGGCATGTAGTCCAATCATCCTGGGCTGGAATACCTGTTCACAGGTGCCAGAAGTTGGTTGACTCCATGCAACACAGATGTACAGCAGTTCTCAGAAACAGTGCTTATACAACTAAATATTAATTAAGTGATTCAAAGGAAACAAAATCTTCAAACATTTTTCAGTTTATATAGTGAATGTTTGAGTTTGTAAAGAAGAATACAAACACTGCTATTTTTTGAACAGTCTAATATTCACTTTTCTTCAATTTTTTTAGAGAACACAAATTTGATATATTTTTCTTCATGTTTTGATTTGGAATAGAATGTGTAGTGTTCCCAATGCATTTGTGTGTATGGAAATAAAAGCTATTAGAAGGATTTTGAGCTTTATTCACTTTTTTCAACACACTGCTATTATTTTGAACACAACTGTATGTATACGTATACACCTCAAATTATAAAACAAAAAACATAGTATAATTACAATGAAATTGTCACATGAAATTCAATTACCTTCTAAAATTAGATGCATATGTATAAGACTAAAATGTTGTATATAATAAAACTGTAAATGATTGTGGAGGTAAAAAAAAATAAAAATATTGGCCAAATGTTTTGAGAATGACACAAATATTAATTTTCACAAAGTCTGCTGCTACAGTTTTTATGATGGCAATTTGCATATATTCCAGAATGCTATGAAGAGTGATCAGATGAATTGCAAATATTTGCAAAGTCCATCTTTGCCATAAATATGAAATTAATTCCCCCCAAAAAAATTCCACTGCCACAAGAGGACCAGCTGACATAATGTCAGTGATTTTCTCATTAACACAGGTGTCAGTGTTGATGAAGACGAGGCTGGAGATCACTCTGTCATGCTGACTGAGTTAGAATAACAGAATGGAAGATTTCAAAGCAGGGTGGTGCTTGAAATCATTGTTCTTCCTCTGATAACTATCGTTACCTGCAAGGAAACACCTGCAGTCATCATCACTTTGCACAAAAAGGAATTCACAGGCAAGGATATTGCTGCTACTAAGATTGAACCTAAATCAACCATTTATGGGATCATCAAGAACTTGTTGTGAAAGAGGCTTCATGGCACCCAAGAAAGTCCAACAAGGGCCAGGACCATCTTCTAAAACTGATGCAGCTGGAACCACCAGTGCAGAGCTTGCTCAGGAATGGCAGCAGGCAGGTGTGAGTGCATCTGCATGCAGAGTGAGGCAAAGACTTTTGGAGGATGGCCTGGTGTCAAGAAGGGTAGCAAAGAAGCTACTTCTCTCCAAGAAGAACATCAGGGGCAGACTGATATTCTGCAAAAGGTACAGGGATTGAACTGCTGAAGATAAAGTCATTTTCTGTGATGGATCCCCTTTCCGATTGTTTGAGGCATCCGGAAAAAAACTTGTCTGGAGAAAAAAAGGTGAGCGTTACCACCAGTCCTGTGTCATGCCAATAGTAAAGCATCCCGAGACCATTCATGTGTGGGGTTGCTTCCCAGCCAAGGGAGTGGGCTCCTTCAGAAGAACACAGCCATGAATAAAGAATGGTACGAAAACATCCTCTGAAAGCAACTTCACCCAAACATCCAAGAACAGTTTGGTGACTAACAATGCCTTTTCTAGCGTGATGGAGCACCGTGCCCTAAGGCAAAAGTGATAACTAAGTGGCTTGGGGAGCAAAACATCGACATGTTGGGTATATGCCAGGAAACTCCCCAAACCTTAATCCCATTGAGAACTTGTAGTCAGTCCTCCAGAGATGGGTAAACATGGGGCGGGGTAGCGCCGTGCGTCGATGCCTCGGTGGAATGCCATGACAGTGGAACTGCGCATGCGCAATTCATGGCACGTACTGCGCACACATGGGCATTCTGACACCATATTTAAATCCTGGTCCATGCAATACACAGCAGACTTTTTGATCTATGAGTTGTCACATCACGAGGAGCTCGCCTCATAAGACTTATCTGGGGATCTAGGTAAGAAAGGGCTATTTTTCACACTTTCTCTTGTTTAAACACCTTGAACAACTAATCTCTTTTGGGAGGATCTGATGAGGTAGTTATAAAGCCCTCCTTTGCAGTATTTGGCTTGCTGTTTCTATGCGGTGCACCGCTGATATCAAATCATGCATTGGGCTATTATCCACATCCAGTGTTTTTATAAGAAGATCTTTGTGCTGGTATGAATGAATTCTTATATATATCTACATATATACATGCAGTCTATCCAGTATCATGCCTTGATTCTGGTAGGATTTAAAATGTGCATACAATATTAAGTGCAGGGAGCCCATGGCTACTCTGACACCTATATACTTACATCTATACATATGCATATACCTTCATCATTTAATGTCTATATGTTTAGGCTCTATGCACACTGGGCGTTTTATTAATGCTGGTAACAAAAAAAGTCCAAAAAAGCTGGTTTGTTGCAATTTACAGCGTTTTACCACATTTTACGCGTTTTTCAGTGTTTGAGCATTTTCACAGCTAAAAAACTCCTCTAGAAACCCACTAGTCCTGGGTTTTTTCCCAGCCAAAAAAACGCCCTTGCCAAAAAATGTTGATTACAGTCTATGTGTGCATGAACACATAGGATAACATGCTGGGGAGTTTACTGACTGTAGAAAAAAACATCAAAAGCCAAAAACAGCAGTTGTAAAAATGTCCAGTGTGCATGAAGACCTAGAACCATATTATACATATAAAACTTTTATAAAATAAATGTGATAATGTAATCAACACCTATTATATCACGCCAAATGCAACTTGTATGTAAAGGAGCTGCCACTATATATAAACCAAAAAAAATTCTTTCAAAATTAAAACACCAAATTAATAAAGTGTTTAAAGTGGCGCTGAATAAATAATCAATAATGAATACAATAATGAAAAAATATAATGATGAAAAAAATAATGTATCGTGAATACCCATAAAACTCAATAGTGATAACAGAAGTTTATAAATAGTTTGTGATAACTCACCACAAATATTTGCCTTCCACTCTCGTGGTTGGCCAACAAGCTTCCTGGGACATATTTCCCATTTATACATGGATTATAGATCACTTGAGATAAAGATTCCACAATTGACCATGTAAAACAAACAAAAAACTCTCCAATGGTGTAGTATGAACAAACAGATCCTTTAATAAAGTGTTTGGACCTTACCCACAAGAAAAATCAATAAAACAAGCCCGAACAATATATCCTTTGATAAGCCTGAAGTGAACATAGACCAGGTGCTCTCACCACCTCCGGTTTGTTGGTAATAGACGCCGTCGCATCACTTCCGGTCACAGTCCATGTCACTTCCGGTTGCCGCACCATCATGCTCTGATGCGTTTTGTCACTTCCGACTTACTCATAGGGGTGATGGTGCAGTGCGGTGTGTTACTCTTTATAGAGCCGGCAATCAGAGACATCAATCCTCCGATTGGTCAACTGCAATACACACCTCCACACAGGAAGTGAGGTGGGAACCTGGCGGAAGTTCACACCATATACAAGTACAACTATGGGCAAAAAAAATATATAAAACAATTCACCATAAAAGATATATGTATACACATATTAATCATTTTAAAACATTGTATAAAATAAATACAATATTTTCAAACATCACGAGTGAATATGAGAGAACGTCCACATACATCTTACCATAACATCTCCACAAATATGAATGCATGAATCCAATGATGATAATCTTGTGTTATCACTATTGAGTTTTATGGGTATTTATGATATATTATTTTTTTCATCATTATATTTTTTCATTTTATTATACATATAGTCTATTTAATATTTTGTTCAGTTTTTTGATAAGACTTAAACTGTCTGCATAATATTAAATGCAGGGAGCCCATGGCTACTGTGAGGGACCGCCGAGCGGCACCACTAGCACTCCACCGGTCAGGCGTGCCCAGAGCGCGGAGTCTAAGCCCCAGGGTACTTGTTCACCAGAGCCCCTGATGGTGGGGATGGACTTGTAGTACCCCGGGACCAGGTCGCCACTACTGAGCACACCTGTCAGTGGTAGGGGTGTTCGCCAGGGGCTCCAACCAGGGAGAGCCAGATGTGAGGAGGTCGGGCGACCCCGATGGGATGGATGGATGGATGGCTGAGCAAGTGCGAAGTCAGACAGGCCGAGTTGGTAACGTAGAGGACGGTAAGGTACAAAGGAGCAGGCAGAGAATCGTCGGGTCACACGCCAGGTCAGCAACAGTAGGTCAGATCTAATGAGGGGCATCCAGGGAGAGAGGTCAGGCAAAGCAAGGGTCTGGGCAGGAGAAATCAGCAGGTCAAGAACAATCCGGGTCAAATAACTTACAAGGCACAGGTTCAGAATCACAGGAAGCAGGTAAGACCAGAACGAAATGACAGCTCAGGGACATTTAAATATCCCGCCCTGCGCTGCCATTGGTGCCTAGCGGGCGGCCGCGGCTTCTACTGCGCATGCGCGAACTCGAACGCCGCGGCCGGCCCGGACCTAGTGCCCGTGTCCCTGCACAGGGCGGAGCAGTGCGCCTGCGCCAGGACCATCGCAGCAGGGATCGCGGGGATCCCTGACAGCTACTGTGGCGCTTATATATTTATACTTATGTACATCCTTTCATCTTAAAAAGTTTTCTATGCTGACATGTTATTTCATCGTAGCAAATCCACCTTACAGGTAAAACTCGAAAAGTTAGAATATCGTGCAAAAGTTCATTTATTTCAGTAATGCAACTTAAAAGGTGAAACTAATATATGAGATACACTCATTACATGCAAAGCAAGATAGTTCAAGCCGTGATTTGTCATAATTGTGATGATTTTGGCTTACAGCTCATGAAAACCCCAAATCCACAATCTCAGAAAATTAGAATATTGTGAAAAGGTGCAATATTCTAGGCTCAAAGTGTCCCACTCTAATCAGCTAATTAAGCCATAACACCTGCAAAGGATTCCTGAGCCTTTAAATGGTCTCACAGTCTGGTTCAGTAGGAATCACAATCATGGGAAAGACTGCTGACCTGACAGTTGTGCAGAAAACCATCATTGACACCCTCCACAAGGAGGGAAAGCCTCAAAAGGTGATTGCAAAAGAAGTTGGTGTGGAAGGGAAAAGGGAAGGGAAAAGTGTGGAAGAAAAAGATGCACAAGCAGCAGGGATGACCGCAGCCTGGAGAGGATTGTCAGGAAAAGGCCATTCAAAAGTGTTGGGGACTTTCACAAGGAGTGTACTGAGGCTGGAGTCAGTGCATCACAGATGGATCCTGGACATGGGCTTCAAATGTCGTATTCTTCTGATCAAGCCGATCCTGAACAACAAACAACATCAGAAGCGTCTTACTTGGGCTAAAGAAAAACAGACCTGGTCTGTTGCTCAGTGGTTCAAAGTCCTCTTTTCTGCTGAGAGCAACTTTTGCATCTCATTTGGAAACCAAGGACCCAGAGTATGGAGGAAGAATGGAGAGGCACACACTGAAATATGCTTGAAGTCCAGTGTGAAGTTTCCACAGTCTGTGTTGATTTGGGGAGCCATGTCATCTGCTGGTGTTGGTCCACTGTGCTTCATTAAGTCAAAGCAGCCGTCTACCAGGAGATTTTGGAGAACTTCATGCTTCCTTCCGCAGACAAGCTTTATGGGGATGCTGACTTCATTTTCCAGCAGGACTTGCCACCTGCCCACACTGCCAAAAGAACCAAAACTTGGTTCAATGACCGTGGGATTACTGTGCTTGATTGGCCAGCAAACTCACCTGACCTGAACCCCATAGAGAATCTATGGGGCATTGCCAAGAGAAAGATGAGAGACATGAGACCGAACAATGCAGAAGAGCTGAAAGCTGCTATTGAAGCATCCTGGTCTTCCATGACACCTCAGCAGTGCCACAGGCTGATAGCTTCCATGCCACGCCGCAATGAGGCAGTAATTGCTGCAAAAGGGGCCCAAACCAAGTACTGAGTACATATGCATGCTTATACTTTTCAGAGGTCCGATATTGTTCTATGTACAATCCTTGTGTTATTGATTGCATGTAATATTCTAATTTTCTGAGATTGTGGATTTGGGGTTTTCATGAGCTGTAATCCATAATCATCACAATTATGACAAATCACGGCTTGAACTATCTTGCTTTGCATGTAATGAGTGTATCTCATATATTAGTTTCACCTTTTAAGTTGCATTACTGAAATAAATGAGCTCTTGCACGATATTCAAATTTTTCGAGTTTCACCTGTATATGCAACAAACTGCTATTTTTTAACTTCTCCGTTTTGTCATATGACATTGTTTTATCTGATAAATTGTTCTCTAAGTCATGCGGGCACACAGTGTAGTAAATGCTTACATTGTGTTCCTATAGATCCATTTTGGCTATTTTAGCCAACTAAGTGGCTCCGCTGTCTGATTACGGTGATCCCTGTGTGAGAAATTCACTTTGGGGGCTGGTTTCCCTCCCCCTTTCCTGAGCCCTCTTGCCATCTATCCCTGGTGCATCAAGGTGTTGATGGTGAGCACATCAAAAGAAGATCATTTTCTGTTCTTTTTGTACAATTATGGCAAGATAAATTACAAAAGAAAACTGGACGTATACTTATGCATTTTTTGACTGTATATCATAAGTGATGTTATTGTTGATTCTTATTTATGTCCACCATATTCTGTAGAATGCTTCTTGGCCATCCTTTCCCTTCAGCATACCCCTGAAAAAAGACTTTTGCTCTGAAACGCATCGGTTCTTTTCAGCTGAAGTTTACTCGCCCTTCGCTTTCTTCTGGTTCACAGGAGAGGGTGAATATCAATTCACAGCCCACAGCAAGTTTACAGGCATTTTTGCCATTTTTTTCGATGTATGATTTTAACATTTGTGTTATATGTCAAATTATGATGTTTCACCACAATTTTGTAATAAAATTATTTACATGCTTATATTATTAGTTTTGAGTTGCCTTAAAAATCCCAGTACAAACTGTCGGGGAACATATCTTTGGGTATATAGCTTTTGGGATGTTGGCAACTAGAGAATGAACCCTGTGCTGGATCCACAAACTGGGTGAACAAAAAACCCCCACGAATTCTGACAAACTTCACGCATTGATTATCTCCTAGATTGTAAGCTCCTAACCCTCTTGTATTGAACTGTATTGTTGCTGTATTGTCTCCCGTTACATTGTAAAGCGCTGAGCAAACTGTTGGTGCTATATAAATTCTGTATAATAATAATAATGTAAGAATGGACTGCCATCACTCAGGATGTGTCGCAGAAGTTGACTGACAGCATGCCAGGATGAATTGCAGAACTCTTGAAAAAGACAACACTGCAAATATTGACTCCTTGCATAAACTTAATGTAATTGTCAATAAAAGCCTTTGACACTTATGAATTGCTTGTAATTATACTTCAGTATTCCGTAGTAACATCTGACAAAAAAGATCTAAAAACACTAAGGCAGCAGACTTTGTGAGAATTAATATTTGTGTAATTCTCAAAACTTTTTGCCACGGCTGTAAAATCAACAAAAAAATATACATAACAGTAATGCAAAATTAAACTGCCGATTAGCTAGATAGCAACTCATAAGGCTAGGTTCACACTATTGCGGGTGGGTGCGGGGTCAGGAATCACAACAAAAATCCACTGCTCTTTAAAAATGCATCCAAAAACACAGCGCCCGCAGGGAAATCACATGGTGCAAGAGCAATATTCGATTTCCTGGCTGCTGCGTTTTCAAAATGTCCAGTCACAGCTAGCAACACAATTGTGCACAATGAATGGCAAGAATGGAAGCCATTCATTATTTACAATTGTCATGTCATCTGCTGTGATTGGTCACAACGATCACATGGTACCAGCAGTGGGCTGGTTCAATGATCTGTCATCAGCTGTGTCCGGTGAACACAGCCAATGACAGACCAAGCCTGCAGCGTGGCCGCATGACCACGTGCAAGGAGCATTCCAGGAGGCGTCTACATATGATATCCACCCAGAACTATGAAAGTCCCGCCCGGCTGTCATACTACAATAGGGTGGAAAGTGGTTAAAGCTGAACTCCAGGATAAGCAAATATTATCTAAATACATTCATCATGTGTGTTCTTACTTGAATCTTGATGTGCTTTGTGTATTTCTTCCAGATCTGTGCAGTAATCCAGTGTGAATGTTTGCTTCTTTGCAGGAGCTGTCACTCTATCCTTGTCCAGGGTGACTGGTCTTGTCCTCACCCCCTACTCTAGTTTTCTGGAGGAAGCCTGTAGTGGGTGGGGACCTGTCGGGCCACTCCTACGGATCTGCTCTCTGCACATGCTATGTACAGCCCAGTGATGATGTCACTGCTACATTTACAAGGTAATATCTGGGGTTGCAAAGATATTTGGTTTACACAAAAAGGATTTACACACTCACTGTCCACTTTATTAGGTACACCTTGCTAGTGCCAAGAAAGTATCCCCTATGACATTAGACCACCACCAGCCTGAACCGTTGATACAAGGCAGGATGGATCCATGCTTTCATGTTGTTTATGCCAAATTCTGACCCTACCATCTAAATGTTGCAGCAACCAGTCTGCCCATTCTCCTCCGACATCAACAAGGCATTTTCATCCACACAACTGCAGCTCCCTGGATATTAGATATTATAAAGTAATTTGTTTACGTGTTTACGTGTTTTTACTAGTAATGGCAGCGATCAGCGACTTATAGCGGGACTGCGGTGGGCATTCTGACACTGGAGGGAACTGACTTGGTGTCACTGACACTGGAGGGAACTGACTTGGTGTCACTGACATCCCTAGTGACACCAATACAGTGATCAGTACTAATAAAAGCAATATTAACACTGTACTAATGGCACTAGGCAAGAAGGGGTTAACATGTGGGGCGATCAAAGGGTGTGCTGTATGCCGTTTTACATAGTGTGCTTGTGCTGTGTGTGTGCTTCACTGGAAGCACACTGCTTTGTATGGCTGTGTGCAGTAGCTGACAGGGGAGAGAACTGTATTGTTTAAAGTTCTTCCCCACCCCCGTCGGTGATGCTCAGCATTCACCGGGCGCCGGCGAGTAATCACTGGCCAGGACCCGGTGATTGACAGCTGAGACTGTGGAACTGCAAAATCACGTGTATATATATATATATATATATATATATATACACACACGTAATTTTGCACACCCGTGCCACCCTGTAGCAGTACTTCTGCTATAGGGCGGATGGGAAGCGGTTAAAACAAAAAATTGTAATAAAAAAGAAAAACAAAATAAAACAAAAAATGATTACCATTTTCTTTCTTTTTGTACTGTCACCATTCAGTGTCCCTGATCACTGCCACACCAGTTATATGATGATGCTGTACTGCACTGGTGACCGTATGTTTAAAAAAAGTTAGATTTTTTTTTCTAATTTCTTAATTTACTAAAAAATGCTGACAAAAAATTATAACTTTGAAAAACGTGCCCTGCTTCTTACTAAATACCTTGGACTGTCTAATTTCCAAAAAGGGGTAATTTTGGATTTCAGATACAGTGCATCCAGAAAGTATTCACAACACTTAACTTTTGCCACATTTTGTTATGTTACAGCCTTATTCCAAAAAATTAATTTAATCCATTTTGGAATAAGGCTGTAACATAAAATGTGGCAAAAATTAAGCGCTGTGAATACTTTCTGGATGCATTGTATATACCATAGTTTGTGGACTCTTTCCTACAGACTAAATAATAAACACTGATCACCAAAGAAATGTAGCAGAATACATTTTGGCCTAAATATATCAAGAAAGATGATTTATTTGCAATGAAGCTGTAACCACTTCAATACCAGGCACTTTTACCCCCATCCTGCCAAGGTTTTCAGCGCTGTCGCACTTTCAATGACAATTGCGTGGTCATGCAACACTGTACCCATATGAAATTTTTTTCTCACAAATAGAGCTTTCTTCAGGTGGTATTTAATCACTGCTTAGTTTTTCTTTTTTGCTAAATACATTAAAAAGACCAAAAATGCTGAAAAAGAAACATGCTTTTCTTAATTTCTGTTATAAAATTTTGCAAATAAATAATCTTTTGGAGGGGATGAACAAGAAAAATCTATCAGTGTGTGGCCAGTTTTAGGGTAACATGTCAGGGTTGCGTGTGTGTGTGTGTGTGTGTGGGGGGGGGGGGGGTAGGGCTCAGGGTGGGTTAGCACTGCCCGGTTTGTAAATATTGGACTTGTTACCCATGTAATTAGAAGAGAGGTACAAGACCTAGTTTACACTGCATGAAGGGCCTTTTTAAAAATCTACCACCCACCGCCGCACTGTTTAACCGCTTCTCGACTGCCCTATAGCAGAACTACTGCTACAGGTCGTAAGGGCTGCGCAATATTACGTATATAATTACATAAGCAAAATTATGTATATGTGATTTTGTTTTTCTGGGTAGGGGGCGTGCGTGCCCTAGCCGTGCCACCATTGGCGGCTACAGCTGTTGATCACTGGGTCCCGGCTGGTGATTCCCCGCTGGCACCCAGCAATCGCCGAGTATCACTTACAGGGGAGAGGTCTGTATGTAAACAATACAGATCTCTCCCCTGTCAGCTCCAGCACACTGCTTTGTATTGCTCTGCATAGCGGAGCAATACAAAGCAGCGTGCTTACACAGTAAAGAACAGCACACAGCACCCATAATGATACACACACAGCATACAGTTAACCCTTTGGTTGCCCCAGATGTTAACCCCTTGCTGCCCAGTGTCATTAGTACAGTATCTGTGCTTTTTATTAGCACTGATCACTGTATTAGTGTCACTGGGGATGTCAGTGACACCAAGTCAGTTTCCCCCCAATGTCAGAATGCCCACCGCAGTCCCGCTATAAGTCGCTGATTACCACCATTACTAGTATAACAAAAATAAACAAATAAAATTTCCAGTATATATACCACCATTTGTAGATGCTTTCATGTAAACCACTTCATTTACACGTTTTGGGATTTTTTTTTATTAAAGACATGTAGCAGAATACATTTTGGCCTAATTTTATTACGAAATGTGATTTTTTACATTTTTTACTTGATGTTTTATAGCAAAAAGTCAAAAATATAGTTTTTTTCAAAATTGTCAGTCTTTTTTTGTTTATAGTGCAAAAAATAAAAACGCACAGGCGATCAAATACCACCAAAATAAATCTCCATTTGTTGGGAAAAAAAGGACATACATTTCATTTGGGTGCAGCGTTGCAGGACCGCGCAATTGTCAGTTAAAGTAACGCAGCACTTTATCCTCTGGAGGATAAAAGCAAAAGAAAATCGTGCGCTGCCAAATAATGAGAATAATAATAAATAAGCTGCTGCAAACATGTGTTATGTGTGTAAACATTAAAAAACAGACTAAAACAAATAAAAGTGTTGCACTGCTAGCATAAATCAACACATGTAAATATATAAACAAAAACATGACTGATAGTCTCAAAAGATGATAAACCATAAAAATGAATGCAAATCTTCAAAAAAATCCAAATAAGTGAAAAATCTTCCTGCTGGTGATTGCACCCAAAATCTCAGCGCTGTAAATCTTCAATACATGTGGATCACCACAGTGAACATAGACTTCCAGGTGGACTCTCACCTTCTCGCATGGACCTGTATGTGGACACAGGTCAAACAAAGCATCTCCCCTATTAGTGGGGGTAACACATAACGTGCTCCTCTGTGCACTCTTCCCCTTATGAATCACCACTGGACCTTCACAAATGGTACCTGATATCAGTACAGCTAGCTCTGTGGATAAAGCGCCACAACCACAAAGTGGACCATAGTGCAGTAGGCTTCTTAACCGCCTCCTGCCCGCCATACAAGGAAATGCAGGGCGCAAGGCGGTTCTCTCGTTCTGGGAGGACATCACATGACGTTCTCCCACTCTAACCGCGCATGCGCGGCTCCGGGGGCACGCAGCATGGCAATTGGTGGTGTGCTGTGTCCCTTGGACACAGCAGATCAATGAACAATGGAAAGAGCCAAAACCGGCTGCTCTGTCATGTGATCAGCTGTGTCCAATCACAGCTGATCGCACGTAAATAAGGAAATGCTGGTTATCAGCATTTCTTTCCTCACGAGCTGTCACGCTGACAGCTCGTGAGGAGAGGAGAGCTGGTAGTCAGCATTCCTCAGAGGGGACATGTACACTGATCATCAGGGCACTGATGATCAGTGTGCCCTGATGATCAGTGTAGCACCATCAGTGCCACCTGTTAGTGTCCATCAATGCCACCTACCAGTGCCCATCAGTGCCTACCAGTGCACATCAATGCCACATCAGTGTCCATCTGAGCTGCCTTTCAGTGCCACCTATCAGTGTGCATCACTGCTGCCTATCAGTGCCGCCTATCAGTGCCAGTCAGTGCCGCCTATTAGTGCCATATATGAGTGCTGCCTTTCAGTGCCCTGTCAATACCCATCAATGCCACCTACCAGTGCCTCATCAGTGCGCCTATCAGTGCCCATTAATGCAGCCTATCAGTGCCCATCACTGCAGCCTCATTAGAGCACATCAGTAAAGGAGAAAAATCACTTATTTACAAAATTTTATAACAGAAACTAAGAAAAAGGTTTTTTTTTTTTCAAAATTTTCAGTTGTTTTTGATTTAGCAAAAAATAAAAAACCCAGAGGTGATTAAATACCACCATAAGAAAGCTGTCTCAAAAAAAGGATAAAAATGTCATATGAGTACAGTGTTGCATGACCGCGCAATTGTCATTCAAAGTGTGACAGCGCTGAGAGCTGGAAATTGGCCTGGGCAGGAAGGGGGTGTACGTGCCCTGTAGGCTAGTGATTAAAAGGTGTATATTTATTAAAGCATATGAACTCACATGATAATAGTGTTAAAATGCAGAATCAAAAAATGGAGAGCAAGTCCCTGCCTGTCAGAATGGTGTAGGAGCGCTGACATCACCTGACTCCTCCCCGCGCGTATCGTCACGCACCACATGACTTCATCAGGGGTAGCTCTGGAGGGCGAGTGGTTAATGGTGACAGCCCTGTGGTGTTTGGCAGGCAGGACCTCCGCTGGTTACGGCTCGGTATTCCCATTTAGAAACCTTGTTTGGCTCTCAAAAATAAATAAGTTCAGCATCGCCCGCCCTCTGAATGTCAGCCGCTCCTGTACCACTCTCTGAAAAACGATCCACCACAGAACGCTTTTCACAGAATGCCACTAAGGGTGTACACTTTGCATTCTTTGGTGGCTCTATGACAGAATGTACAGCAGAATTATGGATTTTTCAGATTCTTCTTTTGAAGAAACCTATGACAACATGGAAGAACACACAAACTCCATGCAGACTGTGCCCTTGGGCAGACTAAGTACTGGAGGCCATGTTTAGAATGGGAGGTTTCCATTGGTGCAATGTGTGGGGGGGGCTCACAGGGCGACACAGGCTGGGAATACAGGAGGAGTTGTCACCTTCTCCCCATGTGACGGTCACACGCATCGTCCTCTCTCTATCTCTGAACTTCCACCACCCGCTCCCCGACTCCTCCTCCACCGGCGAGAGCGCGCACAGGGGGTCCCGGGAGGCGGGGGCGCGCACTGACTCAGTACGGAGTGTCCGATGGGCGGGAGCGCGCGGCTCCGGCCTGTCTGTTGGCGGTGATCGGGTGAAGATGGCGCCGGGCGGATGGAAATCCTAATGACAGTCTCCAGGATCGCTTCTATCTGTACCATGGTAGGTGTGGGAGGCCTGGGAGTCGGATCCAGGGGGAGGGCTGCTGAGGACGGACGGCCGGGGCAGGAGTCCTCTCTGCAGATCTACGAGAGGCCGGGGATGAGCTGAGGCCTAATGCTGGATGTCAGCTGTCCGCTTAGGTGGAAGGGGAAGTCATGGGGCACATAGGGGGAAAGCGGGGCCTGTCAGCTGGGAATAGTACTGGCAGCACACCCCACAACGTAACACCCAGAGCAGGAGGGGGCACCGGAGTCACTGCAACGGGGGGAGGGGCATAGAGCTGTAGGTGGGCAGAAATGTGTGTGTGAGGAAGGGATGAAGTTGCAGGTTGCACAGGTGTGCGTGGGGGTGAAGTTGTAGGTTGCACAGGTGGGGGGTGTGAAGGTGCAGGTTGCACAGGTGTGTGTGGGGGGTGAAGGTGCAGGTTGCACAGCTGTATGTATGGGGGTGAAGTTGCAGGTTGCACAGGTGTGGGGGGGGATGAAGTTGCAGCTTGCACAGGTGTGGGGGGGGGATGAAGTTGCAGGTTGCACAGGTGTGGGGGGGATGAAGTTGCAGGTTGCACAGGTGTTTGTGGGGGGGGGGGTGAAGTTGCAGGTTGCACAGGTGTGTGTGGGGGGGGGGATGAAGTTGCAGGTTGCACAGGTGTGTGTGTGGGGTGGGGGATGAAGTTGCAGGTTGCACAGGTGTGTAGGGGGGATGAAGTTGCAGGTTGAACAGGTGTGTAGGGGGGATGAAGTTGCAGGTTGAACAGGTGTGTAGGGGGGATGAAGTTGCAGGTTGCACAGGTGTGTGTGGGGGGGGATGAAGTTGCAGGTTGCACAGGTGTGTGTGTGTGGGGGTATGAAGTTGCAGGTTGAGCAGGTGCGGGGGAGGATGAAGTTGCAGGTTGCATAAGTGCAAGGGGGGATGAAGTTGCCGGTTGCACAGGTGCGAGGGGGATGAAGTTGCAGGTTGCACAGGTGCGAGGGGGGATGAAGTTGCACAGGTGCGAGGGGGGATGAAGTTGCAGGTTGCACCGGTGCGAGGGGGGATGAAGTTGCAGGTTGCACAGGTGCGAGGGGGGATGAAGTTGCAGGTTGCACAGGTGCGAGGGGGGATGAAGTTGCAGGTTGCACAGATGTGAGGGAGATAAAGTTGCAGGTTGCACAGGTGTGGGGGTATGAAGTTGTACGGGTGTGTGGGGGATGAAGGTGCAGGTTGCACAGGTGGGGGTGAAAATGCAGGTTGCACAAGTGTGCGGGGGATGAAGTTTCAAGTTGCACAGATGTGGGGGGGGGGGGGGTGAAGTTTCAGGTGTCACAGATGTGGGGGGATGAAGTTTCAGGTGTCACAGATGTGGGGGGGATGAAGTTTCAGGTGTCACAGATGTGGGGGGGATGAAGTTTCAGGTGTCACAGATGTGGGGGGGATGAAGTTTCAGGTGTCACAGATGTGGGGGGGATGAAGTTTCAGGTGTCACAGATGTGGGGGGGATGAAGTTTCAGGTGTCACAGATGTGGGGGGGATGAAGTTTCAGGTGTCACAGATGTGGGAGGGATGAAGTTTCAGGTGTCACAGATGTGGGGGGGATGAAGTTTCAGGTGTCACAGATGTGGGGGGGATGAAGTTTCAGGTGTCACAGATGTGGGGGGGATGAAGTTTCAGGTGTCACAGATGTGGGGGGGATGAAGTTTCAGGTGTCACAGATGTGCGGGGGATGAAGTTTCAGGTGTCACAGATGTAGGGGGGGATGAAGTGTCAGGTTGCACAGATGTGGGTGGGATGAAGTTTCAGGTTGCACAGATTGGGGGGGGGATGAAGTTTCAGGTTGCACAGATGTGGGTGGGATGAAGTTTCAGGTTGCACAGATGTGGGGGGGTGAAGTTTCAGGTTGCACAGATGTGGGGGGGGGTGAAGTTTCAGGTTGCACAGATGTGGGGGGGGGTGAAGTTTCAGGTTGCACAGATGTGGGGGGGGGTGAAGTTTCAGGTTGCACAGATGTGGGGGGTGAAGTTTCAGGTTGCACAGATGTGGGGGATGAAGTTTCAGGTTGCACAGATGTGGGGGGGATGAAGTTTCAGGTTGCACAGATGTGGGGGATGAAGTTTCAGGTTGCACAGATGTGGGGGGGATGAAGTTTCAGGTTGCACAGATGGGGGGGGGGGGGTGGTGGTGAAGTTTCAGGTTGCACAGATGTGGGGGGGATGAAGTTTCAGGTTGCACAGATGTGGGGGGGGGATGAAGTTTCAGGTTGCACAGATGTGGGGGGGATGAAGTTTCAGGTTGCACAGATGTGGGGGGGATGAAGTTTCAGGTTGCACAGATGTGGGGGGGATGAAGTTTCAGGTTGCACAGATGTGGGGGGGATGAAGTTTCAGGTTGCACAGATGTGGGGGGGATGAAGTTTCAGGTTGCACAGATGTGGGGGGGATGAAGTTTCAGGTTGCACAGATGTGGGGGGGAGATGAAGTTTCAGGTTGCACAGATGTGGGGGGGAGATGAAGTTTCAGGTTGCACAGATGTGGGGGGGAGATGAAGTTTCAGGTTGCACAGATGTGGGGGGGAGATGAAGTTTCAGGTTGCACAGATGTGGGGGGAATGAAGTTTCAGGTTGCACAGATGTGGGGGGGAGATGAAGTTTCAGGTTGCACAGATGTGGGGGGGATGAAGTTTCAGGTTGCACAGATGGGGGGGATGAAGTTTCAGGTTGCACAGATGGGGGGGATGAAGTTTCAGGTTGCACAGATGGGGGGGATGAAGTTTCAGGTTGCACAGATGGGGGGGATGAAGTTTCAGGTTGCACAGATGTGGGGGGAATGAAGTTTCAGGTTGCACAGATGTGGGGGGAATGAAGTTTCAGGTTGCACAGATGTGGGGGGATGAAGTTTCAGGTTGCACAGATGTGGGGGGGGAATGAAGTTTCAGGTTGCACAGATGTGGGGGGGGGGGGGGGGGGGGGGAAATGAAGTTTCATGTTGCACAGATGTGGGGGGGGGGAAATGAAGTTTCATGTTGCACAGATGTGGGGGGGGGGAAATGAAGTTTCATGTTGCACAGATGTGGGGGGGGGGAAATGAAGTTTCATGTTGCACAGATGTGGGGGGGGGGGGGGGGAAATGAAGTTTCATGTTGCACAGATGTGGGGGGGGGGAAATGAAGTTTCATGTTGCACAGATGGGGGGGGGGGGATGAAGTTTCAGGTTGCACAGGTGGGGGGATGAAGTTTCAGGTTGCACAGATGGGGGGGGGATGAAGTTTCAGGTTGCACAAATGTGGGGGGGGATGAAGTTTCAGGTTGCACAAATGCGGGGGGGGGATGAAGTTTCAGGTTGCACAGATGCGGGGGATGAAGTTTCAGGTTGCACAGATGTGGGGGATGAAATTTCAGGTTGCACAGATGGGGGGGGTGGAGATGAAGGTGCAGGTTGCACAGTTGGGGGGGGGGGGGGGATGAAGGTGCAGGTTGCACAGTTGGGGGGGGATGAAGGTGCAGGTTGCACAGTTGGGGGGGGATGAAGGTGCAGGTTGCACAGTTGGGGGGGGGGGGGGGGGATGAAGGTGCAGGTTGCACAGTTGGGGGGGGGATGAAGGTGCAGGTTGCACAGTTGGGGGGGGGATGAAGGTGCAGGTTGCACAGTTGGGGGGGGATGAAGGTGCAGGTTGCACAGTTGGGGGGGGGGGATGAAGGTGCAGGTTGCACAGTTGGGGGGGGGGATGAAGGTGCAGGTTGCACAGTTGGGGGGGGGGAATGAAGGTGCAGGTTGCACAGTTGGGGGGGGATGAAGGTGCAGGTTGCACAGGTGGGGGGGGATGTGAAGGTGCAGGTTGCACAGGTGGGGGGGGGGTGTGAAGGTGCAGGTTGCACAGGTGGGGGGGGGGTGTGAAGGTGCAGGTTGCACAGGTGGGGGGGGGGGGTGTGAAGGTGCAGGTTTCACAGGTGGGGGTGGGGGGGGGGTGTGAAGGTGCAGGTTACACAGGTGGGGGGGGATGAATGAAGGTGCAGGTTGCACAGGTGTGGGGGGGATGAATGAAGGTGCAGGTTGCACAGGTGTGGGGGGGGGATGAAGGTGCAGGTTGCACAGGTTTGGGGGGGGGGGGATTAAGTTGCAGGTTCCACAGGTGTGGGAGGGGATGAAGTTTCAGGTTGCACAGATGTGGGAGGGGATGAAGTTGCAGGTTGCACAGGTGTGTGTGTGGGGGATGAAGTTGCAGGTTGCACAGGTGTGTGTGTGGGGAATGAAGTTGCAGGTTGCACAGGTGTGTGTGTGTGGGGGATGAAGTTGCAGGTTGCACAGGTGTGTGGGATGAAGTTGCAGGTTGCACAGGTGTGGGGGTATGAAGTTGCAGGTTGCACAGGTGTGGGGGTATGAAGTTGCAGGTTGCACAGGTGTGGGGGTATGAAGTTGCAGGTTGCACAGCTCTGAGAGGATAGAGCTGCAGGTGGACAGAGGTGTGAGGGAGATGAATTTGCTGGTTGCACAGGTGTGACGGGGATGATGATGCAGGTTGCACAGGTGTGACGGGGATGATGATGCAGGTTGCACAGGTGTGACGGGGATGATGATGCAGGTTGCACAGGTGTGACGGGGATGATGATGCAGGTTGCACAGGTGTGACGGGGATGATGATGCTGGTTGCACTGGTGTGACGGGGATGATGATGCTGGTTGCACTGGTGTGACGGGGGTGATGATGCAGGTTGCACAGGTGTGACGGGGATGATGCTGCAGGTTGCACAGGTGTGACGGGGATGATGATGCTGCAGGTTGCACAGGTGTGACGGGGATGATGATGCAGGTTGCACAGGTGTGACGGGGATGATGATGCAGGTTGCACAGGTGTGACGGGGATGATGATGCAGGTTGCACAGGTGTGACGGGGATGATGATGCAGGTTGCACAGGTGTGACGGGGATGATGATGCAGGTTGCACAGGTGTGACAGGGATGATGATGCAGGTTGCACAGGTGTGACGGGGATGATGATGCAGGTTGCACAGGTGTGACGGGGATGATGATGCTGCAGGTTGCACAGGTGTGACGGGGATGATGATGCTGGTTGCACAGGTGTGACGGGGATGATGATGCAGGTTGCACAGGTGTGACGGGGATGATGATGCAGGTTGCACAGGTGTGACGGGGATGATGATGCAGGTTGCACAGGTGTGACGGGGGTGATGATGCAGGTTGCACAGGTGTGACGGGGATGATGATGCAGGTTGCACAGGTGTGACGGGGATGATGATGCAGGTTGCACAGGTGTGTGTGTATGTAAGTTGCAGGTAGGCACAGGTATAAGGTAGGATAGAGCTGCATATAGCCCCATGCTTGCAGTCAGTTGAGTAGGTGACTTACCTGTGTGGCAGTGTACACTGGCACAGAGTAACATCATCAGCAATCCATGCATGTAGGGGTGTTATACATGTGTATCATGAAGAGTATCCAGTATCTCCACCATCACCATAGCGTGGACCAGCTGTGTTTGTGTAGAAGGGTTTATATTTTCCTTGGGATGAAGACAAATGAAGAAACTTGGAGATTCTCACAGGAGAATAGATTGTTCCCAGGGGTCCTGTCCGTGTGTAAATCAGGCTGGATGACTCATACATGTACTGTGCCAGGCACCCCACAGATGCTGTCATGAACAAAACCTCAAACAGGCCACTTCCGGTCACCCACCACCAGGTATGATGGCGTGGCTTCTAATTTACAGTAGGCATAGTTTATTTGGTTTGATAACACCACTAAACTAATATATACAGTGCCTTGAAAAAGTATTCATACCCCTTGAAATTTTGCACATTTTGTCATGTTACAACCAAAAACGTAAATGTGTTTTATTTGGATTTTATGTGATGGACCAACACAAAGTGGCACATTATTGTGAAGAGGAAGGAAAATGATAAATGGTTTTCAAAATTTTTTACTATATCAGAGTAAAGGGGGCTGAATACAAATGCACACCAAACTTTTCAGATACCCCTAACTAAAATCTAGTGCAGGCATCACTAAATGACGGACCGACTCTTTCCTGCCCGGAGCGCCGCAGTCCTGCCATTTAGAAGCCTGCTGCCATCACCGCTGTAATCCTCGTAGCCTACAACGGGAGGAAAGACAGCTCAGCACGAAGGGTTTGCTTCCCGGGCTATCAGGCAGCTGATTGGTTGTTAGGTCGGTCCTAGCAGCCAATCACCAGCTTGCAGCTCCCGGCCTCTGTCCTGACTTCTTGTAGTAAATTGTGTAATTCCTGTGCTTCTCACTCTCCTGTGTAAGGTAGGACAGGAGGGGGGAATGTGAAGTAAGGCTGCTTAAGACAATAATGGGGGGATAGAACAGTAATTTAGAGGGCTGAGATCAATTATGGGAGTGCTAAGGACAATTATAAGGGGGGCTGAGAACTGTAATGTAAGGGGGGCTGAGGACAGTAATGTGAAGGGGGGGGGGGGGGGGAGTATTGCAGACAGTAATGTGACTGTGGGAGCTGAGGACATTAATGGGGGGCTGATGACAGTAATGGGAGGGGGGGGACTGAGGACAGTAATGTGAGGGGGGGTCTGAGGACATTAATAGGTGGCTGAGGACAGTAATGTGTTGGGGGGCTGAGGACATTAATAGGGGGCTGTGGACAGTAATGTGAGAGGGGGCTGAGGACATTAATAGGGGGCTGTGGACAGTAATGTGAGGGGGGGCTAAGGACATTAATAAGGGGCTGTGGACAGTAATGTGAGGGGGGGGGGGGGGTCTGAGGACATTAATAGGTGGCTGAGGACAGTAATGTGTGGGGGGGCTGAGGACATTAATAGGGGGCTGTGGACAGTAATGTGAGAGGGGGCTGAGGATATTAATAGGTGGCTGAGGACAGTAATGGAGGGGGGGCTGAGGACATTAATAGGGGGATGAGGACAGTAATGTGGGGGGGGGATGAGGACAGTAATGTGAGGGGGGGGGGGGGAGTCTGAGGACAGCAATGGGCTGCTGAGTGCAGTAATGGGAGAGCTGAGGACAATTCTGGGTGGACTTAGGACAGTAATGGGGAGCTGAAGACAATTATAGTGGGGCAGAGGACAATTATGGGGGGGGGACTGAGGATAGTAAGAGAGAACTTTGCATGCATGCGTCACAGGTTGGGCAGCCCATTCATTTTAACCTCCCTGGCGGTATTCCCGAGTGTAGCTCGGGGTAAAATGTCAGTACCAAAAGCGGTAACCCCGAGCTACACTCAGGCTTACCATGCGGTGCTGCATAGGGAGTCCCTGCAGCACTTATCTTGTCCTTCGCTCCCACGATGTGTCCCCTGCAGCATCCCCGGCCATCTCCTCAGCCTGATGCCGGCATCCGGCTCCTGTGTTCCGGTCCCTGTGACGTCGGGACGTACGGGCGCCGCCAGCGGCAGGAAATTTGAGAATTTAAGAAAAAATTTCATTTTTTTCAAAACGATTTTGCATAGTAAAACATTGCTGTTTCAACCCATTTCACAGACATTTTGTCCCGAGTGCTTTGTCCTGTGCCCTGTCTGCATTTTGACTGTTCTTTCTGCCTGGAAACTTAGAAAAGTCCATGGCGTCCAAAAAGTGTCCCTTTAGGTCAAAAGTGGGTTTAGATCAGCTAGAGAACAGCGATAGTAAATCAGAACCACTTGCAGAATTGAGTGATAATGATTCGTGGGGAAATTCGTCATCAGACACTGAAAATAATTTTGCGACTTTGCTCAGCGATGTGCGAACTTGGCGCTATATTTCAAATTTCAGTGTTTTTGGTTTGATTATATTATTGAATTAAATGTAGTATTATTATTATATTATTATTTTTTATGATTATTTATTAAATTATAATTTATGATTTTGTGTTTCAAATTTTATCATACCCGGGATGTTTAATAGACTCTTGTTCGGACAGATTTCAGTGAGTAATTCCTAAATATTACAGCCTACAATAAAAAAACTACATATTTCCATGCAAAATAATGGTACCGCTTTCAGCACCAAAAATCTGAAATAATCAGACCGCTAGGGAGGTTAAAGTGCTGCTCTGCCCTAAAGAAAGACAGGGAAGACGTTCTTGACACTTCTTTTAAAATCGTGCTGCATCATTGGTGTGTGTGAAAATGTGCCTTAGGTGGCAATGTGTGGGGGTGCATTTAAGAATTAATGGCACCCCCGCACATCTGATGTACAGCACATTTTTCTGCAAGTTGGGAACATGTTCAATTTCATGACCGTTCTCCAGCCACAGAAATATTAACCTAAGAGGAGATGGGGATTGTGATGTGAAGGATCTGAATCATGGCACCAACATGTGATCCAGACCTCTGTTGGAAGAATCTTTTACTGACTGGACCTCCATGAATTTTAATCCAGTACCCCTGATCTTGTGGAACCGATTGCCTTCAGAAGTCACCTAATTAGTAAATAGAGTCCACCTGTGTGTAATGTAATCTCAGTATAAATACAGCTGTTCTGTGAAGCCCTCAGAGGTTTATTAGAGAATATTAGTGAACAAACAGCATCATGAAGGACAAGGAACACACCAGACAGATTAGGGATAAAGTTGTGGAGAAGTTTAATGCAGGGTTAGGTTATAAAAAAATATCCTAAGCTTTGAACACAGAGCACTGTTCAACCCATCGTCCAAAAATGGAAAGAGTATAGCACAACTGCAGACCTACCAAGACATGGCTGTCCACCTAAACTGACAGGCCAGGCAAGGAGAGCATTAATCAGAGAAGCAGCCAAGAGGCCCATGAAACTCTGGAGGAGCTGCAGAGATCCACAGCTCAGGTGGGAGAATCTGTCCAAAGGACTACTATTAGTCGTGCACTCCACAAATCTGGCCTTTATGGAAGAGTGGCAAGAAGAAAGCCATTGTTGATACAGAGCCATAAGAAGTCCCATTTGCAGTTTGCGAGAAGCCATTGTTGGTGTCAATGGAAGGAATAGTGTCCCATCATTGGCGTCAGTGGAAGGAATAGTGCCCCATCATTGGTGTCAGTGGAAGGAATAGTGCCCCATCATTGGCGTCAGTGGAAGGAATAGTGCCCCATCATTGGTGTCAGTGGAAGGAATAGTGCCCCATCATTGGCGTCAGTGGAAGGAATAGTGCCCCATCATTGGTGTCAGTGGAAGGAATAGTGCCCCATCATTGGCGTCAGTGGAAGGAATAGTGCCCCATCATTGGCGTCAGTGGAAGGAATAGTGCCCCATCATTGGCGTCAGTGGAAGGAATAGTGCCCCATCATTGGCGTCAGTGGAAGGAATAGTGCCCCATCATTGGCGTCAGTGGAAGGAATAGTGCCCCATCATTGGCGTCAGTGGAAGGAATAGTGCCCCATCATTGGCATCAGTGGGAGGAATAGTGCCCCATTGTAGGTGTCAGGGGCAGGAACTATGCTCCACCGTTGCTGACAGTGTGGGGAATAATGACCCAAGGGCCAGATGAAAGCAAGCAAAGGGCCGCATCTGGCCCTTGCACTGTAGTTTGGAGACAACTGCTGTAAAGGAAAGAAGTCTATACTTCTGCTGTGGATAGTCCTGTCCGGTCACATATTCTCTCCAGCTGCCGGATTCAGTGAATAGGAGAGCTCACCAACAATGGTTGCAGTCTAATTGATAACATCATCCATAGGATTACTATGGGGCAGCCGTTGTAGATTGTCTCTTTTCTATACCGAAGCCGGGGCTGGAACCCAATCGTGGTCAGACCCGAGCAGCCTCAGAATAGGTAAGTATACAGATCTTCCCACTTTAATCTTTGTATTATATCATCTGTCAATACTTTATCAAACATTTGGTTTTGGTTTATTCTTTTAAATCTCTAGCTGTTTCTTTGCTCATGAAAAACTAGATGTCAGATGGAACAGCAAGAGTCCTCACCTGTAGAATGCAGCAGGATTCTTCTTTCATTTTATAATCTTCGCCACAAAAACTGCATCTGTAATCTGGTTGCAGTGGGTGACAGCTGAATATTTGCAGTCTGTTTTGTACAGCCAGAGACCACATGGTTCTTTGGGATGAAGATTCAGAGCAAAATGCAGATTCTGTTCTGTGTAGTGTCATTTCTTGTTATGAAAGACATTAGCAATCTTTAACATGAAGAGAGCGTGAGGACTCTAGTGTATATTCAGATGGTTCCTCATCAGCACAGAGATCTGTAGCTGCCCATTGCTCAGGGCTGAACAAATCCCAATGGCCATGTTGCATAAGAAATTGCTGAGTTTTGGCACTCAAATGAGGTCAGAGGATGCTTATCTTGCCCTTGTTTCTCATTTTTGTCCACATGTGCCATATCTCCTCTGATCAGCTGTAATTTTGTGACCTCTGACAGGTTAAGTGAATATCATTGATTATCTCATAATGACTTCTGAAAGTCAGTTGGATATATTGGGCAGCAAGTAAACACGATGTCCCTGAAGTTGCCGTGTTGAAAGCAGAAAAAATGGGCATCAGAACTTGTGTGTGGGGTTGCGTAGCTACAGACTGCTCAGGGTGCCCATGCTAAATCGTGTCCACAGCCAAAAGGTACCCACAATGGGCATGTGATCATCAGAACTAGGCCACACAGTGATGGAAGAAGGTGGCCTGGTCTGATGAATTCATAGCAGTGGCCTCTTTCATCGGGGTAATACACCCTGTCACACTGCAGATATGGTTCAAGAATGGTTTGTGCAACACAAGTTTGAGATGTTAACTTGGTCTCCAAATCTCCAGATCTCAATCCAATCGAATGTCTTGTGAGATGTGCTGGAAAAACAAGTCTGATCCATTGAGACCCCACCTTTCAACTTACAGGACTTGCCAATATCTACTGCTGACAGCTTGGTGCCAGATACCACAGTATATCCTCAGAGGTGTAGTTGAATCCATACCTGGGTCAGGGCTGTTTTGGTGTCAAAAGGTGAAGCTACTTAATATTAGGTGGTTGGTCCTAAAGTAATGGCTGATCAGTGTATTTTATAATAATGTTTGTAATAAAATTTTGACCACACGGAGATTCTTCTAATTCTCATATAGACCTCTGGGGTCTTATTGTTAACAGCAACAGGTATGTTTGGTTTTTTTTCTCTCCTTGCTGTGTCAAGTCAGCTCCTCTGGGATTGAGTAAGAGGTCCAAGTGGGCTCGTCTCAAAGGGTGCATGTGGCTATTTTATAAACAAACCCCAGCAGCTGAAACCTGCAGGTGTAAAGGTTACAAGTAACAATTCCTGTCTCCTGCCTGTGTGTTGTCATGCCCTAGGCACAGCTGTCATAAGGAACTCCGATGTACTTCTTTCCCTCTTTTGAGAGTTTTTTTTTTTTGTGTGTGTGCATTGTTGTAATAAAATGCAGTCCATCTGTTCCTACAGCAATTACCGTGTCTATATCTTTACTTTTACTAGTAAGAAGAGGATTCCTTCCTATAAATTATCTGTCTTTTGTATGAATTGTTATCCCTCTCTTGTGGGTAGGAGCAATAGAGTCAAATACTTGTGTAGCAGTAGTGCATTTCTGTGCACCAGCTGTACCATGGCGTGGTAAAAAGATGTGGATTTAGCAGGGAGATTAGCATCTTGTACCACCTGTCTTGACACCAAACAGTTAATTTGTGCTGGAACCAGTATTCACACTTTTCTTGTTATTTGTGAAGCTATTTTTTTATGCATTTTTCAGGTTTGAGCATTTTTATTTTCGCCAAAAACAAGTGATATTTACTAGGAGGAAAGGACAGTTGTTAGGTGAGAAAATGTGTTTAAAAAAAAAAAAAAAAAAAGTGTGTTTTTCAGGCATCCCAATTGAAATCTCTTGGGACCTAAAGTCCTAAATTGCCCCTGGCCCCACATTTCAAATTGCTAAAGTGAGCTAATGTGGTATTTGACACATTTATTTTCTATTTAAGATGCTGAAGGTAGGACTCCTTGGCTTGTATGTGCATGCTCCAAAAATATGTGCACCTATTGCCTACACTGGAGACCTACAGGCACTCAAAATGCATAGGACATCATGGTGGCCGCACATGTGGAAGGCATTATGCTTGATGGGGCATATAGTCCCAAAGAGAACAATCAGATGTCACTTGTATACGTTCAGACTGCATGTTCCCCAACCAGGAAAGGCGCACAGAGGAAGCTGAAAGCTTTGGAATAAAAATTAAAATTTTGAGTGATCAGTGAAATGTATTTTTTATAATCTTTACTTGTGCAGTAATTATATGATGGCAGCCAGAGCTGCCCTGGATGAGCTGTATATTGACTTTAGATTCAGTTACTTTTTCTGCTTCTGAATTCACTGTTTTTTATTTCAAAATTTCATATGGAAAGCAGGAAGGCGGTAATATTTGGATTTTTTTTGAAAGCTGGTCATTATCCTTTAATGCAAATGGCAGGACTTTGGCACCGAAATTTGAAATCCAGGTATGAATTATAATGCATAGCTAAATTGGTCCAGCTTGGACCTATATTGGTATGCATATGGCAAATATGTGGAATGACTGTGGTAGGCAATAATCACTGTAGTAGATCACTGCTACTTTTGAGGTCCTGTGTCGAGTGACCTGCTGTATAGTAACCACAAGGGGTCTCCCACACGAATACCATTCACAGGACGCCATGCAAAGCATTCTCTGATTGGTCACAGTGGAGATTGTGCCGGCACCGCCCCTCTATCTCGTCCAATCGGACAATGCTTTGCATTGATTGAAAAAAATACAGGGCACTCTATAAATGGTGCAAAGCCAGCAACTCTCTGTAGTTCTATGCAGCACTTCAATTGTGGTGCCTGGAATACAGAGGTGATTGCTGTAGTAGCAGTGCCTATTACAGTGGCTGTCTGCTTCCACATCAGTCTTGTGGGTATGACTTATGCATACTTATATTGGTTCAAGCGATACCAATGTAACTATGATGTAAAATCCATACCTGGAGTTCAGCTTTAATAAATACTACTTATAAGATTCTGTCCATGGTAAGGGGCCAGAAATAATTTTCTGAAGTATTCCACTGCAGCATTGTACAGTAAACCATAGGACAGCCCAGGACCTCACTGAGTGTATATTCTTAGTGGTACACTGCACTCAATGTAAAAATTAAAAGTAGCCTTCCTGCTCACTATTTAGTCCCGGCAATGCTGTGATGCATGAGTATGCTACTTTTGTTGGTGGTCCGAGAGCCTTTGCATGTATTGCAGAAGAACTACAACTGTGGCTTTTTTTTTTTTCAAACTCAGCCTACAAAAATCTTATTAATTTCTTACAGCCTCTAGTCAGCATAGATTAGAACATGGTTTGGAAGTGTGAATGTGGTTGGGTTTGAAACAGAAAGTAACATTGCAAAAGGTTTGGGTTGGCTGCAGTGCATTACACATAATTTACCTGTGTCCATACTATGCATGCTAAGTGATTTAGGCTGCTTTCACACTGATCCATTTCTCTTCCATTTTTTGCTTTAAAAAAACGAATTACCATGAAATCCTGTGGAACTCTTCACACTGATCAGTTGCAGGTCTGCTGCATTTTGTAAAATTTTTCTTGCTGCATTTTTGATGCAGAAAAAAACAACCTAGCTCCCTATTGAAATGCATAAAAAGGCAACTTACATTTGCGTTTTGGTGCATTTTTTTAAGTCACATGTCCTTTTTTCACAGGTGCAAAAAAAGTGGTAAAATTACATATGTGTTTTTACAACGGAGCAGTGTGAAAGTAGCCTTAGGTTTTTTTTTTTTTTTAATAAGCAGCAAAAGATGTTTTTAAGAGGTATGGCCACATCCTAAAGTGGAACTTCACACTCTGTCAACATTCACTTTTTTTTTTCTTTTTGTAGGAGCCTGGAAAACATTGCACCTGTGATCAGCAGTTCGCGGGTGCAATGCAGGGCTCCTGAAAATGGTCAGTGTAAGCTGTCTGTCCGTACATCATAGTGGCAGGCAGTTACAAAATGACAGGGTGCTCAACAGCACCCTGGTAGTTCATTGAGAACTACAAGCCAGCAGCCGCAAGGGGTGATGTTACTTGTAGTTCATTCTCTCTCAGAACTCTGTGAACGAATGATGCAGCTGTGTGGGCGGAGCCCCACACAGATGTGCTTTTTTCAACTGGTGACAGCAGGTGCGGGGAGAAGATCCCCCGCTTGCTGTCACAGGGAGGGGGGAGGATCGGGCGGTGGCTGCAGAAACCAGAAAATGTTATATGTTCCACCCAAAGAACGGGTGGAGCATGTTCCCAAAGGTGAACTTCTCCTTTAACCAGTCCTCATTGCAGCAATAAGCCAATCTACATTCAGTTCATTAGGCTCATGTGACAAATCTGTCACTTCACTACAGTGCATATTATAGATAACATTAAAAACTAAGAAGTATTTTGGTTACTGGTGTGGTAAAAAAAAAAACAGCAGTGCGATGCATTAAAAATAATTTCCATGCACTTCAACTCAAGTGTGTTTAGCATGCATCAACATGCACCAAATGCAAAGCACGTGATGTGAATCCAGTGCCAAGGACTGGGAGCACAAGGAGGCATGAGTATGGAGTATTTGTTTTCACACAAAGGAAAATGGCTCAATTACTTGTGAGTTTTTTTTTTTTTTTTTTTTTTTAAAGATTTTTATACGTAGTCAGCCGGAAGCAATGCCAGCTGGGCAGGATGGAAATCCTATGTATGGAAACTAAGTAAAGTGCAGTAATTGCCAGAATTAATCTCTTTACAGATCCCTTTCAAATAAGTAGATAGAGATTTCATTAGTGAACATGAGTTTCCTTGCTTACCACATGGCTGTTAAACTTTACACCATTTTTTTTAAATTCGCTTATATGAGGAGTTGTGCTGACTGGTGTTTCAGTCAGAACATTTTCATTTTGAAAATCAGATTTTTTTTTTTTAAACACATACGATAGAAGTTGAACCTTTTGAGGATTTATATTTCAAGGACATTAGAAAGCAGGCCAGGGTGGTGACCTTGTATGCATTTTCTGCAGCATTAATGTTACCTTTTAAGCATTGCATCTTGTTCTTTATTTATTATGTTTTCCTGTTTACATGCGCGTAGAGCAGATCAAGAGATGTAAAATGTAATACATTTTTATTTACTGTGCACAAACCAAAACCTTTCATCTCTAAAACCCAAGGACAAAAGGCCTGACCTCATATGATTGTTTGGTATGGTAGTGACTGTAGCACTGGAAGTTATTTAGCACTGCAGACATTGAAGGGCTATTCCCTTTTTTTACATAGAAAAATGATTCTATCATGCATGTTTTATAGGTTAACATTGTCCAGGTTGAAGGGCCCACTCCTACTCACGGTAACATGACCATAACTTGCGTTACGTGTGTTGAGGTGGCATCCATTGTCACCTAGTGCACTAGGGAAATGCATGTGTTGCAATGCACTGCAGCATTTGGTAACATAATACTGTGCATTGCAAAAATTTGGTGCTTTGATGGGTTGCCAGCCCAATTGCACTATATTGTCAAAAGTATTTGGATGCCTGCCTACATAGCTACATAGTTTGTAAGCTCCATGAGCAGGGCCCTCATATTCCTTCTGTACTGAAATGTATTGTAATTGTACTGTCTCCCTTATATTGTAAAGCGCTGTGTAAACTGTTGGCGCTATATAAATCCTGTATAATAGTAGATAGCCTGGCTGAAAAAAGACAAAAGTCCATCCAGTTCAACCATTAAAAAAAAAAAAAAAAGTTATCCTATACCCATAGTTTATCCAGAGGAAGGCAAAAAACCCAGCGTGATTCAGTTTGCTCCTGCAGGGGAAAACGTTCCTTCCTGATCCCCTGAGAGGCAATCAGATATTCCCTGGGTCAACTTTACCTAAAAATAGTAACCAGTTATATTCTGTGTATCTAAGAAAGAATCCAGGCCTTTTTTCAAACAATCCACTGAGCTGGCCAGGACCAACTCTTGAGGGAGTCTATTTCACATTTTCACAGCTCTTACTGTGAAGAAACCTTTCCGTGTTTGGAGATTACATTTCTTTTGCTCCAGACATAAAGAGTGTCCCCTTGTCCTCTGTGAATAACTCTACACCTTGAGTTCACTATTTGAACCACTGATTTATACATGTTGATCATATCCCCCCTTAATCTCCTCTTCTCAAGAGAGAATAAATTCAGTTCCTCTAATCTTTCCTCATAGCTGAGCTCCTCCATGCCTCGTATCAGTTTGGTTGCCCTTCTCTGTACTTTCTCCAGTTCCCCAATGTTCTTTTTGTGAATTGGTGCCCAAAACTGAACTACATATTCCAGATGAGGTCTTACTAATGATTTGTGCAGGGATAGTATGTATGATGCATGCATATTCTTAGCACCCAAGTGCATAACCTTACATTTATGAACATTAAACCTCATTGGCCAATTAAACAGTGTATTGAGGTCGCAAAATCCAAGTATACCACATCCACCGCCACCCCTCTGTCCAAGGTTTTGCCCACCTCCTCATAAAAAGAAACAACTTCTGTCTTTCATGAATCCATGCTGTCTGTTGATTAAAATATTTTTTTCCAGCATGAACTCATCTATGTGTTCTTTTATTAAACTCTCCAGTACTAACAGGTCTATAATTACTTGGTAAAGATTTTTAAATATTGGCACCACATTGGCCTTACGCCAATCCAGTAGTACTATGCCAGTCATTTAAAAGTCCCTAAAAATTAGAAACAATGGCTTTGAAATAACAGAGCTCAATTCTTTAAGGACCCGTGGGTGTATGTCATCCGGTCCAGGTGCTTTATTCACCTTTATTCTGTCTAAATATTTTTGGATCATATCAATTGTGAGCCAATGTGGATCATCTGGAGCTGTGTCAATACCATGCCCATTGTGGACAAGAGCTCCCCCATGCTCCTTTGTATACACAGAGCTGAAGAAGGTATTAAATGCATTTGCTTCCTCTTTGTCCCCAGTCATCCACTCTAGATTATTTTGTAAAGGGCCTGCGTGCTCGGACCGGACCTTTTTACTATTAATAAATTTGAAAAATTTTTTGGGCTTGGTCCTGTTATCTTTTGCAATCTGTTGTTTGTTTTTAATTTTTGCGTCCTATATGTTCTTTTTGCATATTCTGTTATATTCTTTGTGATGTTTAAACGATGATAGCGTTTCTTCATTTTTATATTGAATAAAAGCTCTTTTCTTATTATCTATAGCTTTTTTAACTTTGCCCATAAGCCACATAGGTTTGATTTTTAGCCTTTTAAACTTGTTGACCATGGGAATATATTTTGCAGTGTGTCCACATACAGTCTTTTTGAAGAACTCCCATTTCTGTGTTGTGTTCATCGATGCCAATATTCCGTCCCAGTCTCAGTCTTGGAGAGCAGCTCTCAGCCTTGGAAAGTTAGCTCTTTTAAAATTGAGTGTTTTTATTTTTCCTGTATGTGCTCGCTGTTTACAGCTAACAATAAATGAAATCATGTTATGGTCACTGCTACCCAGATGTTCTTTTATATGGATATTTGTAATAAGCTCTGCATGGTTTGAGATTACCAGGTCCAGCACAGCATCATTCCTAGTAGGGGCCTCTATGAACTGTACCATAAAATTTGCATGCACATGAACTTTAATGGCATCCCAGTCTTTATCCGTAGGGTTCAATATTGAGTTGGCCCACCCTTTGCAACTATAACAACTTCAACTCTTCTGGGGAGGCTGTCCACAAAGTTTAGGAGTGTGTCTATCGGACTGTTTTGTCCATTCTTCCAGAAGCGCATTTGTGAGGTCAGGCACTGATGTCACATGAGAAGGCCTGGCTTGCTTTCTCCCCTTTAGGCTACGTTCACACTAGCCTTGTGTGCAGGCGGCAGAGAGGCGTTTGGGAAGCGTTTTTACCGCTTCCCAAACGCCTCTGCCAATTCTGCACATTACAGCACATGGTGCTGTTCTAACAGGAGCGTTTGCGTCGCGTTGCGTCGCGGCAAAACGGACGCCTCTGGTCGAGTCAGGAGGCTTTGAAGCCTCCTATTCTCGTCTATGGTGCCGCTCCGCAAATGCCCGGCCAGCGTTTGCGGTGCGGTTGCGGGGTGTTTGCGGAGCGGTAACACCACTCAAATGCATTATAGGCGTTTGTGGGGCGTTATTAACGCTCGGCAAACGCCTAGCAACCGCCGCTAAACCGCGCATGCGGCGTTTGCGGAGCGTTTGCCGAGCATTAAAAATGCTTCGCAAACACCAGACCAACGCTTGCCAAACGCTATAGGGGCGTTTGGCAAGCGTTGGCAAAACAGCCTAGTGTGAACGAGCCCTTAATTCATCCCAAAGGTGTTTTTTTGGGTTGAGGTCAGGACTCTGCAGGCCAGTCAAGTTCCTCTGCCCCAAACTCACTCAGCCATGTTTTTTTATGGACCTTGCTTTGTGCACTGGTGCCCAGTTATGTTGGAACAGGAAGGGACCATACCCAAAGTTGGGAGCATGAAATTGTCCAAACTGTCTGGTCATGCTGATGCCTTAAGAGTTCCCTTCACTGGAACTAAGGGGCCAAGCCCAACCCCTGAAAAACAACCCCACACCATAATCCCCCAGCTACCAAATGTTACACTTGGCGTGATGCAGTCAGGCAAGTACCGTTCTCCTGGTAAAAGCCAGACACAAACACATCCATCGGATTGCCAGACAGAGAAGCGTGATTAGTCACTCTAGAGAACACGTCTCCACTGCCCTAGAGTCCAGTGGTGGCGTGCTTTACACCACTTCATCCGATGCTTTGAATTTCACTTGGTGATGTAAGGCTTGGATGCAGCTGCTTGTTCATGGAAACCCATTCCATGAAGCTCTCTATGCACTGTTGTGCTAATCTGAAGGCCACATGAAGTTTGGAGGTCTTTACCTATTGACTCTGCAGACAGTTGGTGACTTCTGCACACTGTGCACTTCCTCATGCGCTGACCCCGCTCTGTCATTTGGCCTACCACTTCGTGGCTGAGTTGATGTTGTTTCCAGTTGCCTCCACTTTATTATAATACCACTAACAGTTGACCGTGGAATATTTAGTAGCAAGGAAATTTCACAGATGGACTTATAGCACAGGTACCTTGCTTGAATTTACTGAGCTCCTTAGAGAGACCCATTCTTTCACAAATGTTTGTAGAAGCAGCCTGCATGCCTAGGTGCTTGATTTTATACACCTGTGGCCATGGAGGTGATTGGAACACCTGAATACAGTGATTTGGAGAGGTGTCTCAAATAATTTTGACAATATAGCATATATGTAAACACTTCCTTAATGCAATGCATGTTAGCTTGTGAGAAAAAGCATGTTAACATCATCCAACAGGATTTCAAGGTGTGAATAGTTGCAGTTGTTCTGTTGGCTACATTGCTTTGAACCCCAGTTGATGGCCTCAGTTTGGTCCGTTCTTTGCTGCCGCATACTTTCTGTGTCAGGAGCCAGTAGATGTAAACTGCAGCTGCCTATGATGAATGTAGTTTCAGTGCTTGGTCCAGACTCTGACAAAATAACTAGGCATATATGATGAAATGTGTTTCGTATCTGTTGGGCCTAGTTCACACTGGCATTGAAAGCAGGCATTTGGGGGGCGTTTTTAACGCTCCTCTTATGCCTATGCAAACAATACTATGGACAGCACACAGTGCTGTTCACATTATCAAAACCGGAAGCATTAGCATTTGTGTCGCTTCAAAATTGAAGCCTCATGTTGAGTGTGGAGGTTTGAAGCCTTTCAACGCCTCCCATTCAAGCGTATGGTGACGCTCCAAAATGCACTGGCAGGTGTTTGCGAGGCATTTGCAGTGGTGTTGTGGCGTATTAATGACATTACAGTTTTGTGGTGAGGTTTTAACGCTTGTAAAACACTTCTGAACTGTGCATAGGGCGTTTTGGGGAGCGATTTTAGCACTTCTAAAATGCCAGTATAGCACCCATACTAAAGCTCATTAACGCCAGTCTAGCGCCCATTCTAAAGCTCATTAACGCCAGTCTAGCGCCCATTCTAAAGCTCATTAACGCCAGTCTAGCGCCCATACTAAAGCTCATTAACGCCAGTCTAGCGCCCATACTAAAGCTCAACGCCAGTCTAGCGCCCATACTAAAGCTCATTAACGCCAGTCTAGCGCCCATACTAAAGCTCATTAACGCCAGTCTAGTGCCCATACTAAAGCTCATTAACGCCAGTCTAGCGCCCATACTAATGCAATAGGAGCGTTTAAGAGTTACAAATTTAGTCTAGTGTGAACAAGCCCTTGAGGTCTACCCAAGTCCTCAGAATTCAGGTGACTGCCCCCAGCAAACCTGACAACCAAAATCAAGGAAAGGGATTTGAAGAAATCCTGGAAAGCTGGCTTTTGCTTTGTTGAGTTCTTCTGTTGGTTGTACTCCTCATTTACACTGAGCACAGCATCATCAAATGTCCGAAAAGGAGGTTGACATATGGAAGGAATTTGAGAATGCCAGCTTTGTGTGACTCTGCTGGGGAGTCGCACAAAACACCACCATACTGAACCATTGAATTTGCCAGTGCTATGGTAGTCCTTGTTTTCATTCAGTAAAGGTTGTATTTCTAAAATCGCAGAAGATTTTTATTAAGGGGATCATTTCTATAATAGTACTTGTAATTCCTATGTAAAACTTTCTAGAGGATTCATTGGTTGGCCATATTGTTGGTTAATTTGTCCAACCCAAAGGTGTACCCAAGGCAAAATGTGTGGTACAATGCCTTTCCGACATCCTGTTCCAGACATACTTGTTTATTTTCCGAATATTTATTATGCTGGCATGATTGAGAACACTTGGAAATGCCAAACATACAGTATATTGGTGCGTACACTTGGATATTTCTGTATGTTTTTTAGCATTGTATGTGTTTTATTTATAACCATTTTGCAGCATATAGTGGTGTTTAAGGGGTGGGGAGGAACACTTTGAGGCTTCATGCATACTGAACACTCCCTTATCCCTGGTTCACATATATGCGGCCATGCGGGCCCCGTTTTGCACAGACACGAGAGCCCATTCATTTGAATGGACTCCCTCGCCCATGACATGCAGGGAAGAAGTCCCTGCACTTCTTCTGAAAACGCAGCCCGCACTGGGTCCTCGGTTCGCAGTACGGTTGCGTTTTTCCAGTGCGGGCGGCATGCCATCAGAACTAATGGCACCCGCCCGCAGGTCCGCATTTCTCTGTGCGAGTGGTCTGCAGCGGCACCACCCACACAGATGTGAACGTAGCCTGAATGCCTTTCTCCTGGCAGCAGTGTACCATGTTTAGCAGTGTCAATTCATTTCATTGACCAGAATACTAATTTATTTGGGCCATTGAAATAAATTAACGCTCCAGTGCTAAAGGTGCCTAGTGTTAATGCGTGTTTACATGTGTTTTTGCAAGTCCAAGTGTTTTTCTGCCAAAACTCCACTCCTGAATGTGATTTCTTCTGCATTCCAGAGAGGAGCATTTACTGCCTCTAAACTCTGGTAAACACCTGTGTACATGGACACATAGGCTTTTATTAAGCTGTGCTCAGGGGCTTTGGCAAGAAAAGCAAAAAACCAAAAAAAACGCTAACACGGAAAAACACAACTGAACGCTATTGCAAAAAACGCTAAAAAAGGCGAACAAACTCGTGTCGCTAACGCAACTTTATACAGCTAATGCTACCTGCGGTTTTAAAATGCCCAGTGTGCATGAGGCCTTACAAGCACACCTAGGTGGCATTGTGGATAATCCAACTCCCTTTAGTGGTGGATTTTCAGGGAACTGTTTCATTTATTCATTCACTATATTATTTCATGATTACTGTTTGTTACCTTCTGATACACTAAGGCACTGCACTTTGGCATATATTTTTAGATGTAAGGCATCATTCACATACAAAAAACGCATCTCACTCTTGCGTTGCCATTTATTGTTTATAGCATCCCAAACATGTCCAAAAAAACCACGCAAAGCTTAATGAGGTGCATGAGTCACTTTGCCGTGCGTAGTGCGGCCTATTGAGAGGATTGGAACACACACACCCCCACCCCTTCTTAGCCCTGTCACTCAAGGCGGTGAGGTGTGGCAGTATTTTACTATTGTTTTGGCTGCAGGAACATGTTACCCCTGAAAACGGGTGAAATATGTAACATATTCCCAAAGGTGAACGTATCCTTTAAGATAGTGACAGTTTTTCCTGGTACCCCAGGCATGCTGTGTAATGTCACTTTACACAGCTAATGTGACTTTTTGCATGAGCGTTTTGCCGTGTTTGCGGTTTCTAGTGGTTTTTTTTGGTCACCCAAAAAAAGTCCAAAAACGCCGGTTTGGGGTGTATCTCCATGTTTTTCAGTGTTCTTCTAGAAACCCACTAGTCCTGGGTTTTTTTTCCAGCCAAAATACGTCCCAGCCAAAAAACGTTGATTGCAATCTGTGTGCATGGACACATAGAATAACATGGTGGGGGGTTTACTAACTGTATAAAAAAACATCAAAAGCCAAAAACAGTAGCTGTAAAAACGTCCAGTGTGCATGAAGACTTAAGCTTTGGAAAGAAACCTTGAATGTTTCTGGGCAGAACTGCACCAGTCTTTGCACTCCAATTTTAGTTAAATCAACCCCAGTGTTTACATTAAACCCACAACAGTAAAATCAGTCTGTAGATGCAGTAAAGCATGCTTGTTATACTCACTGTGGAACCTAAGGGGTTAATCCTCCGCATTAAAAAGGATGTTTGATCCTGTCTTCTCTGATCCTCCCCTTCTTTTACTGTCCCCAATCCATCTCCATAGAGCCTTGGAGGCAAGCTGCACATGTTCTGATTAGTGTGTATTGCTAGAGAGTTTTTTTTTTCCTTGGGTGGGTGCATGTGATCAGCACAGGGCCAGTCAGCACTGTCCAGACAGAGGGTTAGGGGTTCTGAAGCCTCATGGGACAATCAGGGGAGAATGAAAACTCCTCCTCCAAGCTTTAACCAGTGCCTATTGGACACTGGTAGAAGTCACAAGACTGCTCTAACTGCTGATGAGAAAAGGTATTTAGCAGTTTATATTTACTAAAATAACTGCATTTCCATGTTCTGCATACTGTGGGGGACCAGATATAGTGAATGCAGGGTCCTGGGTTTAGTAACACTTTAATGATTTGCTTTAGATCTAAACACCTGAGTTTGGGGAATATGTTGTGCACGCATGCATGGGTAAACAGCATTTAACAAGTACAAGGGTGTACAGCCATTTGCTTCTGTGATGAGCTGTACGCCCCACCTGCGGCACCTCAGGAATGGAAAACCACTGGGAATTTTCCACTAGGCACATTTTATGCCAATGTGCCTGCAAACATTTGTGACCTAAGTAGGGTTGAGCAAAACGTCTTCTAGGCTTTGTCCTCACTAACAGTACTACTGTGTGTTCTGCTTTGTTTTTCCACTACAGCAGCTTGCAGGATCGCTGGAAATATAATGGTGTTTAATGCAACCAAAGAAAAATCCAGCTGACTGTGGTGTTCAGTGTTCTTAGGCTCATTTAAGTCAATGGAATGAAAAAAGGAATCCCTGTAATACAATCTAACATTATTTTTTTAGTGACTAGCACAGAAAAATGATTTATTCTAATGTTTCTTATTTTGTATGCCACTGCAATTTTTGGTGCAAATAGCCCCTTGTGTTCTGTTGGTACCTTCACATTGCCCTAACTTTGGTAACGTGTGTCTTACCACATGCTACATGTAAGTTGCCATTCATTGTAAATGGCACCCTGGGGACATATACAATAAAAGGAAAAAAAATGTGGACCTGCACTGTAGTGCACAACAGCCCGCAGATGTCAATTGTCGATACACTGTGGTGCGCTGCATTGCAACCTCTGGGCTTTTATGTCCTTTTCTTTCTAGTGGCTGAACATCAGTTACAGATGGATGTCTCCTGCTGATTGCAGAGAAAGCACAGGTGATGCATTTGAGGTACTTCTTCCTCCATGACTTTGTACAAACCAAACATTCTAGGTGTGTTCCAATGCTTCTGGTGACAGACTTTCAACATGATGGGTTCATCTTTACATGCAGTTAAAATAGCTGCGTAGGTCAGGCTTTGTGGTTTGGTAAGTAGTATTTACAATGCAAAACAGACTGGAGTGTGCCAATGAAAATGTATGAACATTTTGTACAAGCCATACTTAAATACATACACACACATTATTCTGGAAAATCAATAGTCATATGTTGTTTTTTTTTTTAATCTTTAAACCCTAACCTGCATATGTTAACTTGGACTGAGCAAAGGCGTGCAGATATCCTCCCAAGAACAACATAAGTCATGTAAGCATCTGACAGTCGCTCACACAAAGTACTTCTCAACAAATTGTACTTTCCTGGTGCATTAACTAGTGCCTCTGATTACCTAGGGAATTCAGTATTGCAGTTCAGAAACAACCGAATAAAGTGAAGCTCAAAATCTGGATCATAAAGGTGCCCTTTTATTGTTGTTTTTAATTTTTTTTGGGGGGGGGGGGGGCTGAAAAAAAAATTAACAGATTCCTCACTGCAAACAAATATGGTGAATGGAGGAGTCCCCCTGCCTGGACATTGTATTCTGACAGATCAGTGGATCAAACGATCAAGAGGGGAATGGCCACACACGGATCAAGATTCTCCCAGTCCATGCTGAATTTCAGCCAGTGTATGGCCTGCTTTACCCACATTTATGGAGCTATGACGATCCATATTAGTAATAGGTGCAGGGAACAAAGCTTTAATTGCAGTAATCAAGAAGAATTTACTTAAAATCTTACCAGATCTTGCTTGTTCACAGTAGAAAGCGATCCTGCCACTCGAAGCCCACAATCTGCCCATCTTTATGGCTTCAGGTGCCAACTGACGGAGCTTGTCAGTGCCCTCTATACAGAATGAACAAGCAAGTTAGCTGAACTGCAATGATATCACAATTCACAAAGCTTTATTCTAGGACTAGATCATAGATATATGATTAACCACTTTTCTATCAGGGCGATTTTTTTCACACTTGTTAAAATTTACATTTGTTTGCTAGAAAATTGCTTAAAATACACACACGATGTATTTTCTGAAAGCAGAAGCCCTGTGGAATAAAATGGGTATGAGTTCCAATTTTTTATGTCACATATTTGTAGAACTGTTTATCCAACACTTTTGTTTTTTTTTTGGAAAAATACACTAAAATTCATTTTATTATTGGCTCTCCGGAGACTCCCCCTCCTCATTGGCTGAGACAGCAGTGGGAGCCGTTGGCTCCCACTGATATCAATCACAGCCATTGAGCCAATGAGAAGAGAGAGGGGGTCGTGGCTCCATACATTAATGGACACGCAGAGCAGTGGCTCAGGAGGGAGCCTGCTTGGGTGCCACCATAGCAAGCTGCTTGCAGGAGGGAGGGGTCAGGAGTGCCGATGGGGGACCAGAGAAGAAGAGGATTGGGGTTGCTCTGTGCAAAACCACTGCACAGAACAGGTAAGTATGACCTGTTATTTAAAAACAAATTGCCTTTAATAGCACTTTAACCAGTTCAGGACTTTAGTTGATCCGGTTGGACGTATATGATGTCCTCCTGGATTGCACCTCGCGTGTACCCACTGGCCATGCTTCAGTGAGATCTGTCACCAGCTGTATCATCGGACACAGTCGATGCGTAAATCCGTGTACTGGTCCACCACCAGTACCACGTGACCGCTGTGACCAATCACAGCAGGGCAGGTCACATGACAATTGTAAACAATGGATGGGTTCCTTTCATGCAATCTATTGTGTAGAATTGTGTTGCTAGCTGTGATTGGTCACAGTGATCACATGGTACAGACTGGGCCAATCACAACCCATCTATTCCATGTCAGATAGTGGTGGCCAATCACAACAAAACAACTTAATGGATCCATTTCATTCAGCGAAATGCTCACTTATAGCAATGAAATTCATTGCTTTAAGCAATCATAAGGGGTAAAAAAAATTTACTGATCACTTTCCAAGAGTACTGCAATGTTACATTGGTAACATTATATTGCTCTGGTCACAGTGTGTGGTAAAAAAAACAAAAACATAAAAAATGTAATAAAAAAATTGAAACTTTTTTTTTTTACCAGTTAGTGTCCCTGATCACCGCCACACCAGTTATGATGATGCTGTGCTGCATTGGTGATAGTATGTAAAAATAAATATTTAATTTCTTAATTTTCCAAAAAATTACTCGCCATGCCTCTTACTAAATACATTTGACTGTCTAGTTTCCAGAAAGGGGTAATTTGGGTGATATCTGTACTTTCCTGACATTTTTGGGCCTTCCCGACCATCCTGTAGCAGTAATACTGCTACAGGGCAGCACGGGTGCGCAACATCACTTATATAGGTGATTTTGCATTTTCGGGTAGGGGGTGTGCGCCCCCTACCCGCATCGCCATTCGCGGCCGTGTCTGTCGATCACTGGGTTCTGGCTGGCGTTTACTCACAGGTGATCGGTGATTACCGAGGATCTCCGATTGGGGAGGAGAACGGTTTTGTTTGCTAACAGTTCTCCTCCCTGTCAGCTTGGGCACACTGCTTTGAATGGATGTGCACAGCACAGCCATCCAAAGCAGTGTGCATACCTTGAAACACGCTGACACCGCCCCCTAGCAAAACACTCAGCACACAGTGAACGCTTTGATCGCCCCTCAATGTTAACCCTTCTTGCCCAGTGCTATTAATACAGTGTCAGTGCTTTTTTTTTTTTTTTTTAGCACTGATCACTGTAGTATTGCCACTGGGGATGTCTCTGACACCAGGTCAGTTCCCCCCAGTGTCAGAATGCATGCCACAGTCACTGATCGCCTCCATTACTAGTAAAACTATTTAAAAAAAAAAAAAAAAAAAAGCCTAGTATATATACCACCATTTTGTAACCGCTATAACTTTCACATAAACCAATTAATTTACACATATTGGGATTTTTTTTAGCAAAGACATGGAGCAGAATACATTATGTCTTAGTTTTTTTCCTCAAAATTGTCAGCATTTTTTTTTTTCTTATAGCGTAAAAAATAAAAAACACAGAGGCGATCAAATACCACCAAAAGAAAGCTCAATGTGTGGGAAAAAAAAGACATAAATTTAATTTGGGTGCAGCGTTGCATGATCTTGCAATTGTCAGTAATGCAGCGCCGTAACGCAAAAAATGGCCTGGTCAGGAAGGAGGGTAAATCCTCAGGAGGTCAAGTGGTTAAAGGATAAGTTCACCTTTCGGAACATATTACATATGACGCAAGATATAAGGCGAGCGTAGAGAGTGGAATAGCTGCTAGCACAAATAGGCAAAGGTAACAAAACCCACAAAATATGAGTACAAATATAAGTGCGGCTCTAAAAATAAGTCCAATACAATCATAAAGTGCTTAAGTGAATATAGTGATCGTACAATATTGCTGTTATGTAAACCTAATAAAACATATCAAATCTCATATATAAAAAACGTCCGTATCACTAGGAATCTCAGCAATCGTGGTAAATATGAATTGTCTGTGGCACTACAAATCACAAGTACCAGGTGGTACATAAGTGCTCTTCAGCTAGTGAGGAAATCCGTGGAACTACAAGATGCAGCAACACCAAGTGGGATATTAAAAAGTACTCATGATCCAAAATGGAAATCCACCACCTCTTATGGATGTGCACTCACCAGAACGTCACTGGTATAGTAGCATTTTGTGCTGATCCTTATGGGGGGTCTCAGAAAGCCATGAGCAGGGACCAGACTTCTCCACAATAAGGGCTTTGCAAAAACCAGTAAAATGATCCTCCTAGGGGGAGAAGCTCACCACAGGAGCCAAAGGTATGGCATTTAGGGTAGTATTTATTTTTTAGAAATTTAAAACCAATCCACACGGATACATACAATGTTAGGTGCAAGGATTCAACCTATGTCTGTAGCCCCTGTCCTCGTTTTTTCCACCCTCAGACCTGGGAGAAATGAAGCTTCAGACACCGAAGTGTGCAAGCTAAATCTCTGAAAGGTTTATGCATGACAAGGACGGTTATACAGAACTCAATAGGCATTGCTTAATCTCAGGATAACCAATGAAAAATTTCATTCTTATCAATATAGTTAAGTGAAAAACAGAAACTGCAAATAGTTGATGGATACCATATAAGGTAGTTCCGTTTACAGAAATGAAACTAGTCTAAGAAAACGAGAGAGAAGTTACAAAACCGAAATTAACTGTTCACACATCTAGAAGTGGAGGCATTTACAAAATATATGCCAGTTAATAAGTCTTATTTTCTTACATTAGGTGCATAAAATTATACCAAAATGGCCGCTGCTCCGAGCTCAGTCCGCGTTGGCGTGATGTCAGCACGTAAGGCTCTACCCAACGCGTTTCGTGCGCATGTACGTCTTCAGGGGCACGCCTACTTGAGAAACCCCTTATTGTGGAGAAGTCCAGTCCCTGCTCATGGCTTTCTGAGACCCCTCATAAGGATCATCACAAACACTACTATACCAGTGGCATTCTGGTGAGTGCAGATCCATAAGAGGTGGTGGATTTCCGTTTTGAATCATGAGCACTTTTGAATATCCCACTTGGTATTGCTGCACCTTGTAGTTCCACATATTTCCACACTAGCTGAAGAGCACTTATGTACCACCTGGCACTTCTGTGATTTGTAGAGCCACGGACAATTCATATTTACCACATGATTGCTGAGATTTGTAATGACACGGATGTTTTTTATATATGAGATTTGATTTTGTTATGATTTATTAGGTTTACATCACAACTGTATTGTATGATCACTATATTCACTTAAGAACTTCATGATTGTATTGGAGACTTATTTTTAGCGCTGCACTAATATTTGTATTCGTAACATATTACACCCATATCCAGGGTGTAACATGTTATGTACTAGTCCCCGCTCCTCCTGATCCCCATTATGACAGCAGGGGATCCCCCCCCCCTTCCCCCCCATTGCTTGCTAGTTGTCATAATTTAAAGCCAGTAGAGGAGCTCGAGACAGGCAAGCCAAGTTGAGATTTTCATTTAAAGTAAACCACCTGTGTACTTGAATCTATGAATTGCATTGCCAAGTTCTGTAATACGTTTTGTGTGTGTATATATATTCTTTCTGGTTAATAACATCTATGTTTTCAATTGACCAGGTGCACACCTTTTTACACTGGTAGTAAATTTTACATAAACATGTTTGCATATATTCTTGTATTTGCATAGACTTTAAGGTGTTACTAAACCCAGGACCCTGCATTCTCACTCTGTCTGGTCTCCCACAGTACACAGAACATGGAAATGCAATTATTTTAGTAAATATAAACTGCTAAATACCTTTTCTCATCAGCAGTTAGAGCAGTCTTGTGTCTTCTTCTATCTGAGTCCAGTAGAGTACTGGTTACAGCTTGTAGGAGGACATTTTGTACACTTCAAATAAAGTTTGTACAAAACAAAAAAAAAAGGGGGGGGGGGGTCGTGTGATGTGTGAATCGCACAGCACGCTGTCCCCTACCGCAACTGGGAATGCAGAGCTGCTGGAGCGGTGGATTGCTTCGGCAGCTCTGTGTTCCCATGTGAATAGAGCCTAAATATATTACTCATCTGATTACAAGTAATCAGAGTTTAGTGAGCTAAAATCAGATTTCATGCTCTAGTTTATTACACTTTTCATACCCTGTCATTGTTTAACCATGTCCAGCAGTTAGGACTTACCTGCTTGTCCTTGGGAGCAAGCGGTTTTACCAGGAGGATCATTGCTGCAGCCGTGATTCTGGTATCACCTTTTTACTGCCAGCAACAGGCTTTCAGGTAAAAGTAATCTGAGCGGCTCTACAGTCATCCGATCACTTTTACAGGGCTCATAATTGGGCCCCCTTCCTGCTGCTGTTCCCAGGCTCTCTCGTACAGAGGAGAAGTAGTAAAATCCATTCCTCCCCCTCCTCTGTGATGAGTGAAATCGGAAAGCGACAAGGATTTTGTCATTTTGTTTCAGTTCTTTGTTTACTGACAGTTATTGGCAAATGAGACCGATCTGTGTTTGATTGGCTGCCTTGGAGGGCAAAGGAGGGATCAGGGGTCCTATAGGTCCAAGCTATCACAAGGGATGTTGACCATCCTTGGCAATAAGATTAAATAAAAGAAGAAAAAGTGACAAAAAATGTAATCTAAAAAAAATTAACCACCCCCCATCCCTATCTGTTCATATGTGAATGCAAATGCATGTGTAGGTCCTGCATGCATATGTGACTTGCGATTGCACCACACATGGGTATTCCTGTGAACGTCTGAGCCAAAGCAGTAATTCTATCACAAGAGCTCACATTTTAACTCTACCTCTATACAGGTAATCTGTAAAGGCTTTTAAAGTGTTGCCTATGAAGATTTTTATGTACCGCAGTTTGTCGCAATTTTCACTCATGTTTGGTATCTTTTTACCAAAAGTTGGGTATTATATTGTGTTTGTGTGCACTAAAATGCATTTGTGTATTTTTTACTGAAAATTTACATTTGATAAATGACTGTGTAAATATCGTGTGGCATAAAAAATTGCAACTACCACTTTATTTTTCAGGGCCTCTGCTTTCAGAAAATATATAATATTTGGGAATTCTAAGTAATTTTCTAACAAAAGAATGCTGATTTTATACATATATGTGAACAATTAAAATTTCCCTGTGCAGAAAGTGGTTAAAGTAGATTTGAAGGCAAAATGTCAAACGTTTTTGTTTTAGTGTGGAGAGCAGTTAAATACCTGTCAGGTTTTTATTGATGTCAGTGACCCTGTTATCACTCAACGAGAAAGTGAAAAGAAAATTGCAAATTGTGAGTTGTTACCAGAACATATATAGAGGGGAGTTCATCCAATGGAGACATTAGTTCTGCCAATGGAGACATTAGTGCTACCAATCTGTATGTAACTGCTCTCCACACTAAAACAAAAAAAGTTTGAAATTTTGCCTTCAAATCTACTTTAACCACTTTCTGCCCAGGGAACTTTTTCCCAAGAATTCCCTCACTTTGGAGGGATTTCCCCTAATTTCCTGTTGTGGCAAGGTTTTGTTTTTGCCTTGACATACGTTGTAATGCTGCATTGATTTGTCCATCCCTTTAATATGGCCAAAACTGGTGACATACAATCTTCAACTCAGAACTGTCAGCAGCAGTATGACACAGATTGGTAGCATGACAGATTGTATTCCAAACTACGATGAGAAATATAGATGGCCTATCCATCTGCCATGGTATCATTATACTGCTATCAGATATAACAGTGTCTTGCATATTTTTATTTTTTGTGGTAACAGACATGACCTTTTTTTCTTTGCAATCTCTTAATAGGCATTTCTGGGTCTCAGAAAGATTAAATCCCTGCCAAGATTAAAAAAGGAAACAAAAACCTTTTTTTTCCCTGGTTAATCCCATGAGCTTGAGTTGAATCATAGACATCAAAGCTGTCAGCTTGTATACAACTCAGACTCATCAACACTTCTGTATCTATAGCCTATTTCTGCTTGTAAGGATAAGCGATGTCATAACCCTTCAGTTCCTCTCTTATTTATGAATAGAACCTCTAATATGGATGTTTTCTTTTTTTTTTTTTTTTTAATTTTCTTATTTTATTGCCTTCGAGCCTGCCTTCTTGGGGGTGTTTTAGATTTAGACATCTTTTTTTTTGTTTCTTTTTTGTAGATGTTATTTATAAATATTTTTTCCATATTATTCTTAAAACAAACATACATAAAGCACAATTATAACAAATTCTTCATATTTCTTAACAATATATTGTAGCAGTTGCATCCAGTAGCCATTTGGTGTTCACATCGTAAGAAAAGTAATGGGCATGTAAAATAAAATAGAAAAGTAGAATATCTGCAATGCGTAGGATAACTATACATTTGAAACAATTACATAGCTCTACTGTTATGAACCTAAATAAAAATGAAGAATCTCTTATGAATATTGAAAAATGGTAGAGTAATCCGTGACTTCTTCCACAGAAGCCTGTGTCACCTAACCCAGATTGAAACATTTTTTTTGTAAAGCCCCTCTTTGTTGAAATGTTAATTTTTACATTAATTGCTAGTTGAAGTTCTTTAAACCAGTCTCCCAACAATGGAGGTGCACTGGAAACTTCATCACAATTGTTCTGCGGGCTGCAAACAGGGATCTCATCATTTTTTAGTCTAACTCAGAAGAATTCAAGATGCCCAAGACACATGTAAGAAAGGTGTTCTCAAGATTTTATTTATTTTGGCAATTACTGAGCCCCTGTATCTTACCAGCCTTGGCCAGCCCCACATTTATAACAATTTCAGTCATTTAATCCCTATTTTAAACAGAAAAGAAGGGGTTCTGTATGCCCTATGATGTTATTAATTTGTATGGGGAAGATTGTAAAGACATTTTGGAAAATCTTAGCCAAGATCATTTCCAATCCAGTTCCCAGATCTTCCACTCATTGCTTTTTACGGCTTAGAGAATAACACCTTTACAATTCATATATCATGTGAGTATACAGGGCAGGAATTGTGCCCTTAGAATCCCCTGACCCACTTAGCTTATCCAAGTTTTCTATATGCATGCATATACACTCTAGACTTCCTGAACAACTTATAATCAACTTCTAATTGATTAAATGATTTGAAATGACCAGTCTCATTAAAGTGCTGGACAGTACTGATACCAACCAGCTTCCATTTTTTAAAACTACAAAGTATAGCAAGTCCAGGGAAGACCTTAATATCCCAAATAGGCGTACGTTTTGTGAGACCCTTCGTACCATGTAATTTTTTTTTTTTTTTTAAATCAACCCATACGTTACCCATAAAATAAAATCTTCATATAATGAGAAGCTTCCAAAAGAATTCAAGGAGTTACGTCCACGAAACAGATATTTAAGTATTAGATATGAACAGCTTCATTGGTTTGCCAAATCCCACCCCTCAATTTGTTGCAATTTGAAAGCTAGGAAATATAGACGATGGATCAGGGCTGAAAGACCACCTAGGTCTTTAGGAAATCGCAAGGTAGCTAAAGCTATTCTGGTTTTCCATTTCTTCCAAATCAAATTGTGAAATTTAGTTTCCAATTTTATAAATACATTTTAAAAGGATCCAGACAGGAGAATTATGTAATATGTGTGTATGTGTATATATATATATATATATATATATATATATATATATATATGTTTGAGGCGTCCAAATAATAATTAATTGTACTTTTTAGGAGTTTACGCCATGAAAATGTGTAAAGTAGTTCTGTAGTGAACGTCTGTTGCCAAAGGTGGTGAAAGTGGAGAGAGTCTTTGCCCAGGGCTGATCATCTTCACGTAATCGCTGTATGTCCAATTACATCTGGATGACCGCTAAGACTGTTGGCACTGGGAGACCTTTATATCGGGCTTCTCATCTGCAGCTGTTCACAGAAAACCCTGCTGAGTCTCCCACAGGAAATCCAAGTCATCCCCAAACATATGTATTGATGAAGCCTTAGATGTTGTGAATTGTTTTCCTAAAATGGTTCTTGTGTGTTCATAAAAAATTGTGTCGTAAAGGTTAATCCCATTGAAAACAGAATGCTGATTGTTACTTTTGCTACACTTGTTGCTTAACTTTGCTTGACTGTGTTCCCCCTACTTACTACTTAGTAACACTTCTTTTTGACACACAATTTAATGAGGCTCCTTGGTACCCATTCTTGACTATTTTGCCTGCAGCTTCCTTCACTGTCCTCTTGTTTATAGTTTACATATAGGCAGAAAATTTGAAAGCATTGTGAGGAACCCGTTTCAATTGATGTCTGTATCCCTGCTTAGTTGAAACACTTTCTCTGTTTGGTCTGATCACCATTGTCACTTTGACAGAAAGTGATGGGAAAAGAGCACTTTACAGTTGTAACCTGAACATGCAGATCCTCTTTAACCGCTTCCATACCGGGCACTTTTACCCCCTCCCTGCCCAGGCCAATTTTCAGGTTTCAGTGCTCACACTTTGAATGACAATTGCGCGGTCATACAACACTGTACCCAAACTAAAATTTTATTGTTTTCTTCACACAATAAGAGCTTTCTTTTGGTGGTATTTAATCACCACTGGGGTTTTTATTTTTTGCTAAATTAACAAAAAATACCCAAAAATTAAAAAAAAACTATACAACTGTCATGTGCCCTGCTGTGATTGGTCACAGCAGGTCACATGGTACTGGCAACAGGGCCGGTACAGAGATCTGTCATCGGCCGTGTCTGCGCGGCTCTGCTGGCATGCAAACTGCGCATGCCTGAAAGGACGCCATATGGCGTCCACCCGGAGGGACGAGGGTTTTTGCAGGCCACCATTCGGCCATAGGCCAGGCGGGAACCGGTTAACCACTTGCCTACTGGGCACTTTTACCCCTTTCCTGCCCAGGCCATTTTTCAGCTTTCAGTGCTGTCACACTTTGAATGACAATTGCACGGTCATGCAACACTGTACCGATATGAAATTTTTATCATTTTTTTCACACAAATAGAGCTTTCTTTTGGTGGTATTTGATTGCCACTGGGGTTTTTATTTTTTGCGCTGTAAACAAAAGCCAAAAAAAAAAAAAGTTTTTCTTTGTTTCTTTTATAAAAGTTTGCAAACAGGTAACTTTTCTCCTTCACTGATGTGCATTGATGAGTCAGCACTGATGAAGCTGCACTGGTGGGCATTGATGAGGAGGTACTGATGATGCACTGATATGCAGCAATGATGGGCACTGATAGGCAGCACAGACTGGAGGCACTGCTGGGTAGCAAAGATGGGCGGCACTGATAGGCGACACTGATAATCAGTGCCCTGATTATTAGTGCAGATCTCCCATGTCACATTTGCTGGTTATCGCCAGTACTTTCCTCGCTCTGTGACAGGGTGAAGAAAATACTGCCGATAACCGGCAATTGTATTTATATTGTTATCTGCTGTGACATTGGATACAGCTGATCACGTGGTAAAAGGCCGCTGTGATTGGCATTTTACCTTATCACTAACAGCTCCGGGTCCATGGACGCCCTCCCAGAACTGGACAACTGTGCTGTTGCCGTCTTTCGGCTATAGCGCGGTTGGAAAGCGGATAATAAAAGCCTACCTGCTAGCAATGTTTTAATGTTTGGGCTGTAGTTCCACATCAACAGCTCCATTTGTGGATAGTTATGCCAGGCTCTTGGTGGATTACAAACTCTTCCTTTGTCCACCCAAAAGAAAGTGATTTGTATTGTCTGGACTTGCCTTTTAGGCCCTTTTCACACGGGCAATCTGATTAGCTCCACCATCTTGGCGGATCAAGTCTGTGGACAGTCAAGTGTAAATGGACAGCCGGTCCATTTACACTTGACCACCCATAAAGCAGAGCGGGCTGTGTTCTTGTCTGCTCTGCATAAACAGAGTGGACACTGACCTGCCATCCACCTGCTCTGCTCAGCAGGGGATCGGCGAACAGATTCCCCACTTAGCAAAGCGGATTCCGCCCTGTGTGAAAGAGGCCATAGCTGCAGCATATAAGGTAACATTTTGGTAATGTAACGGGGACCCTTCCTCTTTGATTTCTCTGTTAATGAACAAATAATAACCTAATCTCATCCCTAACCTAACGCTCATCTGTGTTCTTTGTAGATCAGGTATAGTCCAGCACATTTTATAAAAGCGTGCACACATCCCTGGTAGTGAGCTATGGATCTCTGTAAGAGAAGTATATTAGGAGCATCTTTTTGGGGTTTACATTTGTACCTTGCTGTTCATGTGTGTGCTAGATTGTAGGTGTTCATTCTAATAGAATGTTTTTACTTTGATCTTGCCCACAGAATAAAATGAAAGGGTTTATGTACTGGGAATTTGTTTGCCCTCCTTAGTCTTAGGGCTTACCTGGCAAATCATGTTAGCTGGGTTCACTCCTGAGATGACATTATATTGACGGTTGCCTTAGCAGTGCCCAATTAGTGGCTTGGGACTTTCACCTAATTAGTTCAAAGCAGTTAAGTCTTTGTAGTGGCACTCCCTGGGCTGTAGGCTTTTCTTTTGAAGTAATTGTCTTCCTTTTTTTGTATGCAATCATAAACTGGTTGGTTGTAGAGAAAATATTTTGGTGTACCTCCTGAAAAAAAAATCCTATAGTCTTCACATAAATGTATCATGTGAACTGGAGTTAGGGACCCGGCTATGCAAGAGGGAGATTTGTTTACTTCAGTCTATTTAAAGTGGTTGTAAACCCTTACATATTTGCATTGAAGGGAATAACCTCAAGTTATACACAAAGATGAAAAAACAAATACCTGTTTATCTACTGCCCGTTCTGCTCTACAGTACTTAAACACACAAATCAAAGGCTATTTCTCAGTTCCAGCAGACAGGCTGGGGATCTGGCATCAAACACTGCACTGCATGAAAGGAGAGCTGAATGTAATCTGAGACCTGAGTGGAGGGAATGGACCCCACACACACTCTCATAGGGAAACGTGTACAGCTGAGATTGCTGACTGTCAATTGCCTTGTGTGTGCTGGGGGGCAGAGCCATCTCCTTGTATTCTGTGGTGTTGGTATGATCTGTGAGAATTGACTGATGCAGATAGCAGAGGAATGACAGAGAGAGAATACAGGCATAATGGGCATAAACGTATTTGTGCAAATTATGCCAATAAGCTCCTCATTAAACACATGTTTGGGGCATTTTTTTAATGTACACCAATGCTGTAAAATACTAATCTAAACCTCACAATGTGCATGGATACTTTGGTGGAAAATGAAAAATGCCTTTAATAGTACATTACTGGATTTTAAACAGTATAGGCACTTATTTTTAATATTTTACATAGCTATACCTGCAAAAGGGGCCAGCATGAAGTGATCTAACAGGACTTAAAGCGGAACATCACTGCATCTGAGCACTATAAACCAAAAACACTATTTAATTCAATTTTATATTTCAGTGTTTTTTATTAATTTTTAAGCAGTATAAAACAGAGGCAACAAAACACGCCCACGCAGGGGCTATCAATTGCACATCAGTGCTCTAACGCCAACAGGGCAAAAGGTATGCCCACACAGGGGCTATCAATGGCACATGAATTACAAGAACATTGATGCAACTCTGACTGTAACAAACTAAAAGCAGCTATCCACTGTTACACCAAAAACAAACAGAAAAAAAAAAGAAAGAAGTACAAAGAGGGGAAAAAAAAATAAAAAATATAACAAAACCAAAGAGCAGGGGTCCAAGAACGCCAATACCGAACACCATCACATCCCCAGACTAGCCAGGGGGAGTGTTGGAAAGGTATATTGCAACCCCGGCTCCCATATTTTAAAAATTTACATCGGGAGTCATTGCAGATACTCGACATCTGTTCATTGAGCATCATGGTGGTCATACGATCCCGCACCCCCTGAAGAGGGACAAACGGGCTCTTCCAGGCCTGAGCAATTGTTCTAGTGGCTGATAAAAACAAATAGGAAGCCAACTTCTGCTGGTGAGCCAAGAGGCCCGGTATGGGGCATTTAATTCAATTTTAATATTCAAAGCAAACTCGCCCATCCGCCCATGTCTCCATGCTTTATTTTACTAAGAAATTGCTGGAAAAAAAATACCCATAGCATTTCTAGCCACAGCCATCTTGAGTAAGGGGTGATGATTCATGTAGCATTTACTTCTTAGAATCCATCTGCCCTTAGCTCAGGCATGCAGATAGGAGGGTGCGTTTAGCTGGAAAAGCTGCTCCTCCTCTCTTGAAGAGTTTTGGGATGTATGGCATCAATTTGTCTAGGCATGGAAACCAGAAAGTAACTGAAGAAATGTAAAAAAAAAAAATGTTTACATTTATGATATACCTTTCTATCTATCTATTAATGCTAGCAGCATAAGGATTAAAAATAGTCAATAATGATTGAGAGTGAAGGTCAGCTTTAATGTTCTGACTAAAGTTCCCTTTAATACTTATAAAAATAAAAGAACGCCAGCATTGTCATGTGTTCCCATATCCACCATTATACAATCTCAATTATAGCGCAGGTAGTATACGCCTGTGACTAAGGTTGGTAATACATTATTCAATTTTCTTTTTAGATTTACAGAAACCGTATAATAATATGAGGTAAAACTTAAACACTTTCAATTTGTATGCGATCAGGCAGGTCCTTGCTTTACAGGTATATCTAAAGGAAATTGAACAAGAAAATTGTATAATATATGGCCAGCTCCACTGACACCACTGAATTCCCTAACTAGGTTTATTTCAGGTACTTGTATAGCGCCGTCAATTTATGCAGCGCTTTACATATATATTGTACATTCACATCAGTCCCTAACCCTCAAGGGGTGTACAATCTAAGGTCCCTAACTTACATTCATACATACACATACTAAGGCCAATTTAGACAGGATCCAATTCACCTACCAGCATGTTTTTGGAGTGTGGGAGGAAACCGGAGTACCCGGAGGAAACCCACGCAGGCACAGGGAGAACATGCAAACTCCAGGCAGGTGGTGACGTGGCTGGGATTCGAACCAATGACCCTAGTACTGCCAGGCAGAAGTGCTGGTTGGCGGTGCTGTGTAAGGGCGGGTTCACACTACCCTAACAGAAACCCATTTCATTTTACTCTGTGTTAGATCACGTCTGGGGAGCTGTGCTTTGCGTTTTTACAATACAAGGCACCTTTTCCCTTTTTTTTTTTCACCTAAACTTTAATGAAATGCCACAAAATTATATTCCATTCATTTCTATGTTCAGCAGCTCAGCTGCCATGCATACAAATGCACGGACACACAGACTGCTGCTGAGCAGTGCACATAAATGCAACATCATGTCTGTGTTTTTCCACACTGCTATACCCTGCAGTGTGGAACTGCGAACAGGGCACAAAGGAAACCATCGTTTTCTGGGTACCTTTGCTGAGAACTGCTTTTTTCCTATACGACAAAAAAATGCAGCCCTCTGCTGTAGTGTGAACTTGCCTTAATAATGACTATATTGATAGAAGTACAGATCCTTTGACAGGTTAAACCACTCCCTTATACTGTATGTATTTATGTTTGTATTTAGCGGTCTGCCTGGAGTTCAGCTTTAACCACTTCAAGTCCGGACACGTTCACCCCCTTCCTGTCCAGGCCAATTTTCAGCTTTCAGCGCTATCACACTTCGAATGACAATTGTGTTGTCATGCAACACTGTACCCATATGAATTTTTTAGCATTTTTTTGAGACAGATAAAAACTTATTTTTGTGGTATTTATTCACCACTGGGATTTTTATTTTTTTGCTATATAAATGAAAAAGTCTAAACCTTTTGAAAAAAAAAGTTTTTCTTATAAAATTTAGCAAATAAATAATCTTTCTTCATAAATCTTGGCCAAAATATATTCAGCTATCTTTTTAGTAAAATTAAAAACAAAAAAACCCAAATTAGTTTATAACCAAAAATTATAATTTAAAAAAAAAAATGTTTACATTTTTATTTAATTTTTTTTATATTATAATTTGTTTTTTTTAACATACTGTCACCCTAGCAATACAGTGTCACCATAGTTACACTGTACTACTTGTGAGGGGTGATGAAGATTTTTTTTTTTTTTTTTTTACACACTGATTGCTTTTACACCTATAACGGCTGTAAAAACAATAACAAAAAAAAAAAAAAAATCCTTCTCTCTGGCTGCCTTCTTGCAGCCATTGAGAAATACTGTGAGAGCTGTGATTGGTCACAGCTTGTCACATGGTACAAGGCTGTTGTGAATAGCCTTGTACCATGTGACCTCTGTGATCATTCACAGATTTCACTAGTAGTAAGCAGGTGATGTCAGAGGTGATATCTTGCTTACTACTATTCATGTAATCACTGATTGGCCAATCAGTGATCACATGATCGGGACCTTACATAGAGGTCCTGTACAACAATCGGTGTTCCGCTGTGATCGGTGTTTGCGGTGCCGCACGCTCCCAGGGAGCGCGCACAGGCAGGGAAGGGGGAGGACTTTAATAAACGGCCACCTGCATTGCTCCTGTCCGGCCATGTTTATGTACATGGGCTGGACGGGAAGTGGTTAAAGGATAACTAAAGGCAACATTTTTTTTTTTTTTTTTTTTAGTTCTGGATGGAGTGAAGAAAAAATAAAGCACCTCTTGGTTTTTACTGCTGTCTGTGCCCCCATTGTGGAGATTCACCTTTTCTCTGTGTCCTGAATCATTGAAAGTAAAAGAAAATCCCAAATTTTGGATTGTTCCCAGAAAATTAATGGAGGGGAAATCATCCAATGGGGATACTAGTTTTGGTGACCTGGGCGTCCCCAAGAAATGCCCTTAATTTGCAGATATTTCCCCTCACTTCCTGTTTGGCTATGGGACAGGAAGTGAAGGGAAATCTCCACAATGGGACACCGATGGCAATAGAAAAATCTGAGAGTTATGAGATACTTACTGTATCCAAAATGAAAAAAGTTTTGCCTTTAGTCCTACTTTACTGCATAGTGTTTCTAAGTGTATTACACTGTAACAACCCATTTCTTAAACTCCTTTCACAGTGTGGGTGTATTTACCATCAAGACACTTGGCTTATTTCTATAATGTTTATGATAATGTGGTTGTTTCTGATCTGATTCACTAATGTATCACAATGACATTTTTGTCATCTCTTTTTACAATGCAGGGTGTATTGCACAATGAACTAACAATTCAAAATTGGTTAATGTTTAAAAATACTTCAGATTTCTTTCAGGATAACATATTCATGAATTTTGTGTTTGTAGCAGAAAATGTATCCGCTGGCAGTTGTGGCACTTTCATACCTTTATAACATATGCTGTTTGTTTCTTTCCCCACTGTGTCGTCTTGAAGAAAGCCAGTGTACATTATTTGAAATTGGGCTTCATCCCCTATTAAACCTGCCTTGTGAGAATGGTGGTGGCTATGCTTTGTGTCTCCACGGCCACCGGTCTTGTCTCTGCCCTGCTGTAGTTCTTTACAGTGGTGACGTAACCTCATCTCCTAGATTGTAAGCTCCAAGGAGCAGGGCTCTCGAACCCCTCGTGTATCACATTGTATTGTTATTGTACTGTCTCATGTATTGTCTCCCATTGTAATGTACAGCAATGAGCAAACTGTTGGCGCTATATAAATACTGTATAATAATAATCCCTGCTTGCTGCTGTGGGCAGACTCGGGACTCCCAGTCTGAGCCACCCACAATGTGGGCAGCTGGCTATGTGGTTGTGCCTAAGATGCAGCCCTCGGTGCCAGCTCCCGACTCTCTCTCTCTCTCTCCCCCCCCCCTCTCTCCCCTCTCTTTCTACCCTGCCTGTGACTTTCTGCATTTCCTTTTGCATCATTTTTTATTTGCGTGACGTTGGGCTTTAATGCTCAGTCCAGCTCAAGCAGCAAAATCTTGGAAGTGTAAAGGATCAGGGTATGGGTACTAGAGCTGCACAATGTTGACAGCCCATCCTGGATTTAGTTTTTTATATTTACCCCCCCCCCCCCCCAAAAAAAAAACAAAAACAAATTTCAACTGAGTTGTACAGTTTATAGGTCACATTAAAGGTGGAAAACGTTCTGAAATTATTTCTTTGTCATTTTTTTTTTACATCACAGAAACCTGGCATTTTAATGGGTGTGTGCGTAGACTTTTTATATCCACTGTATATACGTGATTTTGCGCACCCGTGCGGTTTGGAAGTGGTTAAAAAAGGATGTACCCGTTATCTTTTAAAAGCATTGTTTTCTTCTCCAGTTATTAGAGTTCACATTGTAATTTTTTAGCAACTCAGAGGTAAGAAGCTGTAGTGGGGACTGATCTGTGTCTGGCATTTGTGAACACAGCAAATAACTGTAGAGGTGCCCAGATTTGCATGATTGTGTCATCCTGGAAATTGATGCTGCACTGATGTCCTGCATTGATGCTGCTTGATCTATGGTGAAGGCATAGAAAAGCAGGTTATGGCATCATCAGGTGTGTTTTTGCCATATGTGTGGGAAATAATAGATACCTGCAAGTGTTGCACTTGCACATGACTTTGCAAGCATACACGTTGCCAATAAAAACAAAGTTTATAAAAATTGTAACCAGCTAGCACATACATTTGCCCAAACCAGAATCCCTTGCACTGGGTCAATTACCCTCAACCCTGATATTGAGGCTCAGGTGAAGCTGTATGCTGCTATTGCTTTTCTTCAAGCATTCAGTTAGCATGCCATCTATATTGGATTTCATCAAGACATTTTATGAAAGTGTATACTTGTGTTTATTTGCAGCCACCTGCATTAAGTAATTCCTATGTGGCCAGCTGGCATGCTTTGAAGATGATTAAATGAATCCTGTTCACAGTGATAGCTCGGTTTGAAGTGCACTAAATAGAGGTGATGGGGCTCAGCTGCTCCCATGATGCCCATCCAGCCTTGGCGGCTGAAAGGTCCACTTTATTTCTCTGTTCCACACTGCAGAAAATCTTTGAATAGTTAGGTCAGTTGAATTTGTACCAGTGCAAGTAATGCTGTCATTCAGATTCAGCTTTGAGAAAATGACTTTTCCCATGTCTTATACTGAGCCTAGCAAGATCAATCCAGAACGGACAGGATTTCTAAAGGGGAGAGTGAGGGGGATGAATAAATGATGGGAAGGCTATGGCTTGAAGGTTTGTTTGATTAGAACTGTTGTTTACCTGCCTTTATTTTTATTATCCGTGTACACTCCTCTGATTTAAGTAAACACATTTTCATTTGTTTTATTTGTACTTATGCACACTCTTAAAAATTGAGAGCAATGTGCCATTTGTAAAACTGCATGTGTTCATTAATGAACAGTTTTAGGCCATTAAAAGTCTAGTGCTGAGCTACCCGTACCTACAGACTAACATTCCTTGAATAGGGTATATCAGTAAAGCAGGAGCAAGTCCCATTCAAGTCTGAGATATATTAGTGTGCTGGTGTGGGATACCTGGAACTAGGTTTTACCAGCCAGGCTGTAGACAACACAGGAGGCCGTTGGTTCCAGTAAGTAAGGGCCTACTGGCGTGATAGTTAAAGTGGTTTTAAAGGTCGGTGTGATCAAATGTTTTCTATTTTTAACCCACTCATGACTTTTCCATTAAGATCAACAGCACAACCATAGGTCCTTCCCCTCATGCCAGGGTGCTAGGCGTAATCCTAGACTCTGACCTGTCCTTTGGGCCCCACATCCACTCACTGGCTAAATCCTGCTGCCTCAACCTGCGGAACATTTCCAAAATCCGCCCCTTCCTGACCAGTGACACCACAAAACAACCTATCCACGCCTTGGTTATATCCCGCCTTGATTACTGCAACTCCCTCCTCACTGGTCTACCGTTACACAGACTATCCCCCCCTCAGTCTATTATGAATGCTGCTGCTAGACTCATACACCTTACCAACCGATCAGCGACTGCTGCCCCTCTCTGCCAATCTCTTCACTGGCTTCCACTAACCCAATGTATAAGATTCAAAATACTAACCACAACATACAAAGCCATAAACAACACTGCCCCTAGCTACATCACCAACCTCATCCACAGATACCGCCCAAATCGCCCACTCCGCTCCTCCCATGATATCCTCCTCTCTAGCTCCCTCATCACCTCCTCCCACCCTCGCCTCCAGGACTTCTCCAGAGTCTCTCCCATCCTCTGGAACTCCCTACCACAGCATGTCCAGTCATCCCCCACCCTGTCTGCCTTTAGGCTATCTTTGAAAACTCACTTCTTCAGGGAAGCCTACACCACCTCCACCTAAGAACTGTGCTTGAATCACCTCCACCAGATCATCCCCCGCAGCTATCCCCTTTTGTATCACCTCCCCCTTCCTTTAAATTGTAAGCTCCACGAGCAGGGCCCTCCTATTCCTTCTGTACTGAAATGTATTGTAATTGCACTGTCTCCCTTATATTGTAAAGCGCTGCGCAAACTGTTGGTGCTATATAAATCATGTATAATAATAATAATTTTTTAAAACTGTGCCGGGCAAATCAGAAGTGCTGTATGCTTATCGCTTCTGGTTTCCTATATCATACAGGCAGACAGAGCGGTTCTGGTCTTTGTCTGCCTCTATGATCAACTGGCAGAAGTGCCGGCTGGTTGATCAGGCGTCCCAGTGGAATGGGACAGCCCGCGGTAGGGGGGACATCCCCTCCCACTGCTTGTAAAAGCGATCCAGCAGCTAGATAGCTACTCGAATTGCTTTTGCAAGAGAGCTGACCATCAGATTTAAACCCTGCTGCTTACCTGCAGCAAGACTACATGTAAAAAAACAAAAAAAAACGACATGCTTGGCTCCCGTAACGGCATGTGTCTGGCAATAGGAATTGAACATCACTGTCTATTCCTGTCTATACTGGCAGACTGTTACTTCGCTGTATGGAGAGTCAATGAACTACGAAGGTGCTGATAAGCGCCCTGGCAGTCCATTGAGAACTACAAGTCATCTACCGTGGTGGCAGACTGGACTTGTAATTCATTATTCACAGATTGCTGTGAATGAATGACGCGGCTGTGTATCCAGAGCCCCACACAGCTGCTCTGCTCTTAAAATTTGACAGAGGGTGCAAGGAGAGGATCCCCCGCCCACTGTCACAGTGGGAGATCGGAGAGTGAGTGCGGCTGCTGCTTTAGAAACAGGTTACTCAAGGTGAACATATCAGTTTATCTGTGATTTGTTTAGGAAGAGTGCAGAAGAAGTGGCTGATTAACTAAAATCGACAGTATTGCGATAGAAGAAGCTTCCAGCCACACAGTAAATTCAACCAACCGTGACCAATCTTTTGCAATGCATCTATCTCAATGTTATGTGATTTTATAATGTGTGGTACCCATCACTAATTTTTTGCAAAATCATTTTTTTTTTAAGTTAAAAATTTACAAATATTGTGGGTGCTAATTTTGCTTTGGTTTGTTTTGTTCTCATGTCCTTTAAATGGGTTTCAGCAGTTAGTAGTTTGGTCTTCAAATATCTCTTAATAGCAAATCTTTTAAAAAATACTTTGATCAATTTCATAAAACCAATAAACATACTAAGATGAAAAAAGATATTTTGTGAAAATATCTATGGCTTATCTTGTACAGCTGGAGCCATGTGGTAAACAGACAGCTAGTAATTATTTTATTTCCACTGGGATCTCATTACCCTGTCATGAGAGCTTAGTAACCTGAAAAATATTTTATCAGTTTACAGTGGTTGTGAAGGCAAAGGTTTTTTACCTTATTGCTTTTTATGCAGCAAGATAAAAAACCTAAAAATCTTCTGCAAGCAGCTTCCCCTAAATACATACTTGAGCCCAATCTCGATCCAGTGATGTGCACAAGAGCTGAGGCTCTCATGCTCCTCATTGGCTCAGATACAGCAGCAGGAGCCATTGGCTCCCGCTGATGTCAATCAGAGCCAGAGATGCGGGGAATGGGGCCAAGCTCTGTTATGTATGTCTTATGGATACACAGAGCAAGGCTTGGGAGCAAGCATGCCTGAGTGCCCCCAGAGCAAGCGGCTTTCTCTAGGGGCACTTGGAGGGGAGGAGTCTAGAGTGCAAGCGAGAGACCCCAGAAGAGGAGGATCGGGGCTCCTTCAGGTAAGTAGGACATGTTTGTTATTTTAACAAAAAAAAACCCAAACCTTTAGTATCACTTTTTTAATAAACGCTTTTTCACTCTGCTGCGTCTCTCTCTCTCTCTCTCTCTCTCTCTCTCTCTCTCTCGGGTAACTAGAGTACAACCCTGTGGAAAAATCCTATTCCAGCTTGTACCACGTTACAAAAACATCAAGTCCTGTTTCTGTGAAGAGAAAGTGCTAGATACATTTTGCGTGTTTGTTGGCACTCCACTAAGCGCTGATATTTTGGAACTGCTAAGAAACTTTTCTAATTTTTTTTTTTTTTTTTGAATCATAGAAGCAAATTTTTTCTTTTACAAAGTTGAACTCTGGGCAGATACAATATAAAAGAAGCCAAGGAATGGAACTAACACTGATACATCATTTAAATGTATTTTTTAAATTTGAGTACCTGAATTTGACTTTATTGTATAAAGCTGGCCATACATGTCTAAGGTTTTTTGTTTTTTCCATTGAACCACCCATGTGAAAAAAAAAAGAAACTAAACCAATTTCCCCATCCACACATTCAAGATAGATGGGGAAATTCTCCCCGCTGTGTCTTTGTATTGTATTGTATTCCCCCCACCATCAGAATTCACTGATCAGCACTGCAGTCCATTGGCATTATATTTGCTGGGTGTGAAAGTGCTGAGCTATTGTATTCTGACAGCAAGGGCACATTCCCACTGTCAGAATACACTGATCTTGAGACCCAAGAACTGGGACCCACATTCTGCTGTGTCCACTGGACAGCACACCCCTGAACTGGAGCAGGAAAAATGGTGTACATGTACATTTTTCAGCAAGTGCTTAATGACTGCTAGCCCCAACGTAGTATCTAATTTGTTTTTAACCACTTGCCCCCTGGAAGATTTACCCCCCCCTTCCTGACCAGGCCTTTTTTTGCGATACGGCGCTGCATTACTTAAATTGACAATTGCGCGGTCATGTAACACTGTACCAAAATCAAATGTATGTCCTTTTTTCCCCCCCAATCACCTCTGTGGTTTTTACTGTTTGCGTTATAAACAAAAAAAACTGACAATTTCTCAAAAAAAAATTATATTTTTTATTATTATTATACAGGACCTATATAGCGCCAGCAGTTTACAATATAAGGGCAGACAGTACAATTACAATACAAATTAACACAGGAGGATTCAGAGGGCCCTGCTCATATCCAATAAAAAAAATGTAAAAATCAAATGTCTTCATAAATTTAGGGCAAAATATATATGGAGTGTGTGGTGTGGTGTAGTGTGCCAACCCCATGTGTGTATAGCTACCGTCTGGCACCTTGGAAAGGTCATCCCAGCTAAGAAGGCACAGATGTTTACATAGGTCAAACATCACTGATAACCTTAATGAAGAGAGTTGGTTATATTTTAGAAACAGTTCTGTTTTTATCGATGTGCTTCTACAATTTCATTCTATGAATAACCTTGATTTTTTTTTTGTATCTTGGCGCCAGCATGAAGTGCCGGAATCTTTAGTGCAAGTTTGAGCCTCTGTGAGTGTAGGCTATGTCTAGACAGCTCAGCAGCACACAACGAGAGTTCAAAAAGAATCTTCCAGACCAGCATCCCGATTTGTGGCCGCATCACGTTCCAGTGCTGACATAATTTGTCTCAAGCCAGAAAAGCGTTCTTAAACTCTTAAAGCAAGAGCTTTTTTCAGCCCTTGAGCACATTCCTGTCACAGCGGGACGCCCATCAAATGATGCCTTAGCACTTGTGCTGCAATCGGCCTCTCCCTGTGCGCAGGAATAAACGAGTGATTAGTTTGGTGTACATGCTGCTCAAGTGTGTTATCCCCAAACTGTGTCTACAGAAACAAATGAGTGATGCGGTTTGATAGGGGTTATTCAGTGAATATCTGGGGATCTTAAGCTGTACTTTAGCAGCATCCTGCCAGCTATTGGAACTTATAGTTCAGAAATGGCAGAGGAATGTTAACATGCATTTTTTCAACATATTTCATGCTTCTTTATCTGCATTGTGTGCATACAAGCAGTGTCCAGCTTCTATAATCAGGAATATTTTCTTTTTTTTCCTAGGGCGCCAATGCCTCGGCTTTAGAGAAAGAGATTGGCCCGGAACAGTTTCCAGTGAATGAGCACTATTTTGGTTTAGTAAATGTAAGTGGGTCCCTGTGAGTTTAAAAAAAATAAAAATAAATTGTGTATATATACAGCAGGTAAAATAAGTATTGAACACGTCACCATTTTTCTCAGTAAATATGTTTCTAAAAATGCTTTGATGTGAAGTTTTCACCACATATCAGTAACAACCCTTGCAATCCATACATACAACGAAACCAAAACAAATAAGTTCAGAAATTAGGTTATGTATAATAAAATGGAATAACACAGGGAAAAAGTATTGAACACCTGAAGAAAGGGAGGTGCAAAAAGGCATGGAAAGCCAAGAAACCAGCTGATATCTATCAGTCATTGGAAAGCAATCCAGCCCCTTGTCAGTGCAAATCAATATCAGCTAGTTCAGTCTCAACTGATGGCCTATAAAAAAGTGTCTCATTACCAAGGTGTCTCACAAAAAGCCAAGACCTCTCAAGAGCTTCGCAACCTTATTGTTGCAAAACATACTGATGGCATTGGTTACAGGATTTCTAAAATTCTAAATGTTCCAGTGGTCACTGTTGGGGCCATAATCTGGAAGTAGAACATAATTTCACTGAAAACCGACCATGAGCAGGTGCTCCTCGCAAGATTTCTGACAGAGGAGTGAAAAGAATTATCAGAAGAGGTTGCCCAGGAGCAAGGACCACTTGAGATCTTCAGAAAGATCTGGAATTAGCAGGTACAATTGTGTCAAATAAAACAGTAAGTAATGCACTCAACCGCCATGGTCTACATGCACGCTCACCAAGCAAGACTCCATCGCCGAAGAAGAAGCATGCTGAAGCTTGTTTAAAGTTTGCTGCACAACATTAAGGCCACAGGAACTCACCTAGCCGTTAAACTCTCCTGGCAGCAGGAAAACCTTGTTTAGCGCTTGGGCGTTTATTCGTTTGGTTGGCCAGAGTATTCTCCATTGACATGGGTAAACGCCCAATCGCTAAACGCAGTTAGCGTTTAGCCGCGTTTAAATGAGTTTTTGCTGCGGTTTATGGTTTTCGTCCAAAAATTTCCTCTCCTGAACGCAATTATTCTGCGTTCAGAAGAGGAACGTTTAGCTGCCCCTAAACTCTGGTAAAAGCCTATGTGTACTTGGACACCTAGGCTTTTACTGAGTTGCGTTCAGGGGCTTTGGCAAACAACGCCAAAAGCTCCTAAACTCATGTTGTAGGAGCAGCAGTGTACATAAGGCCTTAGACAAGCCTGTGAAATACTGGGAGGATATAGTCTGGTCAGATGAGAAAGAACTTGAACTCTTTGGATGCCATAATACACACCATGTTTGTAGGTCAAATGGCACTGCACATCACCTCAAAAACACCATACCAACAGTGAAGTTTGGAGGTGGGAACAAAATGGTTTGGGGCTGTTTTTCAGCATATGGTACTGGAAAACTTCATATCATTGAAGGGAAGGATAAATAAAAAAAATGTACTAAGTAACTAAGACATAAAGATAAAAATTCTGCTGCCATCTACCAGGGTGATGAAGATGAAGCGAGGGTGGACATTTCAGCAAGACAAGGATCCCAAACACAAAGCTAAGGAAACTCTCAATTGGTTTCAGAGGGGGAAAATAAAGCTGCTAGAATGGCCAGCCAATCGCATGACTTGAATGCTAGAAGAAAATCTATGGAAAGCACTAATGATCTGAGTTCATAGAAGAGGCCCACAGAACCTTCAAGATCTGAAGACTGTGTGGGAGAATGGGCCCAAAATCACACCTGAGCAATGCATGTGACTACTTTCTCCATACAGGAGGTGTCTTGAAGTTGTCATTACCAAGAGAGGATTTTGTACAAAAATTTCAGTTAGCATGTTCAATACTTTTTCCCTGTATCATTCCATTTTATTACAAACAACCTAATTTCTGAACTTATTTGTTTTGGTTTCTTTGTATGTATGGATTGCATGGGTTGTTACCGACGTGGTGAAAAATATATATATACAGTTGTGTTCAAAATAATAGCAGTGTGTTGAAAAAAGTGAATAAAGCTCAAAATCCTTCTAATAGCTTTTATTTCCATACACACAAATGCATTGGGAACACTACACATTCTATTCCTAATCAAAACATGAAGAAAAATATATCAAATTTGTGTTGTTCCTCTAAAAAAAATTGAAGAAAAGTGAATATTAGACTGTTCAAAAAAAATAGCAGTGTTTGTATTCTTCTTTACAAACTCAAACATTCACTATATAAACTGAAAAATGTTTGAAGATTTTGCTTTCCTTTGAATCTCTTAATATTTAGTTGTATAAGCACTGTTTCTGAGAACTGCTGTACATCTGTGTTGCATGGAGTCAACCAACGTCTGGCACCTGTGAACAGGTATTCCAGCCCAGGATGATTGGACTACATTCCACAGTTCTTCTCTATTTCTTGGTTTTGCCTCAGAAACTGCATTTTTGATGTCACCCCACAAGTTTTCTATTGGATTAAGATCCGGGGATTGGGCTGGCCACTCCATAACGTCAATCTTGTTGGTCTGGAACCAAGATGTTGCATGTTTACTGGTGTGTTTGGGGTCGTTGTCTTGATGGAACATCCATTTCAAGGGCATTTCCTCTTCAGCATAAGGCAGCATGACCTCTTCAAGTATTCTGATGTATTCAAACTGATCCATGATCCCTGGTATGCGATAAATAGGCCCAACACCGTAGTATGAGAAACATCCCCATATCATGATGCTTGCACAACCATGCTTCACTGTCTTCACAGTGTACTGTGGCTTGAATTCAGTGTTTGGGGGTCATCTGACAAACTGTCTCCGGCCACTAGACCCAAAAAGAACAATCTTACTTTCATCAGTCCACAAAATGTTGCGCCATTTCTCTTTAGGCCAGTCAATGTGCTCTTTGGCAAATTGTAACCTCTTCAGCACATGTCTTTTTTCCAACAGTGGGACTTCTTGCAGATAGCTTGGCTTCACATAGGAGTCTTCTAATTGTAACAGTACTCACAGGTAACTTTAGACCTTTGATCTTCCTGGAGCTGATTGTTGGCTGAGTCCTTGCCATTTTGGCTATTCTATCCATTCGAATGGTAGTTTTTCACTTTCTTCCACGTCTTTCAGGTTTTGGTTGCCATTTTAAAGCATTTGCGATCATTTTAGCTGAGCAGCCTATCATTTTCTGCACTTCTTTATATGTTTTCCCCTCTCCAATCAACTTTTTAATCAAGGTATGCTGTTCTTCTGAACAATATCTGGAACGACCCATTTTCCTCAGAATTTCAGAGAGAAATGCACTGTAACCAGCATGTACAACATTTGCTGCCTTCCTTCCTTAAATAAGGGCAATAATTTCAATTAGTGATTCAATTACACAGAATCAGCAGCATGCATGTCATGACTGTTGGGTCTGTTGGATTTCTATTACTCTACTACACCTGTTAGTAAATTATTTGCCATGTAGAAATATCATTTCTACCAAAAACAGTGATTGATCAGGTTAGTGATGTCTGACTGCTATTACTTTGAACACAACTGTATGTGTGTGTGTGTGTGTATATATATATATGTGTATATATATTATACAGTATCTCACAGAAGTGAGTACACTCCTCACATTTTTGTAAATATTTTATTATATCTTTTCATGTGTAAACCGCTGGCTACAAAAGTGAGTACACCCCTAAGTGAAAATGTCCAAATTGGGCCCAATTATTAATTTTCCCTCCCCGGTGTCATGTGACTCGTTAGTGTTATAAGGTCTCAGGTGTGAATGGGGAGCAGGTGTGTTAAATTTGGTGTTGTCGCTCTCACACTGGTCACTGAAAGTTCATCGTGGCACTTCATGGCAAAGAACTCCCTGAGGATCTGAAAAAAGAATTGTTACTTTACATAAAGATGGCCTAGGCTATAAGAAGATTGCTAAGACCCTAAAACTGAGCTGCAGCACGGTGGCCAAGATCATACAGCGGTTTAACAGGACAGGTTCCACTCCGAACAGGCCTCGTCATGGTCGACTAAAGAAGCTGAGTGCACGTCATATCCAGAGGTTGTCTTTGGGAAGTAGACGTTTGAGTGCTGCCCGCATTGCTGCAGAGGTTGAAGGGGTGGGGGTCAGCCTGTCAGTGCTTTGACCATACGCCGCACACTGTATCAAATTGGTCTGCATGGCTGTCGTCCCAGAAGGAAGCCTCTTCTAAAGATGATGCACAAGAAAGCCCACAAACAGTTTGCTGAAGAGAAGCAGACTAAGGACATGGATTACTGAAACCATGTCCTGTGGTCTGATGAGACCAAGATAAACTTATTTGGTTCAGATGGTGTCAAGCGTGTGTGGCTGGAACCAGGTGAGGAGAACAAAGACAAGTGTGTCTTGCCTATAGTCAAGCATGGTGGCTGGGGCTGCATGAGTGCTGCCAGCACTGGGGAACTACAGTTCATTGAGGGAACCATGAATGCCAACATGTACTGTGACATACTGAAGCAGAGCTTGATCGCCTCCCTTCAGAGACTGGCCCTCGGGGCAGTATTCCAACATAACTACCCCAAACACACCTCCAAGACGACTACTGCCTTGCTATAGAAGCTGAGGGTAAAGGTGATGGACTGGCCAAGCATATCTCCAGACCTAAACCCTATTGAGGGCATCCTCAAACGGAAGGTGGAGGAGCACAAGGTCTCTAACATCCACCATCTCTGTAATGTCATAATGGAGGAGTGGAAGAGGACTCCAGTGGCAACCTGTGAAGCTCTGGTGAACTCCATGCCTTAGAGGGTTAAAGCAGTGCTGGAAATAACGGTGGCCACACAAAATATTGACACTTTGGGCCCAATTTGGTCATTTTCACTTAGGGGTGTACTCACGTTTGTTGCCAGCGTTTTAGACATTAATGGCTGTGTGTTGAGTTATTTTGAGGGGACAGCAAATTTAAACTGTTATACAAGCTGTACACTGATTACTTTACATTGTAGCAAAGTGTCATTTCTTCAGTGTTGTCACATGAAAAGATATAATAAAATATTTACAAAAATGTGAGGGGTGTGCTCACTTCTATGAGATACTGTATATTGTTCAGCATAAATGAGTACACCCCAACAGATGTCAGAAAACATTTCCTTTCCTTTCAGAATCAACATTTTCTATAGGACACTATACTACAAAATACTCCCACAAATGTTGACATTGATTGCAAACAAGATTTGTTAATTTGCCCACACAAAATGTATTTTTAATTTTTTGCTAACAAATTAATTCAAGACCATGTTGCAAAAATGAATACACCCCAATGAAATGCTGGCCATAGACGGGTCAAAAATTGGACGATTTTCGCACTGTTAGTTGGTTAATTGGTCAGCTGTTTTTCAGGTTTTTTGCACATTTTTTTTATCGGTCATGTTGGCAAATTCGCGGCCGATTTTCCTGGCAATGATGGGCAAATCGGCCGATCGTTTTACCGATTAAAAAAATCTGCGCATGAGCTGTGACCTGCAAGGGACAGAAATTATGCAGTGAACTTTGATTTTGCCGGCTAATTTTTTTTTCTTTTTTTACCGTTGGTGGTACCATTTTTCGTTTTTTTTTTTTTAAAAAAAAATCGGCCGGTGTTTGACCCGTCTATGGCCTGCAAACGTCTTGAAGCTAAATTTTAGACAAAATCCTAATTAACATGTATTCAACTACAGGGAAGTCTAATTATTCATTAAACAGGTGTTCAGCAGACAGTTGATTATAAAAGGGTGTTACTTAAAGAAAACCCTTTCTCATTTCATGCTGTCAGCAATGGCACCACATAGAAGAAAAATGTCACAAGACCTGAGAAAGAGAAAATAATTTCTTTACACAAGAGAGGTAAAGGCTACAAGAAGATCAGCAAATATTATTATTATTATTATTATTCAGTATTTATAAAGCGCCAATAGTTCGCTCAGCGCTGTACATTACAAAGGGGGACAGAACATGTGACAGAACAATACCAATACAATGCAAAACATGAGGGGATCGAGGGCCCTGCTCTTTCAAGCTTACAATCTAGGAGGGAGGGGATGGTGGCACAGGAGGAGATAGCTGTGGGGGATGGAGTGGTAGGAAGAGTGGAGGAGGTCGGCAAGTTAGCAGGGGGCGGGGTAGGCTTCCCTGAAGAGATGGGTTTTCAGGGTGCGCCTAAAGGAGAGGAGAGTAGGTGATAATCTGATGGGTTGGGGCAGGGAGTTCCAGAGGATGGGTGACACCCTGGAGAAGTCCTGGAGGCGGGCATGGGAGGAGGAGACCAGGGAACTAGAGAGAAGGAGGTCTTGTGAGGAGCGGAGTGTGCGTGCTGGGCGGTACTTGGATATTAGGTCAGTGATGTAGTTCGGGGCAGTATGGTGGACAGCTTTGTACGTCAGTGTTAGGATTTTGAATTTGATCCGTTGCGCAATCGGAAGCCAGTGGAGGGATTGGCAGAGGGGGGTGGCGGAAACGGAGCGGTTGGAAAGGTGAATGAGTCTGGCAGCCGTATTCAGGATGGACTGAAGCGGGGATAGCCAGCGGCGAGGCAGGCCAGTGAGGAGGGAGTTGCAGTAGTCGAGTCGCGATATGATGAGGGAGTGGATGAGCTGTTTAGTGGTTTCTGGAGTTAGGAACGTGCGGATTTTGGCGATGTTGCGGAGGTGGAGTCTGCATGAGTTTGTTAAAGAGTGGACTTGGGGCTGGAAGGATAGGTTGGAGTCCAAAATGACACCAAGTACTCTGGCCTGCGGGGCGGGTTTGATGGTGGCGTTGTTGGACATGATGGAGAAGTCAATGGGGGGTGGTGTCCGGGCTGGAGGGAAGACAAGAAACTCGGTTTTGGAGAGGTTCAGTTTAAGGAAGTGGAGCGACATCCAGTCTGATATGTCGCTCAACAGGTGTGTGATTCGGGCGGAGACCGAGGGGGTGAGGTGGGGGGTTGAGAGATAGATTTGTGTGTCGTCGGCATAGAGGTGGTAGTTGAAGCCGTGAGAGTGTATGAGTTGGCCAAGGGAGGAGGTGTAGATGGAGAAGAGAAGGGGCCCGAGGACAGAGCCTTGGGGGACCCCAACAGAGAGGGGGAGTGAGAGGGAGGTGGTGGCATTATAGGTAACGCTGAAAGAGCGTTGTGACAGGTAGGATGAGAGCCAGGAGAGAGCAGAATCTCTGAGGCCGAGGGAGTGTAGTTTTTTGAGGAGGAGGGGGTGGTCGACTGTGTCAAAGGCCGCAGAGAGGTCAAGGAGTAGGAGCACTGAATAGTGGCCATTAGCTTTGGCGGTTAGCAGGTCGTTGGAGAGTTTGAGTAAGGCAGTTTCGGTGGAGTGTAGGGGACGGAAGCCGGACTGTAGGGGATCGAGGAGGTTGTTGTCGTTGAGGTGAGAGCATAGGCGGGCGTAGACTAGGCGCTCGAGGAGTTTAGATGTAAATGGGAGCAGGGAGATGGGTCTGAGGTTGTTCGGGTCATTGGGGTCCAGGGAGGGCTTTTTAAGTATGGGGGTGATGTGTGCATGTTTCAGAGGGGAAGGGAAAGTGCCGGAGGAGAGGGAGAGATTGAAGATGTGGGTGAGGGAGCGTAGGATGGAGGGGGAGGGAGGTTGTAGGAGTTGTGTGGGGATAGGGTCAAGGGGGCAGGTGGTGAGGCGGGCATCAGAGAGGATCTTGGAGACTTCTTCGATGGTAGTAAGGTCAAAGGTGCGGAGTGTTGGGGGAGCTTCAGTATGAGGAATGTAGGGTGGGGTGGGAGAGGAGGTCAGAGCAGTGGTGGGGCCGTGGGAGAGGGGTGTAGAGGGGGTAGCTGAGTGAGGGGGAAGGGGGTTGGAGGGAGTTTGAGCAGCGACGAAGTCCCTGTGGGTTATGTCGAGGGGGAGGGGGGATGAGGGGGTAGCTGTGTGAGAGGGGACGGGTTGAGAAGGCGTGTGAGTTGCGGCAATGTCCTTGCGAATTGTGTCAATCTTGTTTTTGAAGTGATTGGCAATCTCAAGGGCAGTGAGTGAGGTGCTGGGTGGAGGTGGGGGTGGCGAGAGTAGAGAGTTGAAGGTGGAGAAGAGTCGGCGAGGATTGGAGGAGAGGGCCTTGATGAGGGTCAGGAAGTAGGCTTGTTTGGCAGTATGGAGGAAGGAGGTGTAGGTGTGGAAGGCAGATTTGTATCGGGTGAAGGCTTGTTGGGATTTGGTTTTGCGCCATAGTCGCTCCAGGGCACGACTGTGTCGTTTGAGGGTTTTGGTGTGATCAGTCTGCCAGGGCTGGAGCGGTCGGGGTCTGATGTTGCGTGTGGTTAAAGGCGCTAGTGAGTCAAGGGCTGTTGACAGCGCATTGTTGTAGGCGGTCATAGCCAAGTCGGGGCAGGACAGGGGGAGGATGCTGTCATGGAGTTGATCAACTGCGGAGTGGAGGGAGGCAGGGTTAAGGTTGCGGAGGTTACGGCTGGTAGTAGTGTGACATTTGGAGGGGTAGGCGTTGGAGGATGAGGAGATAGAGAAGGTGATCAGGTTGTGGTCAGAGAGAGGGAAGGGGGTGTTAGTGAGGTTGTGGGGAGCGCAGCGGTTGGAGAAGACAAGATCAAGGATATTACCGTCGGAGTGGGTGGTGGATTGTATGCACTGTGCAAGTGCAAAGGAGGAGGTTAAGTGGAGGAGACGGGCTGTGTCCGGGTTGTCGAGGTTGACAGGGATGTTGAAATCCCCAAGGATGATAGTGGGTAGCTCAGAGGAGAGGAAGAAGGGTAGCCAGGAGGAGAAGTCTTCCAGGAAGCGGGGTATGGATCCAGGAGGCCGGTATATCACAGCAATCTTCAGGGGGGTTGGGGAGAATAGTCGGACGCAGTGGGCCTCGAAGGAGGAGAAGGATAGGGAGGGGGGGTTTGGGAGGACTCGGAAGGTGCTCAGCGGTGATAGGAGCAGGCCAACCCCACCACCTTTACGACCGTTGGGCCTGGGTGAGTGGGTCCAGGTGAGACCGCCGTAGGAGAGTGCAGCAGGGGAGGTAGAGTCAGTGGGCTGGATCCAGGTTTCCGTAATCGCCAGGAGGTTGAGGGAGCGGGAAACAAAGAGGTCGTGGATGGCGGTAAGCTTGTTGCACACCGATCGGGCGTTCAGGAGTGCACATGAAAACGGGGGGGAGATTTTAGGGAGCAGGGGGACAGATACTAAGTTGCGGGGGTTGTGGCAGGACGTGGAGGTGGGAGGGTTTTGTGCGGGTGAGGGAGGTGGTGGAGGGCCAGGATTCGGGGAGATGTCCCCCGCGGTTATGAGGAGGAGAAGGGTGAGAAAGGTGGCATGGGAGCGGGATGTGCAGGAGCGTGAGAAACTACTAGTGGAGGTGTTGGGGTCAGTGGGAGAGTGGAGTAATAGGAGGAGGTGATGGGTGCCATAAATGGGTGAGGGAAGCAGTGAGGGCACAATATACAAATGTTTGGGAGGAGCAGAGGGATATAGTGAATGGATTTTGGGAACAGAGGAGAGGAAAATGAGAAGGAGGAGTGGAAGAGGCATTTTGGGGAGGTGATGAAAGCAATAGTAGGGAGATGATAGCAATGAGGGGGAGATGTACAAGTTTTGGGGTGGAGCAGAGGGGTAAAGAAATGAGATTTGTGAACAGAGGATAGTAATATGAAGAGCAGAAGAGGGGTGTATTATATAAAGGTACACGGAGTGGGACTCAGGTGTGTAAGAGATGTTTCCCAGGGTGTTTCCTTGCAGTCTGTCCAGCATGCAGTAGAGTTTCTTGCTGTTGTTGTGTCTTCCTGCTGCTTAAGTTCTCCTGCTTTAGTTCAACTGCTGTGTTTAACTGCTCTGCACTCATTCAAAGCCGCACTCCATCATAAGCCGCACTCCATCATAAATATTTATTTATCAGTCAGAATGTACGGCATACACTGCAGAGGAATGGCATGCAAGGGTGTCATCCACGAAGGAAACCTCTCCTAAAGTCCACGTGCAAAAAAGCCCACCTAGAATTTGCCAGGGCCCATGCTGAAAAATAAAACGATTACTAGGACTTTGTACTCTGGAGTCATGAGACTAAGATAAATATTTTTGCAACTGATGGCTTCAAAACTATGGCGTCACAAAAGTGAGGAGTACAATGAAAAATGCATGGTGCCTACAGTGAAACATGGTGGTGACAGTATCCTTTTGAGAGGCTGCATGAGTGCTGCTATATATATAGTGCCCATCATAAATCCTCAAATTGAACCTTTCCAAAACCGAGCTCCTAATTTTTCCCCCCAGCCCGTGCCCCCCCTCCCATCCTCTCCATCACGACCAACAACGCCACCATCAGTCCCACCCTGCATGCCAAAGTCCTAGGTGTCACTCTAGACTCAAACCTGTCCTTCCAACCCCATGTCCAATCGTTGGCAGATTCCACCTCCGCAACATCTCCAAAATTTGTACTTTCCTAACCCCAGACACTACTAAACAACTCATTCACTCCCTTATTATCTCATGTCTGGAGTACTGCAACTCCCTTCTCACCGGCCTACCCCAACACAGGCTATCCCTGCTTCAGTCTATCCTGAACTCAGCGGCCAGACTCATCCAACCGTTCCGCTTCTGCCACCCCCCTCTGTCATTCCCTCCATTGGGCTTCCGATTGCTCAACGCATTAAATTCAAAATACTAACACTGACATACAAAGCTATCCATAACATTGCCCCAAACTACCTCACCGACCTGATACCCAAATACCACCCAACCCGTACTCTTCGCTCCTCACAAGACCTCCTACTTTCTAGCTCCCTGGTCTCCTCCTCCCACCCCTGACTGCAGGACTTCTCCAGGACTTCTCCCATCCTCTGGAACTCACTTCCCCAATCCATCAGACTGTCACCTACCCTCCTCACCTTTAGGTGCACCCTGAAAACCCATCTCTTCAGGGAAGCCTACCCCACCCTCACTTAACAGCCGATCTCCTCCACTCCTCCTACCACTCCATCCCCCACAGCCACTTCCTCCTGTACCACTATCCCCTCCCTCCTAGATTGTAAGCTTGAAAGAGCAGGGCCTTCGAACCCCTCGTGGATTGTTTTGTTCTATTGTCTCATGTTCTGTCCCCCACTATAATGTACAGTGCTAAGCAAACCTCTTGGCGCTATATAAATACTGTATAATAATAAATAAATACACCCCTTTTGAAAAGTAAGATTTTAATGAATATCTCAACACAGTTTTTTTTATAGATTTGTTTAGCTCATTACATGAAAGTAAGATAAATAATATAACTTAGATTAAATAATCTTCAGTTTTACTCCAATTGGTTGTTGCAAAAATGGATACATCCCACAACAAAAACTACTACATCTAGTATTTTGTATGACCTCCATGATTTATAAGGACAGCACCAAGTCTTCTAGGCATGGAATTAACAAGTTGGCCATATATTGCAACATCTTTTTCCATTCTTCAAGAACAATCTCTATTAGAGCCTGGATGCTGGCTGGAGAGTGATGCTCAACTTGTCTCTTCAGAATTCCCCATAGGTGTTCGATTGGGTTCAGATCAGGAGACATAGTTGGCCACTGAATCACTGTTTTTCTTCAGAAATGCAACAGTGGCCTTAGTTGTGTGTTTTGGATCATGGTGTCATGTTGGAAAAGTGCACGACGAGAAGGGAACGGAGTGATGGTAGCATCTTCTATTTCAAAATAGAGCTGTACATCTGTGAATTCATGATACCATCAATGAAATGCAGTTCCCGGACACCAGCAGCACTCATGCAGCCCCACAGAAGGACACTGCCACCACCATGTTTCACTGTAGGCACCATGCATTATTCTTTGTACTCCTCACCTTTGCGACGCCATACAGTTTTGAAGCCATCCGTTCCAAAAAGATTTAGCTTGGTCTCATCACTTCGGAGTACAGAATTGCAGTAGACGGTTTTTTTTTTTGTGCATTGGCTTTAATAGAGACTTCCTTTGTGAATGATACCCATGCATGCCATTCCTCTGCAGTGCACACCATATTGTGTCACGGGAAACAATCGCCCCAGTTTGGCTTTCTACTTCTTTAGCTAACTGCAGTGAACTTGCATGGTGATTTTCTTCAACCCATCTCATCAGAAGACGCACCATTCGAGGTGTTAACCTCCATGGACAGCCTGGACGTCTCTGTGGGATGGTTGCAGTTCCATCCTTGTTAAATTTCTGTATCACTTTTGCTACAGTATTCTGAATCATAAGGAAAGCTTTGCTGATCTTCTTGTAGCCTTCATCTTGCTTGTGTAAAAAAATTATTTTCTTCCTCAGGCCTTGTGACATTTCTCTTCCATGTGGTGCCATTGCTGACAGCATGAAATGGGAAGGGGTTTTCTTTACGTAACACCCTTTTATAATCGGCTGTCTGCTGGATACCTGTTTAATCAATAATTAGACTTAGCTGTTGAATTCATGTTGATTAGAATTTTGTTGTCTAAAATTTAGCATTGCTCCTAAGACTTTTTTTGGGGTGTATTCATTTTTGCAACATGATCTTGAATGAATTTGTTAGAAAAAAATACTTTTTAGTGTGTGCAAATTAACAAATCTTGTTTGCAATCAATGGCCCGCATTTGTGGGAGTATTTTATAGTATAGTGTCCCATAGAAAATGTTGAAAAAAAGCAGAACTGAACACTATACAACCCAAAAGGGTTAAATGCTGACTTGGATTTATTCCAGTTTTTGTGTAATTTATCAGTAATTTTTTTTTCTGCAAGTCATACTGTGAATGAAGAATAGGGTGGAATCACCTAGAAAATGTATTTCCAGTATATTGTAAATATTATACAAATGCCATATCTTTTATTCATTCGTGTCGCCCCTGCACAATGTCCTTTTTTGTCTCTTTTGGTTCTCACAAATAATAACAAAAAGGTTCTCTAGCTACCCTATATGACCTAAGCCTTAGGCAAAGGATCACATGAACTCTGATTAACAGAATTGTGGATGTTTTATGTAAATAGACATGTTGGAAATTTTGTTTTCAGTCACAGACCTTCTGATGTTGTTGCAATGAGATTAGAGAATTGGCAAGACACTACTACGCAAAAAGATGAGGCTTTATATGCAGTGAGCATAGAACATTGAATTACAATAGATTTATTTTAGTTGTTTTTGACAGTAACCAACACAAATAGACCATTTCATGTCCAAACAAAAACAGATCTCTGCATAGACATTTCCAGTAGAGCCTAAACCCAGCCATAGACAGACCGAAGTTTGGCCAGTTCAGCAGGAACTGAACTAATTTCATTCCATCTATGGGCAGGCTGGTTGTACTGAACCAAACAGAGCAGAGAGTACACCCTAAGTGTAGTAGGTAATATGACATTTATTGGTAAAAGGCAACCACTCACATTTGGTAAAATCAAAGGAGCTTATCATAGTTCTCAGATGGCTTTCACCCCTGGGACAGATGCCTGGAGTGCTGTCAATTAGGATACCCTGGTAGTGGTCCTGATGTTTCCTGTTGTGATCAGAGAGACACCAAGGGGGCGCTATACTAAGTGTAGTATGATAGAATGAAAACCGCACATAAGAAATGGCACCTCACTCAAATTTGCACCTTCGCATACCATTCATGTGCATTCCTACACAATCACAGGTACTCCTGCAGCTTGTAGCAGAATTCTCTGATCCCAAGAGATCACTGCCGCTGTGGGGGTGGAGTTGGGCAACCAGGCAGCCTCTGGAGGAAACAGAATGGGGACATGAACTGGCCGGGATTCAATCCCTCTATGGCTAGCTTAAAGTGAAAGTGCCATCCACAACCAATCAAATTCTGTGCTTTTTCCAATAATTTTTTTTATTTAAAATTCCTGCACAGTTTTGAGATGGGGAGAATGACCATTTTCTTTGTGTAAATGTTGGCTTTGGCCATATATAACTGTTTGTTTTCTGCACACTCAGTTTGGGAACACCTGCTACTGCAATTCAGTTCTTCAAGCACTTTATTTCTGCCGCCCATTCCGGGAAAAAGTCCTCGCCTACAAAAGCCAACCGAGAAAAAAAGAGAATCTTCTCACATGCTTAGCAGACCTTTTCCACAGCATAGCCACTCAGAAAAAGAAGGTCGGAGTGATCCCTCCAAAGAAGTTCATTACTCGCTTACGCAAAGAAAATGGTAAGCATATCTCACTATTTTGTGAATTAGAATATTATGTGTACATTTGGAAACTGAGGTAAGCTGCAACAGTGGCTATTGTGGCTCCTCTTCACAGAGGTTTAATAAGCTGCGATGAGGAGTAGAGATGATATTATCCGCTTCTCATTGCAGCTCAGTGAGAAGCTGACAGTAAAGTCAGTACAAATGGCTGGTATAATAAGATGGAATGTAAGCATCTCACTGACTGTGTAATTTATCCCTCTTCCTCTTTCTTCACCTCAGAAGTGGCAATAGCAGGGAGAGAAGAGGAAATGGCCACAATGTGAAAAGGAGCCAGAGGTGTATATGTATATATGTGTGTTATAAGGGAAAACACAATTATTTATGAGTGGCCCCTCTCACATAGGTTTCTTATTAAATGCAACCTTATTTTTTAGCGCTTATTTTGTCAACGTTTGTGTTTTTGTTTTTCATTGAGAAGTATTTGAGCCCCTGATCTTGCAAGATCCTGGGCTAAAATTCCATTTACACTACACATTGCGGCTATTCACCACATATTTTATTCACTTCTCTCCTCATCCAGAAAAGAGAAGTGCAAATGAAAGAGTAACTCCAATTTTTTTTTTTATCCAAAGAAATTTTATTGGAATATAACAGCAAATACAGGTAAAGTACTGCAATGTATAAGTAAGGTATACATCAAGGATATTTGCCATACAGCTAGTGGTCAAAATAACAGAGTAAGGAATATGTCATTCTTATGATAAATCAAATCTCTTAAAGTTAAAGAAACATGGACAACTATGGTCATTGAGATCATTACAGAAGATCCTATAAACTTGCGATGGCCTATAGGCCCCCCGATCCCGGAAACTGCAATTTCCATTTTCCAACTAGCGGAGACATCAACTGCCATAGGGCAATACCAAGTTCAACTATTTTCACTGTGGCCAATGCTGTCCTCCCATTACTTGACTAATTTGATCAGGGGACCCCAGAAAAGAGAAGAGATGTAAATAAGAAAGGGGGGGGGAAGAGGGAGAGAGAGAGAGAAAAAAAAAAAAGGAGGGGGCGGAGAGATGTGTCAGAGAGGTGAAGCCAGTGGCTGACAGGAAGAATAAAGAAAAGGGGGGGGGGGGGATATGCGCTAGAGTAACTCCACTTTTGTTCAGATAAAAACCTTCCCCTCTGGGTGATCTAGTACAATGCAAGGATGTTAACATACTTTGTTGCAGAGTTGTGCTTTACACTTGTTTTATGAGATTATAACACAAAGCATAGTCAAGGTTATTCATATTGCTTTGAATTGACAATTTATAGTTCATTTTCTTTAAGCCATTGTTTATTAACCTTAGTATAGTTGGTTATACTGCCACCACCTTGTGGTAATTTTGATTATGGCACCATCTTTTTCTGTGTTCCCTTCCATTTTTGTGATTCATTTCCCTTCATTTTCTTCTTCTTGTAATGCTTATGGGATAAAGATGGTTGCATGTCGCACAGGCACATGTTAGTCTGCTTGCATGGGGGAACGCATTACCGTGTTTTGACCTGCAAATACCGTCCCTTCATTTATCTGTTACATCCTGTTGTCTGGTGTAATCAAGCTGCATTAAGTATAAGATCTTCTTGGATGAGAAAGGGTATTCGGTGAGTTCAGCTATCTGATAAAGACTGTCCGCAGTGATTGTATCTGCCTATATAGGCCAGACATGGAGGTCTCAGCAAGGAATAAGTCACTAATACAACAGTTGATGTGAAAATAAGAGTCCTACTTTTGTTATTCTGAAGAAAGAGCTGTTTGTTTGTGTCCATGTGCAATGGGAGTGGTTTTATAATAATCAGTCAGCTGCTGCACCTGCAGTGCTCTGAAAATTGCAGGGTATTCCTTTAGACATGATTTCCTATTGGAAGTACCTCACCAAAAATGACTTTTTGTTGCAGGGGGTGCCTGAAATCTGACTTGTATCTGAGAGTAGATATCTGGGAAAATCAGTGAGCCAATCACACAAGCAGGAAATGATGTTGGTGGTGTTCTGAACACCATCTGTGTACAGAACACCTCTCGGTAGTCATAGTGCAATGCATTTTGCTGAAAATTACAGCACTGCAGATTTGAAAAGGAAAGGTAATTTATAATAACATTCAATTACAAAATGGCTTGTGTCATAGTTGTTTACAGTATATACTTTATTCATTTTTTTTTTTTTTTGGCTATAGTTTTTTAATGAAAGTGGAGTCACCCTTTAAAAAACTCTTCTGGGAGCTTTATACTCAGTAAAGGCCCTTGATGTGTAAAGACAGGAAACATCACTCTTTAAAAAAAAATGTACACTTTATATTTTCCAAATAGGACGTTTATATAGTAATATTCTATATGCACTATATATACATGTGCAACCTAAATGCCATGGGAGCACAATTTTCAGTTTATTAGTAAATAGTTTTTTTTGTTCAACATTATTGGCTATTTTCTTTAGGTAAGTGACTTACATTCCCAATTAAACTCTTTGAATTTTGGATTATAGCTCTACAAAATGTTGTTCAACTTCAACGAGGGTAAATACTTGCAGTCATGGTCAAAAATATTGTCTCCCAGGGGTGTGGAAATTTTTTTAAAAACTACTTGTCCATGGACTGAATCGGTGCCCCAATCTACTTGTCCCTCATGACAATCTACTTGTCCCGACACAAATAAATTTTGAACCAAAACCATATTTAAATTGGAGGTGCTTTAAGGAATGTCTGGGGCTTTTAAAAACAAAAGGGGCTTTATGGCGACTTTAACCGTGCAATGTTAAAAACATTAAAAGTTTATCTCCTCCTCGCCTCCCTGCTTTTCTCCAGTACCTCACTCAGGGACTAGCATGGAGGAGAGACACCTTGCAGTGTAATGAGCACCAATTGGGTGCTCAACGGGAAAAGGGAGTGACGGGCTTATCCTTTATCCCTTTTGCTGCCAGAGCTGTTTTTGCATTTTTTGCACGTTTAAAAAACAATTTAAGGCCTGGAGATTACACAAAACCCCCAAACATATATTTTCTGAAATCAGAGACCCTAGAGAATAAAATAATGGTAGTTCAAATATTTTATGTCACACGATATTATCACAAAGGTCGAGGAAACGCAGAAATTTCAGTACAAAATACACTTACGTTAATTTTAGGGCACAGAAAGCAATAAATGATCCGATTTATTATAAAATATAAAAGATGAGGTTGCATCAAGTAAATAGATGTGTGTACGCTCGTGAAATGGCAACAAACTTTAGTACCCTATATTTTCTATTGGTGACTCTTTTAAAGCTTCTTATAGGTCATCAGTTTAGTGTTACAGAGGAGGTCTGGTGCTACAATTATTGCTCTCATGCACGGCGATATGAAACGTGTATCGCAATCATTGTTTTCATGCATAAGCGCTCCAATGTGTTCTTTTACATTTGTACGTGTGTACATATATGGGGGTCCTCACATTTTTGACAGGGGTTATATGCTTGGGTGTAACTTACATTTTTTTAAAAATATATATATTTTTTTTTCCCAAAACATAGGGGACAAAGAGTCCCCTATGTGATGATTGTTTGACAGGTTCTCTTTATTGAGACATCCAGGGTCTAAAAGACCCTTCATGTCTCCCCAGTACTACACTGAATGTAATGCAGTGCACATCGCACTGCATTACATTCTTTCCTGGCCTCGATGGCTGGTAAATCTGGCAACTGCGACCCAGAAGTGACGTCACATCAATTTCAGGTCAGGACGAGAGGAGCAGATGTGTCTGCTCTCCTCCCTCCCCTATACCCGCCGACACCCACTAAACTGGTCCAGGACCTACAGATGGGCACGCAGAGCCTAGGAGACAGTGGGGCGGAGGCTGGCACCATAGTGGGCTGTGTGGAAGCAATCAGGTGGCAGTGCAGCCGCCCGAATGCTTCCACCTGACAGATGAGCCCTGCTGCTTACCCGCAGCAGGGCTAAAGGTTACAAAAAACCTCCCTGCCCAGCACTACATGTCCTGGGCGTTGGGCAATATAAATTGAAAATCTCACGTTTATTTCTTTCGTTTGTATTGGTATAACACAAAAAAGTGGAGAAAAAAAAACACCAAATCTGACTCATTCCTTGCAAAACCCCTAAAATGGACTGGACAAAATATTGGCACCTTCTCAAAATTGTAAGAAATAATTGCATTCCAAGTTTGTGATGCTCCTGTAATTTATAATTAAACTCGCCTGTATCAGTTATCAGGTGCTAACAATATAGAAATCTCACTGACAACCAGTTAAAATGGTCAGAAATGTACAGGTGAAATTAGAATATCTTGCAAAAGTTCATTTATTTCAGTAATGCACCTTAAAAGGTGAAAATAATATACGAGATAGACTCATTACATGCAAAGCAAGATAGTTCAAGCCGTGATTTGCCATAATTGTGATGATTATAGCTTACAGCTCATGAAAACCCCAAATCCACAATCTCAGAAAATTAGAATATTACATGTAATCAATAAAACAAGGATTGTACATAGAACAATATCGGACCTCTGAAAAGTATAAGCATGCATATGTACTCAGTACTTGGTTTGGGTCCCTTTTGCAGCAATTACTGCCTCAGTGTGGCGTGGCATGGAAGCTATCAGCCTGTGGCACTGCTGAGGTGTTATGGAAGACCAGGATGCTTCAATAGCGGCCTTCAGGTCTTCTGCATTGTTCGGTCTCATCTTTCTCTTGGCAATGCCCCATAGATTCTCTATGGGGTTCAGGTCAGGCGAGTTTGCTGGCCAATCAAGGACAGTAATCCCACGGTCACTGAACCAGGTTTTGGTGCTTTTGGCAGTGTGGGCAGGTGCCAAGTCCTGCTGTAAAATGAAGTCCGCATCCCCATAAAGCTAGTCAGTGGAAGGAAGCATGAAGTGCTCCAAAATCTCCTGGTAGACGGCTGCGTTGACCCTGGACTTAATGAAGCACAGTGGACCAACACCAGCAGATGACATGGCTCCCCAAATCAACACAGACTGTGGAAACTTCACACTGGACTTCAAGCATCTTGCAGTGTGTGCCTCTCCGTTCTTCCTCCATACTCTGGGTCCTTGTTTTCCAAATGAGATGCAAAAGTTGCTCTCATCAGAAAAGAGGACTTTGGACCACTGAGCAACAGACCAGGTCTGTTTTTCTTTAGCCCAGGTAAGACGCGTCTGATGTTGTTTGTTGTTCAGGAGCGGCTTGACAAGAGGAATACCCATGTCCAGGATCCGTCTGTGTGTGGTGGCTCTTGATGCACTGACTCCAGCCTCAGTCCACTCCTTGTGAAAGTCCCCAACACTTTTGAATGGCCTTTTCCTGACAATCCTCTCCAGGCTGCGGTCATCCCTGCTGCTTGTGCACCTTTTTCTTCCAAACATTTCCTTTCCACATAACTTTCTATTAATGTGCTTTGATACAGCACTTTGGGAACATCCAACTTCTTTTGCAATTACCTTTTGAGGCTTTCCCTCCTTATGGAGAGTGTCAGTGATGGTTTTCTGCACAACTCTCAGGTCAGCAGTCTTTTCCATGATTGTGATTCCTACTGAACCAGACTGAGAGACCATTTAAAGGCTCAGGAACCCTTTGCAGGTGTTATGACTTAATTAGCTGATTAGAGTGGGACACTTTGAGCCTAGAATATTGCACCTTTTCACAATATTCTCATTTTCTGAGATTGTGGATTTGGGGTTTTCATGAGCTGTAAGCCATAATCATCACAATTATGACAAATCACGGCTTGAACAATCTTGGTTGCATGTAATGAGTCTATCTCATATATTAGTTTCACCTTTTAAATTGCATTACTGAAATAACTGAACTTTTGCACGATATTCTAATTTTTCGAGTTTCACCTGTACTTAACCTTTCTTTTGAGTGTCTCTGTGAGCCACATGGAGCATGAAGAAGAGAAAGAGCAGCAAATAATTGTCTGAGGATTTGAGAACATAAATTATGGAAAAGCATGGACAATATCAAGGTTAGAAATCCATCGCCAGAGATCTTAATGTTCCTGTGTCCACTGTGCTCTACATTGTCAAGAGGTTTACAACCTATGGCACTGTACCTAATCTCCCTGGATGTGCTTTGTGCCCCTGGATGCTGGAAAAGTGTCAGACACCTGACCATTAATTTGGAGGGCAGCCACAGGATGTTCATACAGTACTGAGATCCATTTAAAGAACGTCGGGCCAAAGCCTATGCGCTGCAGAACATGTGTCGTATAAATCCAGTGTATGAAATCAAATGCTTTTTCCAGATTGAGAAACACCAGGGCCTCCCAGTAGATACCTCAGGACTGAGTTGGGTATGGATATATACTCTACTGTTAAACCCACGGCTGTTTTTTGTTTTTTTGGTTTGTTTTTTTAGTTCAACACACTGAGTACAATAAAATAAACATTCTCCAGTGAGCTTTTTGTTGAAATGATTACCCCAGCACTTGCAGTATAACACTTTCAGTGCTTCTGGCCTCTCACTGCTACTTTCCCAAACTTCATTTCTTTACAGGAAATATTTAACAGTGGGCAGTGCAGTTCACAGTCAGACTTTTAACTTGGGGGAGGAAGGGGGAGGAGTAGGGGAGTGCCTTGCCAATGTATTTCTACAGGGCTGTGTGTTTCTATTGATGTTCACAGTATAAGGAGACAGTTACTGTACCTGCGTGTAAGGGTCATTCCATAGGATGCGGCAAGAGAGAGAAACCACACTAAACAGAAAATTTGGGGCAATAGGTAAATAAGTCAGATTAAAAAAAACTGCATAAGTGAGTGATTAAATCAGCTACAGAGAGTGCTTCAAAATCTGAGGGTTTAAGATCACTAATTGTCAGTCTGTGCCTGATCTCTTCCTAGGCATAGAAGTAAGTGAAATAAATGTATCCACGAGGCTGCTGAGAAATGTAGCTAGATTGCCTGTGCACAAACTCTTCCAAGACATGAATGCGATCCTGTATACTCTTGTGGACATTAGTAGCTATTTCTAGAACTAGCCATGTCTAGGAAAGTGATGGAAATCTTGAAGGAGATTCTGCACAGATTGGCAAGTAAGCTGCAACATCAGCAGTTCTGTGGATGTATTTGTATCATTCAGTTTATCTTGGAAAAGATTGTTTGCAGACTGGCGGGCAATCAAGCTACAGTGTCAACAGCCTTATGAATACATTTTTTTAACTAACACTAATCTGCAACAGTAAACTTGGCTAGTTTAATTTAAACTAAACTCTATTGTAAATATCTTTTTTAAATTGTTAACAAGCAGCCACACATACGCTATACAGACTGCTTCATTCTGGGCTGTAAGGGGTGAGGGAGGAGACTCCTTGTGATATCTGGCAGCTTCTGCCTACGTCACATACCCCATCTGTTATCACTCATAATTTACAGCAGCCTGACTATTCCTTTTGTATCTCCAATGTAGAAGAGAGATTCTTACAGGTCTCTCTTTGTTTAGCTTCTGCCAATGTCACATCCCAGCTGATTTCCCTCAGTCTATACAGGGGTATCAGCAGAAATCTGACCTCAGGAGTACAGGCATGCCATGCATAGGCACAGCTCTCTAGTAGAAGACATGGACGCAAACTGAACAACAGGGTACATTTACCACAAAGGGCATATAAACCGCACATACTTGGTGTTTTAGCTTAAAACAGAAAAGAAGGGATAAGTATGGATCTGCTTCTGTCTGTGATGTGGTCAGTTTAAAAACGGACATTAAGGGGAAATACCAGGATCGCCTTTTATTTACAAGCTAAGAAACAAATACAAAGACAACGGTACATTTACCACAAAGGGCATATAAACAGCACATCACTTTGAAAAACACCCCCTCAAGTAAGGGTAGATGATTCATGTATCTTGCTACCTGGAATCCATCTTCCCTTAGCTCAGGCATAGGCTAAGCTGAGAACCGTCCCCTCCCCTCCTGAAGACTCCTGGGATGTATGACATTATTTTCCTAAGCACAGAAACCAGGAAGTAACTTAAAGCAGAGTTCCACTGACACGTGGTGTCCTCCCTGCAACCCGTTTCACCAGCCTTATAGTGTTCCAGGCGCCGACATCTTCAGTGCGGGCACCCGGATGTGACAGCTTGCGGCTTCACAGCTGGGTGCCCACTGCAAATGCGCGAGTAGCACTGTGCTTCCTGAATGGCTCTGTAGTCTTCTGGGACCTGTCACGTGTTCCAGAAGACTACGGGGAAGGAGGGTAGGAGGACAACTTCCGCTTTTGATCGCCCAGGCGATCGCAGCGGAAGTGGGAGCCGAGGAGATGTCCGTATCGGGTATCCGCTCCCCAAAGATGTCAATCCTTAATGGGGAGCGGTGAACCAGTCTTTAAAGGGGATCTTCCCTTTTTGGGTGGAGCTCCGCTTTAAGAAATGTAAAAAAAAATTAAAGCAAGCAAATATGATATACTTTCCAATCCATTTACTAAAGCTATCAATATAAGGATGACAAATAGCTCATGTTGACAGATAAATAGAGGCGTATTTGCGTCAATGGGACGCGATTTTACCTTTGAAGTCAGGGGGGCGTGATTTTGCATTGAAGTCAACGAAACACGATTTTGCATTTAAGTCAGTGAAATGCGATTTTACATTGATGTCAATGGGACGCGATTTTGCATTGCAGTCAATTATCGGCAAACCGCTGATAACCCTATTTTCGTCCGATAATTTACTGCAGTCGACAACCTGAATACAGATTACTGAAAAATCGATCAAAATGAACAAAAAAGTTAATGTTGAAAGTTTTTTTGTTTTTGTTTTTTTGTTTTTTTTTCCCCCTGGGTGTGATGGAGACCAGATTTGATCCCATCTCCTGGCATTTGATTTAAAACATTTTTCAGTGGAATTCAGTAAAACCTAAAATGCATTAAGTTTTAGCAACATTATTTAATAGCTACAGCAGCAACAGATACTTTGAGAATTACTGCCAGTTTGCTGGATAGGAAACTGGTGGTAAATAAGACCAGCTCTGGGGTGGTGTACAGAGTTTATCTGACAATTTCTCCCCCTAGTGGCTCTGTCCCTGGCCTCATTCAACTGTTGGCTGGGAGATTCCCCTAACAAGAGCACATTTTGTAAGTACAGTAAAGGGGCTGGGGATATCGATGATATTACCCAAATATGGCAATACCTACATTTGGGAAATTACTTGCATCACTGGTTGGGTGGAGCCTGATGGGGAACATAGAGACTAGTTCTCTATCAGTAGAAATTCTGAAAGAACCCTCTGCACACTGCTATATAACCTTTCCAGCTTTGTAATAAAAATGTATTTTTTTATTGAAAAGTTATCTGCAAAGGGTGTATAGCAGTGTGCAGAGGGTTCTTTCAGAAGTTCTAGTGTTGATATGTTGTTACACCCCTTTTGCATCTGATAGACAAATGTGTGTACAATCCATTGGTATTTGAGCACAGGTATATCTTGTTTAGTTCTCTTATCAGGTCTGCCTTACTTGAATAACAGCGCACTACAGTGAGCAAATTCAAAAGCCGCTATTGGACTGAATAGCAGTCATGGAGCTGCCCAATGCCATGTGATGACTGACCATACCAAAAATCTCAAACGACGCAATCGTGCGCTGGAACGACTATGGCGCAAAACCAGATTCCAACAAGCGTTCACCCGATACAAATCTGCCTTCTTCACCTACACTTCCTTCATCCACGCTGCCAAGCAAGCCTACTTTGTGACCCTCATCAATACCCTCTCCTCCAGCCCTCGCCGGCTTTTCTCTACTTTTAACTCTCTACTCTCTCTGCCTCCACCCAGTACCTCACTCACCGCCCACGAGATTGCCAACCACTTCAAAAACAAGATCGCCGCAATTCGTAGGGACATCGCCACTGCTCAGACTTCCACCCCACCTAGCATCCCTCACACGTATAACCCCTCAACATCCCTCTCTTTCCACCTCGCCACTGTCCAGACCTCCACCCCATCTAACATCCCTCACATTAAAACCCCCTCAACACTCCACTTCTTCGACCTTGCTACCACTGAAGAGGTCACTAAGGTCTTCTCTGAAGCCCGCCTCACCACCTGCCCCCTTGACCCTGTACCCTCACAACTCCTGTGGTCACCCTCCTCTTCCATCCTACGCTCCCTCACTCACATCTTTAATCTCTCCCTCTCTACTGGCCCATTCTCCTCCCCTCTGAAGCACGCGCACATCACTCCCATACTTAAAAAACCCTCCTTGCGTCCCACCGACCTGAACAACCTTAGACCCATCTCCCTGCTCCCATTTACATCCAAACTCCTCGAGCGCTTAGTCTATAATCGCCTGAGTTACCACCTCACCAACAACAACCTCCTTGACCCCTTACAGTCTGGCTTCCGTCCCCTATACTCCACCGAAACTGCCCTACTCAAACTCACCAATGACCTACAAACCGCCAAAGCTAATGGCCACTATTCAGTGCTCCTACTCCTCGACCTCTCTGTGGCTTTCGACACGGTTGACCACCCCCTCCTCCTCAAACTACACTCTGTTGGCCTCAGAGACTCCGCTCTCTCCTGGCTCTCTTCCTATCTATCACAGCGCTCCTTCAGTGTTACCTATAACGCTGCCACCTCCCCCTCAATGTTGGGGTCCCCTAAGGCTCCGTCCTTGGGCCCCTTCTCTTCTCCACCTCCTCCCTTGGCCAACTGATACACTCTCACGGCTTCAACTACCATCTTTATGCCGATGACACACAAATCTATCTCTACCCCTCGCCTCACCCCATCCGTCTCCACCCGAATCACTAGCCTACTGAACGACATATCGAATTGGATGTCACTCCACTTCCTCAAATTAAACCTTTCCAAAACTGAGCTCATAGTTTTCCCCTCAGCCCGCAACCCCCCCCCCCCCCTGACTTCTCCATCACGACCAATAATGCCACCATCAGTCCCACCCCACAAGCCAGAGTACTAGGTGTCATCCTAGACTCCAATCTGTCCTTCCAGCCCCAGGTCCAATCACTGACAAACTCCTGTAGACTCCACCTCCGCAACATCTCCAAAATACGTCCGTTCCTAACCCCGGAAACTACTAAGCAACTCATTCACTCCCTTATCATATCACAAGATGACTATTGTAACTCCCTCCTCACCGGCTTACCTCACCACAGGCTAGCCCCGCTTCAGTCTATCCTGAACACTGCTGCCAGACTCATCCACCTTACTAACCGCTCTGTGTCCGCCACCCCTCTCTGCCAATCCACCCACTGGCTTCTGATTGCCCAATGGATAAAATTCAAAATGCTCACATTGACGTACAAAGCTGTCCATAACACTGCCCCAAACTACATCACCGATTTGCTATCCAAATACCACCCAAAACGTACTCACCTTTCCTCACAAGACCTCCTACTCTCTAGTTCCTTGGTCTCCTCCTCCCATGCCGACTGCAGGACTTCTCCAGGGCTTCCCCCATCCTCTGGAACTCCCTACCCCAATCCATCAGACTGTCACCCACTCTCCTCTCCTTTAGGCGCACCCTGAAAACCCATCTCTTCAGGGAAGTTTACCCCACCCTCCGCTAATTGCCGATCTCCCCCACTCTTCCTACCACTCCATCCCCCACAGCTATTTCCTCTTGTACCACTATCCCCTCCGTCCTAGATTGTAAGCTCCAAGGCGCAGGGCCCTCGAACCCCTCGTGTATCGAATTGTATTGTTACTGTACTGTCTCATGTACTGTCTCCCATTGTAATGTACAGCGCTGAGCAAACTGTTGGCGCTATATAAATACTGTATAATAATAATAATGTGATCTCAGTGAAAAGCTAGGTGGACCTGATAGGGGCTAGTCTCTTAGTTCTCAATCAGGCTAAGCCCACCCATACCACAAACCTCCTCAGACATGCACCTGGCAATGTAACGGGCGCAGTGACCAGGGAGGGAAGAACGAATTGAAGGAGGATTGTCCAGTATGCCTGATATTGAAAGATTCATGTACCTATCTCTGACAAGTACATGAATTAACCTGAAGGCTTTCTAAGACACCCTTTATGAATTCCCCCTTTGTGTTTGGCTGTTTTGCAAAGTTTGATTAAAAAAAATTGAATTGAAAGCACAATTGCTTGATCAAATACATGAATAGCTTTTGGGTATTCCTATCTTAAGAAGAGACACTTTTGCTTGCAGCACCTATGGGTGTCTGCAGTTATGAGCACAGTATTACTTTATTCATAAATCCGTCTCCACGAGCTGCATTATTCCACCTACTTCTGCCTCTCTGGTTCCTGCTTTTCTTTATGCATCCCCTGTGCATTCTCTCCTTGAACAAACAAAGGTGTGAGATTCCCAAGCTTCCCATTCAGTAAGCACCTGTGTTGTCATAGTGCCTGTCGAAAGCAATGGAGACCATGCATAGACTGGTGTTATAGTATTGAAAGTCTCTTGTTAATCCGGTGTATGAAGCTGCTATAAGGCCACAGCTTGCTACATAACTTGGCTGCAATAGACAAACTGTGGCGGAAATAAAAATTATTAAAAAACACACCTAATAATAAACTTTATATGCATTATTTATCAAGAGAATTGTACATAAATCCTTTCTTTATGTAGTACACATATAGGCATTTTGTATGTATGTGTGTGTATATATATATATATATATATATATGTGTGATGTGTGTGTGCGTGTGTGTGTGTATGTATGTTTGCGTGTGTGTGTATGTTTGCGTGTGTGTGTGTGTATATATATCTATCCTAGATTGTAAGCTCGAAAGAGCAGGGCCCTTGAACCCTTTGTGTTTTGTTTTGTTACTGTATTGTCTCATGTTCTGTCCCTCACTATAATGTACAGCGCTGAGCAAACCTTTTAGCGCTATATAAATACTGTAAAATTATATATATATATATATCACAGCAGGTATCGAATGTGTCACCACTTTTCTAGGTAAATATATTTCTAAAGGTGCCATATGTCAGTGACAACCCAGGAAATTCATACATATAAAGATAACAAATCAAATAAGTTCAGAAATTAAGTTATGTATAATAAAAAGGAATGACACCGGGAAAAAGGGAAAAAGTATTGAACATATGAAGAAAGGGAGGTGCAAAAAGGCATGGAAAGCCAAGAAACCAGCTGATATCTATCAGTCATTGGAAAACAATGTAAATGTAAGTTTAGTAAATGTAAGTGGGTCCCTGTGAGTTTAAAAAAAATAAAAATAAATTGTGTATATATACAGCAGGTAAAATAAGTATTGAACACGTCACCATTTTTCTCAGTAAATATGTTTCTAAAAATGCTTTGATGTGAAGTTTTCACCACATATCAGTAACAACCCTTGCAATCCATACATACAATGAAACCAAAACAAATAAGTTCAGAAATTAGGTTATGTATAATAAAATGGAATAACACAGGGAAAAAGTATTGAACACCTGAAGAAAGGGAGGTGCAAAAAGGCATGGAAAGCCAAGAAACCAGCTGATATCTATCAGTCATTGGAAAGCAATCCAGCCCCTTGTCAGTGCAAATCAATATCAGCTAGTTCAGTCTCAACTGATGGCCTATAAAAAGGTGTCTCACAAAAAGCAAAGAGCTCTCTCAAGACCTTCGCAACCTTACTGTTGCATATCATACTGATGGCACTGGTTACAGGATTTCTAAACTTCTGAATGCTCCAGTGAGCACTGTTGGGGCCATAATCTGGAAGTCGAAAGAACATAATTGCACTCTAAACCGGCCACAACCAGGTGCTCCTCGCAATATTTCTGACAGAGGAGTGAAAAGAATGATCAGAAGAGTTGTCCAAGAGCCAAGGACCACTTGTGGAGAGCTTCAGAAAGACCTGGAATTAGCAGGTACAATTGTGCCAAAGAAAACAATAAGTAATGCACTCAACAACCATGGCCTATATGCATGCTCACCACACAAGACTCAATTGCTGAAGAAAAAGCATGTGGAAGCTCATTTACAGTTTGCTGCACAACATTTAGACACGTCTGTGAAATCCTGGGAGAACATAGTCTGGTCAGATGAGAACAAAATTGAACTCTTTGAATGCATAATACACACCATGTTTGGCGGTCAAATGGCACTGCACATCACCCCAAAAAGACCATACCAACAGTCAAGTATGCCATTCCTTCAGAACACCTGCGCCGGTGACATCTGACAATGGTGCACGTTTAGTATACCTACAGATAAACTTTATTATATGCTTACCTGAATGTAAAAATAAAAAGAGTTTAATACTACTTTAAACTCCCTGAATCAGAAAACTGCTACAGGAAATTACCTGAAGTGGAGTTTGCCAGAGTGAAATAGAATCTGGCATAGGTTTTGTGACTCATTTTACAGTATAGAAAACTGACACAGATCCCCACAAGATTGGACCTGGTATCCGGGGTGTGAGCTGTTGGCCTCTCTGCTTTTGCAGTGCCTGCACAGCCTCCCTCCTGATGTCAGCTGTACAGAAGTGGGGATGGGCAATGGGATCGGAGCATAGAGCTTCAGCTGTGTTCAGAATAAACAAAAGGGGTTTTGACCCTTTTGTTTAAATGGTATTAAACCCAAAACTAAAAATATAATATATTGTGGATCACTGGTTCTTAGATGTGGTGGCTACATTTGGCCAGTAACACAACTTATGTATTAGGGTGCCCCTACTCTGGATGAAGGGGCACATGGGGGAGCACCTTTGGACAGCAGCATTGTCAGTCTGGGGTGAGGGGACTGTTAGATGTACTGTACTAGCATATTTAAAGTGACACTAAAGTCCTTGTTTTTTTTCTTTTAAAATTACAAACATGTCATACGTACCTGCTCTGTGCAGTGGTTTTGCACACAGCAGCCCAAATCCTCCTCTCCTCGAGTTCCCTGCCGGCACTCCTGGCCCCTCCCTCCTGTCAGGTGCCCCCATAGCAAAGGGCTTGCTATGGGGGACACCCGAGCAAGCGCTCTCCCAAAGCGTGGCTCTGCGTGTCCATCCACACACAGAGCTGCGGATCGGTTATGCCCCTCCTTTACCTGATTGGCTCACTGGCTGTGATTGACAGCGGGAGTCAATGGCTCCTGCTGCTGCCTCAGTCAATCAAGAATGAGAGTCCCTGGAGAACCGAGGCTCTCCTGGACATCGCTAGATAGAGAAGGGGCTCAGATGAGTATTAGAGGGGCTGCTACACAAGGTTTTTTTTATAGGGATGCACCGAAATTTCGGCCACAAACATATTGGCCGAAAACAGCCTTATCGGTATTTGGCCGATAGGAAAAATTTAGCCGATACAGGAGACTGTGTGCATTTAAAAACCGGCACTGACATATGGCGACAGCCAGTGAGGGAGCTTCTCTGTATACCCTGCTCCCTCACTGTATAGAGTGCTCCTCTCCTGCCCCCTGCTTGCACACACTGCCCTCTACAAAGAGGACCTGTCACTCATATTTATCCCCTATGTGATAGCAATAAAATCATAAGTTGGAAAAAAATAAATAAAAATTTACATAAAAGTAGAAAAAAAATTGGAGCCTCCTCACCCCCATATACGCAGACGTTTCAGTTCGTTTTTCAGCCACATGTATTCTGAATTTTCGGTATCTGTTTTGGCACCAGAATTTTCATTTCGGTGCCCCACTAGCTTTTTTACCGTCATGCATATAATTCATGAAGGTAAAAAGCATGAGCCTTTAGAACCACTTTAAATAATACACCAACAAATTGAAGCCAAATGCTAGCTAACACTGTATAAGCAGTTACAGCAAACACTTTTTTCCTTTTGCGATAAAGGTTTTACATATAAACATACATATTTTACATAGGTTTTACAATAAATGATCATTGTAAGCACTCCTGTAAGTGGTATGTCTCATTAACTGCTATATCTGCAAAAGTTATTTTTTTTGAAAAACAAATTTTAAGCCTTGGGTGGCCCTTTTGGGTGGACCGAAGACTCAACAAATTAAAGGAGCGGGTGCAAAATTGTTGACCAAACAGTGACTGCACCCAATCACATGCAGTCACTTTTCAAGTATTCAGGCAGCTGTCAGAATACATTAGCCAGCAGGGGACATTCCTCCATCCACTCTGTTTAATGTTTATGGGAACATCTTTTAATTTCTTCTGTTCTTGCTATTTCCTCATGTGTGAACAAGTTTCCAGTTCCTCAGTGACTGATTCTAAGAAGCACTCTGTCCTTGAACTATGGGCTTGGGAATAATGCCAACAGTCTCGTTCCCACCCTGTCATAGTTACATGGCTCATTCATTCAGTAGTAACTATTGCCGTTATATTGTATGCAGTGCAACTGCAGACGTTTTGAATGAAAGCACTAGTTAACGGATCAGAGTTTGACATCTGGATCATCAGATTCTCCCATGAGCCCACAGTTGATTTAATAAATGAGCTGAGTCGATCTTTTTATGCCAGCCAGCATTTTAACATTGGGGGCTAGACCTCTTGCAGCCAGTTACAAATTACCAGAACATTGCAATAATTACAGTTCTCTGAATATACATAATCTGTTAATTTTCAAAATCTATGTGAAATGTGTTTAGAGATGACCTCTCTTCTTTCTTTTTCCTCTTGTTTTTACGTTTAGCTAATCAGTAAGTGGTATATATTACAGGGTTTGTTTCAGTTTATACTAGAGCTATACACATAAAAGGCTGTACACCGTCTTTGTGTTCGTTAGCGTGGCAAGTTGAGGAAGTTTATTATGCTAAATGTTTCATCTGTATTCCGCCCACCTGGTATATTGTCCTCTGTCAGACATTGTCAATGACAACTCCTACATTATTTTCCTCTTGTGACAAGGCTGTGTAGGCATTATGTCTCGGCTATATCATTAGATGATGTAAGTTTATGATGTTATCACATGTTATGTACAGTGGAAGCTGCTTTGTGGATTCTGGCTTTTATGGTCATTTTATTTGATTTTATTTGTGACTAATGCCTTCTCTTTTCTTTTGAGGTTGTTACTGATTTTTACTTTGTCCTTTATTTTCATTACTGTAAATAGTATAATATGACATAATCACTTTTTAGACTGGTTAACCACAGACAGGCTTACCCTTGAGAACTATGAGGGATACATCCAACTATTCTCTATAGTGCCGAAGCCTGCTGCTTTTTTTTTTTTTGTATAGCCAAGGAACTAATGCAGAGCATGCACAGTTGACACTTTCCTCTTCTCATTGAAAATACTAAATTCCCTGCTGCAGCAGTAAGAGCTCTTGTTCTCTGATTGGCACACCTATCCAGTTGGGATGAGCTCCTGCAAATTAATAGTTAGCACCAGGGAGACAGGGCTGATCAGGATGAGAGTGGAGCTTTATTTTACCAACTCTGTAACATTAAAGGAAACCTGTTCTAAGATTATCTAAAACTGTTAAGACTAAGAGTCCAGCCTCAGTGCTGTGAATCATTGTCCTGGAACAAGTTTGTCACCAGTAAAGTCAGAACTCCTGATCTGCATACTTGTTCTGAGCCCGGGAGTTAATACCTTCAGAAGCAAAAGGACGGCAGTGGCAGCCCACGTTTCTTTCCACACAGGTTTTACTGCAGTCAGTCTGGCATTAGCATACCCAAGAGATCATTGGTTTCTGTGGGGTCAAATCACATTTCTGCCCATAACACAAACATCCCCTGCCAGAGAGAAACAAGGTTGTTCCTGTGTTGTCTGTGCCTTACTCAGAACATGGAACATCCATGGGAAATGATAACCATCCTTATATTTAGCTTGTTCAAAACTCAAATGGCTCTGAATATGTAAAGGCTACAGGTCACATATTGAAAATTTTTTGTTTTGTTTTTATAAACAGAAAACATTTTATTAAAGCTTTGCCCAACTAGAAATGCAGCTAATGGTAGTACAGTAGTTACACATCAATGGGTATAGTAGTAGATCATACAGTATAATGGCCGTATTCAATACATTATGTCCAGGTCAAAAGGCAATATCACATGGCACATGTGAATTCAATAACATTCTGCATGTGCATTAATAGGCAGGCCACTCTAAACTGTTTCAGGCCTACATCAATATAGGAACGATGAGAGGGAGGGGGAGCAAGAAAGGCAAGGAAGGCGATGGGAAGAGAACAAAGAGGGGGGCAAGATGAAGGGGAGAGGAGTGGAGACTAAAAATGGGGGGAGGGACAGAGGCGAGAAACCACAACACAAACTCTAAAGCATCCTGACCATAGGCGTCTATCAAAGTAGATCATATCTTATCAAATTTCCTAGGACAGTTTCTACTCTCATATGGTTTTTTTTTTTTGTCTTTATATAGAGGTAGAACTGAGTTAATAGCCTTCTGCCTAGTGGACACAGTTGAAGGTGTAGGAGGCTTCCAACGCAGGGCCACACAATATGTAGAAAAGTACAAGTAGAAGCAGTACAACTTGTGCACTGGGGGTTCACCTGAGAGTAAAGCGTGTGTATGAATTTCGGCTGTATAAACCTGTCTTTAGTAGAAATCATAGAAGTCACATAGGTTGAAATACAGTCCTCCATAAGCTCAGGGATATCTTTTCATCAGCAGTCAAAAGTGCGAGTGTATTTAGTGTCATAAGCTACAGAGAGACGAAGGTACAGGAAAGACTAGGGTTTTCCCATCACGTAAGAGGCAAGAAGGCGTTCAGTCTGGTCAGACTCCAATACAACAAGCTCTGGAAATTGAGCAGCAAGTGCAAGTTTAAGTTGCCAATATCTAAATGCCATATAGTCTGGCAGGTAGTTTGGTCGTCTAACGGTAATAAAAGGCACCACTTTCCCATCTGAGATTGCATGCTTCAGAGTCCTTATCCCTCAAGTTGCCCACAGTTGTGGATCTGGAATCGAATAGAGATCAGGAACTGAAGGGTTACCCCACAAGGGTAAATGCTGAGAAAATGTAGAGGGAGCAATGTATATGCTCCTGGCTTGATTCCACACACGGATGATTACCTTTATAGGGCCAGTTATGGATGGACAGGCCCAAGGGCCCCTAAAGACTAAGTTGCTAAGGGCCAATAGGAACCTTACAAATCCACCTCCAGGGTCACCACTGGATTGTGCTTGGGCTGGGAGAACCAGCAATGTAGTTTACCCAACACCACCGCCCAGTAATGCTATTGTCATGTTGGGGGTTGCCTCTTCCCAACTTTCAAGGTTAACTGTAGAGTGGACTTAGCCAGCCAGGGGAGTCCGCCCAATGAGCACCACGATACTTTCCAATTTACGACAAACTATCTTGGGAATAAAGATTGGAATATTTCAAAAGAAGTATAAAAATTTAGGCAGGAAAATCTTTTATAGCAAGGCTATCCGCCCAACCGAAGTCAGGGAAGGGATCTCCAGATACTTCAATTACGCGCAAAGCGAGAGACCAAAGGAGAGACGTTCTTTTCTAAATAGGCAATAGTGGTCTCTCCCACCTGAACCCCCATATAGGTAAATTCGTCCACCCATTGAAGCTGCGTTTGTGTGTCAGTACGAGGAACAGATGGATGTAATGGAAAAATCATCAACTTATCCCAATTGATTCAGATCCCTGAAAAATGGCCAAAGTGATCAGTAATTCTTATAACATTTTACAGGGAGCCCATGAGGGCCAGGAGTCTTACCCGATTGAAGAGTGCCCAATGCCTTTTACACCTCCTCCAAAGTAATAGGGGAATCTAGCTTGTCATGATACAGTAGGTGGAGGTAAGAACCGGTAAATCTACCCCACCCAGATATGTCTGGAGTTCACTAGTTCACTATCCGTATAGGCCACCTGAGAGCTATAAAGGGTTTTGGGGGGCTGCTGCACTCATTTTTTTTTTTTTGTTTTTTTTTTAATTTTCATGTATAGAATGCATGAAGGTAAAAAAAAACCTTGAGCCTTTACACTAGGTCTGCTATACATTCTTTATGTACCTGACCTATAAACAAGTGGTACTCTCCTCTGGTGGAAGCTTTAAAGGCATCAGATGCAGAGTCAGGATTGATGCTCCAAAGTGTACTGAGGTAATCCCTGAAACTGGATTTAATGGTAATTCCAAGGTGTGACGATCACGGCGTCAGACCCCAGCCCTTCTCACCAAACTCGTGACCGAAGGACTAGCCAATCTAAAACCGTGCTGTCATGTGCGTAACAATGCCATGCCCAGCTGCACCCTGCACAAAGATTTTCCAGCTAATGGACCACAATCTGTGTACCTGCAGCCTGGGAGCAATTGTTACTGGGTCAGGTAAATTACGCAATTAACCCTTCACACTGCCACCACCTCCTTTTTCTACAGAGAAAGAGGAAACTCGCCAATATTAGCAATAACACTATAATGTTTGAATAATCGTTTGTATACACAATGTCACCGCACTCAGATGTATGCAGACGTTTTAAAACACACAGCGCTCTTCAGAGACCGGAATTCGTAGTTTGCATTAAAGAGCTTTATAAACAGTTCAACACTTTCAGAAAGTAAGATTTATTACTAAAGGTCAAAAGGGTGCAAAAACAATATTTACAGAAAAAGATGTAGCCTCATATATATATATATATATATATATATATATATATATATATATATATATATATACATACAGAGAGCAATAACACAGCAAAGAGATAACAGAAAGAAGTTTAGATAGATAAAGTACTTGCCAAAAGTCCTGGGTTAAGCAGCTTTCAAGTTTCAGAGCAAAAGGGTGCCTTATCTCCCAAAGTTGGTTCCTGGTGTTAAAGGGAGATTTCTTCAACTCAGCTTAGCTTCGCTCTCTGCTCCAAGCATCACAGCCTTTCTAGGAACTCAGCAGGGTGTCTCCCTGAAGCAGAGAACCAATCGCCTCATTTGGGGAGGGTGTTGCAGGCGGAGACCTAAGCTAGAACCAAAATCCCTCCCAGCTTATATCATGACCCATAACTTACCCTTGGTGCATGTAGCAGCCTAGCCACTAGTAGATTAATATGCAGAAGCATATGCTGAACGTCTAGATACGAAATATGACATACCTGCTTGGGGCGGTTAAGGAGATATCATTTTCTGCTCTCCTGTAGATTCCAGCTAGGGGGTGTAATATATCAGGCGACTTGTATTAAAGTGACCGATCTGAATATATGCCTGGCCTCCAGATATAAAAAATGATATGGAAAAGTGGATTTTTAAATGTGAGTCTGTTTTACGACTACCTGGAATGTCTTTGAAGCTCAGTGAAGAACTGGTTTTATGGCTTTACGATATCCCAGATTGAGAAGCTAACAGACATCCGGGCACCAACTAGGTTGGGATTTATAACCATGGAGCCCTCCCACTGGGGCTGTTGCCTTTTGAACTCAGCATACACACACACACACAAACCATATTCCTGAGGGAGACTGATTTGGGAGTAGAAATGATACAAGATGGAAGATTCTTAGCAAGATGGGTGACCGCGTCCATCTCTGTATGTATGCACAATTGCTACACAAGGGATTTTCAAACCACTATATCTCCCCACCCCCACTACCGAGCAATATTAGAATAGGTGTAATGATAGTGGTGTCCAAACCAAGGCATTTTAACACTTGGGGTCTTGCTACCAAGGAGTTGAGTCTCCTGTAATATACAAATATGAGGAACATGGGTCTTCAAAAATTTAAATACTAGGGAGCACTTAATAGTGGTGTTTAGGCCCCTCCTATTAAACAGTCCCACCCATCCCCTTAAAACTGAGGAAGGCTTCTATCCGAATCCAATCAGCCTCTCAGGCCACACATAAAGTGTGCAGTTCGCAAGACGCACAAAAAAGAACTAGAAAGCAGAAGGAGTCACAATAGGCATTCCAGTGGATAAATCCTGTGCAGGTCTCCTGGTAAAATCAGGGTCACATTACTTGAACAGCAGCAGTTATATATTCATTTTAATACAGGCAACTTCCAATATGGTGAAAGATTTCCTGAGGCACTAAAATAATCAAGTTGCAGGTGGAGTGCCAGGTTGCCACATTATTCCACGGAGGCCCAGAGTGTGCATTAGACCTGGGGCACAAAGGCACAGCCCCCAGACATCATTCAAGCTACTAAATGTACAGTAGGATCTTGTACATTTACGAACTCAGCTAATTGCCGATCTCCTCCACTCTTCCTACCACTCCATCCCCCACAGCTATTTCCTCCTGTACCACTATCTCCTCCCTCCTAGATTGTAAGCTCCAAGGAGCAGGGCCCTTGAACCTCTCGTGTATTGAATTGTATTGTTACTGTACTCTCACGTGTACTGTCTCCCATTATAATGTACAGCACTGAGCAAACTGTTGGCGCTATATAAATCCTGTATAATAATAATAATAATCTTGTAGAAAAGAAAAAAAATATAGGATGCCTCACAGAGCTCTCAAGACAGTTGACAAAGATACAGGACAGCCTATTGGGAATGAGACTACTTGCAAACAGTTGTAATTCAGGAAGCAGCATCCTCAGGAGATGTGAAGAAATGCACACAGTTGCCATCTTGAAGTATTAGATTGGTGGGAAACGGCATACTGTACATCAACCCTTTAGTGCAGAGCTTAGCTCTAACATGGTTGAAGGATTTCCATTGACGCTGTGTCTTCACGGAACAGTCGGAATATGAGGATCTTAGTGTTTTCATATATCGGGTCCCCCTGATTGCAGGCCTCACGGAGTACCAGATTGTGACCTCTGAAGTGCAGTAGTTTAAAAATGAATGTGCGAGGCAGCGCACCCTGTGGGCCATGGGTTGGAGGCATGTGATGTGCTCACTCAACTGAGAAATTGGGTGAAAATTTAGTTTTAGGCAGAAACAATTACAGGAGGGTTTCCGTAAAGGTCGTTGTGTCAAAGCATTCTGAGCCCAGTTCTGTGCTGTGTTTGATTGTGGTTCTCCGCAACCTCCGCTCTGGATTCCAGGTGTTTAACGTTGATTTATAGTGTGTGAAGGGCCACACTATGATTGCGCTGTATATCTTCCACAGGAAATACTCTGTGCTCGACCTCCGTAATGCACTCCCTGAACCGGTCAAGATCCCTGCGAATTTCAGCTTGCACATGATCTATCTTGGTGATGAGAGTAGTCTGGCAGCTATAGATAGCTTGCCTAAGACAGCCAGTTAGCCTAGTCTGCGAAGGCAGGCTTCGGGCTGTTTGTGTCTTCATGTTGCAGGTGGCAATGGCTGGAGTGCCCGCCAAGGCCTCAATACTTCTAGGGTCAGCTGCGTGATGAGTCGGGTCAGTATTTATGCCTCTAGTCATCGCCCACTGGTTCAACACTGGAAGGGGGGTCGGTCCTGTCAAAAATCAGGTTCCCTGCACTGATTGGTAAACCAGGATTAAGGCCAGAATCAGGAGCCTTGCAGCTACACTTTTCTCTTGGGGCTATATTGGACACTCCTCCCATGAAGTTATGTTTAGATTTTCTGTTAGGACTAGTGATTTGTTTAAAGTGTTACTAAACCCACAACAGTAAAATCAGTCTGTATATGCAGTAAAGCATGCTTGTTATATTCACTGTGGAACCTAAGGGGTTAATCCTCTGCATTGTGTAAAAACCCTGTTTGATCCTGAATTCTCTGATCCTCCCCTTCTTCCAGTGTCCCCCCTCTAATCTCCTGATGAGACATATAGTGTGGAGACATGCTCAGTTTGGTGTGTATTGCTAGAGAGTTTTTTTTTCCTTGGGAGAGTGCATGTGATTAGCACAGGGCCAATCAGCACTGTCCAGAGGTCAGGGGTTCTGCATCCTCCTACAGCAGAATGAAAACTCCTCCTACAAGCTTTAACATGTGCTCAGCTGGAAGTCACAAGACTGCTCTAACTGTTGTATTTTTACTAAAATAATTGCACTTCCATGTTCTGTGTACTGTGAGAGACCAGATATAATGAATGCAGGGTCCTGGGTTTAGTAACACTTTAAATTTCATATATACTGTACCTTTATTGATTTATTTTTTTCTTCACATTTTATGTTTTTGTCCTTTACATTTCCAGAAAAAAATTATAGTTTCTCTTCAAGTGTAATACTGTATACGTGTTCTAGTTTTAGCATATGTAATGTATCTAAGCAGGCTTTCATGTAGAATCTTAAACTCTAAGGCTCAACCTGATGCATATTTATAACTCTAAGCTGCAAACAAGGAATTTGTATTATTTTTTTGGCTGAAGCTCCAACAGGATGGTGATTACTGCAATAATCAAAGCTTGCTGTGCCTCTGTGCTGCACACATCTGTTCACATCTATAGAGGCCTTGAATGGCGCTGTCTCCAACACAAATGAAAATAATGTTTTATGGGAAGTAATTTAGGACTAGATCCTAATAAAGTCTAAAAATCCATCTGCCCCCTTTTCTTTATTGTGGATCTTGAGTGCTCAGCACGGGATGTTGGTGCTTTTCCTTTTTGGCTTGACTTGGATCGGTTCTCTTTCAGTACTGACAATTGCAGCGCCAGATACGGCAAGTAAGGCTGACCTTAATAAGGATATATTACTTATGTGCTGCCACAAATAAATGATAAGCTGCTGCAAGCACCTAAAGGTGTTCCCACATCAGTAAAACTCCCCAAGAATAGTGCTGCGCTGCCCCCTAGCGACCCAAGAAAATACAATAATAATAAACACACTCCTGAGCATCAAACCCAATGTGTAATAGAATAAATCTGTGAAACAGTCAGTAGTAAATAAAACAAAAACTGGCTGAGTCACTAAATCACAATATGTGAAATAAACATATCAAAATTAAACCAAAATCAAGTAGCAATAAAGACCGAACTGAGCTGAAGAATAAAGTGTAAAAAAAAAAACAACAAAAACCGTGAAATATGTAAAACGTATATCAGAAATAAAACACGATCACAATGGCAGTAAACACCCGGCTGACCTAAAGCATAAAGTGTGAAAATCAACAAAAACATTATAAAATAATGTAAAACAAATGCCAGGCTGAGCAATCAGCCCACCAGTGGATAAATGTGATGAATCAAGTAAATGTTCAACTGGGCTGGATATTCACAAAAAGTGCGTGTTAAAAGAAAGAGAGAGGGGGAAAAAAAAAAGCTGCTCTACGGAACATACAAAAAAACAGATAAATGGTGAATGATAGATAACACTTAATAAAGTGCAAAAAACAGTCCAGCAGTGATATAACAATCTTTCTTCCAACATTTAAAGTAATGCACCAGTGACTTCAACAGGTGTGCAAATCTATCGTGTTCCTCCACCTTCAGGCATGCATGCTCACCTTAACTGCTGACCCATAGAAAGTAGAGGTCAACATGCGCTCAATATGAATCCCACTGGATCCTCTGCTTCCACAGGTCTCTCCAGGCACTCTCAGGAACAATCCTTTACATCCCCATTCCAATGGATAGGTGCTCATTCTTGTGTTTGCTAAGCTGCGGATACCTGTATCAATCAGCGACTGCTGCAGCTGATGGGAGGGAGCACCGACAACTTGGGGGAGGCCAATAGAAGCCAGCAGGTGACTTCAGAGCTTTTTGATCTTTTTGATCAGCACAGAGATGCTCTGAAAATGACACAAACCTCCTGCAGGTGAATTGCAGCACACATGGTAGGTTTATTTTATTTATTACAGGCATTTATATAGCGCCATCAATTTACACAACGCTTTACATATACTGTACATTCACATCAGTCCCTAATCCTCAAGGGACTTACAATGTGAGGTCCCTAATTTACATTTATACATACACATACTAGGGTCAATTTAGACAGGAGCTAATTCACCTGCCAGCATGTCTTTGGAGTGTGGGAGGAAAGCAGAGTACCCAGACTCAAACCAACGACCCTAGTACTGCCAGGTGGAAGTGCTAACCATTTAGCCAGTGTTCTGATCCGACTAGGTTGGCATTGAAAGCATGCAATGTACTCCTAGGATATGTGTGTGCGGCTCTGAGGAGTGGTTAGCTTGAGGTATGCACTCACTTTTGAATTTTCCTCCTTGGCATTTATTTTCTGCTGTTGGAGTTGCACACCACCCTTATCCTGAAAACCTTTCTCTTCTGTCTGTCAGACACAATGCTTCCTTTGTTGATACTCCGTTTGAAATTGCTTGTTGTATCCATTCCAAGTTTGTATCCATTCTGACTGGCAGATGAAGAGGCACTGCTCCTGGGACTTAACTTACATTAAAAAAGAAGTTGTAACTAATAGGAAACTACCAGGTTTCACTATTTATTTTTGGGGAACCCATAAACAAGCATTTGATAGGAGTTGTATCCTACAGCAACCAATCGTGTGCTATTTTTCCTCTCTTCAGTTTTAATGGAGCAGCCCTATAGCTTCTTAATATAAGTTATTGATTTAAAGTTGTTGTAAAGACTCAAGGTTTTTTATCTTCACTCATTCTATGCATGAAGGTAAAAAAACCTTCTCTGTGCAGCAGCCCCCAATAATACTCGCCTAAGCCCCCTTTCGATCCAGCGTTGTGCACTGGAGTCTCGGCTATCCCAGGACTCCCTCTCCTCATTGGCTGAGACCGCAGCGTGGAACCATTGGCTCCCACTGCTGTCAATCACAGCCAGTAAGCCAATAAGAAGAAAGAGGGGGCGGGGTCGAGCCACAGCTCCATGTGTGAATGGACACAGAGAGCAGCTGCTTGGGAATACACGTTTGGGTGCCCCCATAGCAAGCTGCTTGCTGTGGGGGCACGCGACAGGAAGGAACTGCCAGGAGCACCTGACGGGGACCCAAGAAGAGGATGATCCAGGCTGCTCTGTGCAAAATCACTTCACACAGCAGGGAAGTATAGATGTTGTTTTTTTTTTTTTTTTAATGTAAGTCTTTAGAATCACTTTAAAGTGTACCTGTAATTTATAATTATTTTTTTTGTTATGGGTAGAGTAGAAAAGCTTTAGAATGTGTATTGGCAACGGGTCAGTTATGACCTACCCTTTGATCACGGCTGTGTTGGGCCATTGAAGGTCTTGGAAGAATTTACCGGGCTCTGGTCTTCCTAAGGTTCATAACAACTGGTATAGCATACATGACTTTCTCATTTCCTTTTTGACCAGTCTCACATGAGAGCTGGTGAATTCCAGGACCTTAAAACCAGTTGGCACCCAGCGTACATAGATAATTTAATTGAGGTCGGTGGAAGATCAGAAGTTTTCACATTGACTCCAAGACCAATACATATTTTCAGAATGCTTTAATATGCCCACATAACTTAAAACAGAACTTTACTCCTAACAGCTTGATAAAATATAATGTTCTTTAGTAAGGAACATACATTCTACATGAATAATTATACTGCCAAAATGCGTGCGTGCTGTAAATTGCCTCCGGCATTGTTCCTCTTTCTTTTTGCTGGAGGCTGCCATTTTGTTAAAGCCCAGAGTCCATGAGCAGCAGTAAATCTTTAGGCTGTCAACAGATCTGCCTACACATATTCAGCACAGTGCCAAAAAAATTAGAGCAACTGAGCATATGCAGAGCAGGGCGAGTCTGTGTATTACTGGATTCTAGATGATAACGGCACTTGCTGACTAAAGTTCCACTTTAATAAAGCACAGCATAGGGTATTATTGCAAGCTCAGATCCAACTGAAACTCTTGTTTCAATAGGGTTGGGAAGTAGTAAAGCCTCTTGTCGGGGTTTTTTTTTTTTTTGTCCTCCCATGTCCCACTGGGTAGATCTCCCTGTTCCAGTGACAGATTGTCAGACAGACCTGAAACAGATGGGAAATCTTTTTAACCATTTTACTACTACGCTATAGCTGAATGATGGCTACAGCGCGGTAGTCCAGTTCTGGGAGGGAGCCATATGATGTTCTCCAAGAACGCGTCCCCAGCGGAGCGCACCCTGCGCTGTTTGTGATTGCTGTGTCCTTTGGACACAGCTGATCACATGACACAGCAAAAGGCCAATCACACCGGCATTTTCCATGTGATCAGCTGTGTCCAATCACAGCTAACTACTATGTAAATACACTTGCCGCTTATCAGCAGTACTTTCCTCACGCTGTCACAGTTCTGGTAACCGGAAGCAGACATCTGCACTGATAATCAGGGCACTGATTAGTAGTGCCGCCAGTACATGCCCTTCAGTGCTACCTATTAGTGCCCTTCAGTGCCATATATCAGTGCAGCATTAGCAGTGCCTCATCAATGCCCACCAGTGCCGCCTCATCAGTGCAGCCTCATTAATGCACACCAGTGACGAAGAAAAATTGCCTGTTTGCAAAATTTTATAATAGAAACAATGAAAACCTTTTTTTTTTTTTTTTTTTTTTTTTTCATTTATAGTGCAAAAAATAAAACACCAAGTGATGATTAAATGCCACCAAAAGAAAGCTCTATTTGTGTGAAAAAAATGATAAAAAATGTCATATGGGTACAGTGTTGCATAACCGTATAATTGTCATTCAAAGTGTGCCAGCGCTGAAAGCTGAAAATTTGGTCAGGAAAGGAAGGGGGTAAAAGTGCCCGGTAGGCAAGTGGTTAACGGGCACTCAGACTTTTTTTTTTTTCTTGTGTTTTTTTTTGTTAGTACAGTGTGGAAAGATTTGAATATTTCATATTTTTATTGCTGTCTTTGACAGTGACTCTGGTTTTCCATCTTTCTTGATGGCACAAGGACTAAGAGAGGGATATCTGCTCTGAAGACGCACACAACTAAAAAAAATGTCTTAACCCAACCCTCGTTTTATTCAAAACTAAGTGGTGTTGAGCTTTAAATATCCAAACCTGAAATCACTTTAGGAGTGAGCCACCCAAATAATGCAGTCTTCCGATTTGTTGAACCTGCATATAAACCTACCCAGTTTTATTAGGGGTACCTACAGATCATCACAGTCTACATTTTTAATCCTTATATAGAAAGCTTTGACCATTTTTCATAAGAACACATCTTATAGAAATATTGTTTTGGTACTGATGGAAACTTGTTACTTCAATTTCAGAACTCTTCGACAACTACATGCAGCAGGATGCCCATGAGTTCCTAAACTACCTGCTCAACACAATAGCTGACATTTTGCAGGAAGAGAGAAAGCAAGAGAAACAAAATGGTCGAATACCGAATGGTAACATCGACAATGAGAACAACAACAGCACACCAGACCCCACATGGGTTCATGAGATCTTTCAGGGAACATTAACTAATGAAACAAGGTGTCTTACTTGTGAAACGGTAAGATTTTTTGATTAATATTTGTGGCAAGCCTTTTGCTGTAATAGCTGCTCTGATCTAATTTTAAGAGCTGTCAACAGAACAGGAGGTAGGAGAACATCTTCCAATGACAGCTGTTTAAAAAGAGATTTCCCCCTCCTTTTTTTTTTTTAGTTTTTTGTCCCCTCTGGGAGATTTTCCTTCACTTCTTGTCACTTGAAGGGAAATATCACCAATGAGACACAGCAAAGAAAAAAAAAACATTCCCTATTTCTATCTACATCTAACCAAAAGTTTTGGATTTAAATATACATTAACATGTTACAGGTGCTTTCTGTTTTGTGTGCGCATTTAAGCACACCTCACTAACAACATTTTCATTTTTTTCCTGAGCGGATTCATAAAGTATTTAGGCTGGCCATAAAATATACAATTTTCTTACCATTTTCTGTTTAGACTTACCTTCAACTATGTAGCGCAAGGGCCTGCCTAATTGGATACATATGAAAGTGTTGTTTAGGTTTGATCTCATATTATGTTTGTTGGTAAATCTAAAGCAAAATTCTCAAGAAAATTGTATAATGTATGGCCAGTCTTAGACCCCCTTCATTTTTTCTATTTTGTGATGTTGCAGCCTGACACTTTGGTTGTTTTAAATTCATTTTTTTTTCATTAATTTATACACAGTGCCCTATAAAGACAGTGTAAACAGAATTTTAGAAATGTCTGTGAATTTATTAAAAATCAAAAAATGAAATATCACATTAACATAAGTAGTCAGACCCTTTGCAACAACACTTATAGTTTAAATTGGCTGAATACAATCCAGGCAATCAAAACCAAGGGTATCATGATGATGATAATAATAATTAAAAAAAAAAAAGTGTTTTAAAAGTTTTTTCCAAAACAGTCACAACCTCTCTGGCCTCTCTGTGGAGAAGCAGTGATCTTTTGGCAGAGGTCTGCTGATGCTCTGTGTTGCTCAAAGCACTTAAATCAACAGGGAACATGAGCTTTGCTGATTGTAGAGCTATAGGTCTGACTCTGTAGTAAGTGTGTCAGACCTCAGAGAGCAAGGGGGTCACTCTGCAGCTTCTGCAAAGGAGAGGCTTTTCTACATAGGATGAGGTGGCTGTAGAAAGAAAAACTATATAACATCAAACACTTTTTGTTTTGCTGCACCTGGAATATGCTTAGCTGATTTAAACTAAAGGCTTTAAAGGTTCAGTTGGACAATAAAGACCATTATATATGTGGAAAATGTTCATATACATTTAATTTTACCTACATAGGTAAATTAACTACCTGCCGACCGCAGATAGCCGAATGACGGCTACACTGCGGCCGGCCAGTTCTGGGAGGGCATCCTCCCAGAACGCGCTCTGCTGCGTGCCCCCGGGGGCGCACACCCGGCGATCTCCTTTGGACACAGCTGATCACGTGATGTGGTAAAAGGGCAATCACAGCGGCCTTTTACCGTGTGATCAGCCATGTCCAATGACACGCTGATCACCGGGAAATGCAATTGCCGGTTCTCGGCTGCACTTTCCTCACGCTGTCAGAGCGCAAGGAAAATACTGCCGAAAACTGGCAGTTGTCAGAGCAGGGTTCGGCACTGATCATCAGGGCACTGATGATCAGTGCCCTGATGATCGGTGCCCAGCAGTGCCACCCACCAGTTCCGCCCACCTGTGCCCAGCAGTGCGCCCACCTGTACCCAGCAGTGCACTCACCTGTGCCTAGCAGTGCACCCACCTGTGACACCCAGCAGTGCCACACACCTGTGCTCAGAAGTGCCACCTACCTGTGCCCAGCAGTGCCACCCACCTGTGCCCACCCACATGTGCCCATCAGTGCTGCCAGTCTGTGCCACCAGTCAGTGCCCAGTGGTTGTGCCAGTCAATGCCTAGCAGTGCCACCAGTCAGTGCCCAGCAGTGATGCCAGTCAGTATCACCTGTCAGTGTTGTCTCAGTGCCGCCTATCTGTGACACCTCATTAGTGCTGCCTATCAGTTACCATCAGTTACCATCAGTGGTGCCTCATCAACGCACATCAGTTAAGGAGAAAAATTACCTGTTTGAAAAATGTTATAATAGAAACAAAGAAACTTTTTTTTCAAATTTTTTTGCACTTTTTTTGTTTATAGCGCAAAAAGGAAAGTGCCCAGCGGCGAATAAATACCACCAAAAGAAAGCTCTATTTGTGAGAAAAAAATGCTAAAAATTTCATATGGGTACAATCTTGCAATTGTCAATCAAAGTGCGACAGCGCTGAAAGCTGAAAATTGGCCTGGTAATGAAGGGGGTATAAGTGCCCGGTAGGCAAGTGGTTAATTGTTTTCATACTGGTTGTCCATTGATATAATGTAGCTATAATACACTATTTTATTTACTTTGCCACATGGTATAATGTGTTGGCAATTATAGTCCCTGTGCAATGGATGTGGGATATGGGCTATATGCAGACAACACAATGTGTACATCCCTGAATGTTACTCAACAGCTGTTAAGCAGGAAAACATAGTGACTGCAGAGAAGTGCATAGATCCCTCTAGTGGCTAATGTTTAAATCTTTATTAACCATACTACAGTATAGATGCACAAATATAAAAAAGGTGATAGTCACATAAAATATGAATACAGTGAACGTAAAAAGCACTCAAGTCCAGGTACTTTGCTAGCTAAGTTTATCTTTCTCGATCCGCAGTCAACGTCAAATTAAATTTAATATTTCAAGTTCTAAATACCTTTCTGTTCTACAGATAAGCAGTAAAGATGAAGATTTTCTAGACCTTTCTGTTGATGTAGAACAAAATACATCGATTACTCATTGTTTAAGGTAATTATTTAAACATACAAATTTTGTTTCATTAAATTAAATAATGTCAAGTAATTGTGTATTACTATAAAGCTGTCAGATTGTTTCTTTCACCATATTGTTTTATTTCTTTTTTTGTTTTCTAGCAGAAATTTGATGTAAATGTTTACCGTGTTAATGGTCTTGACATGTAAAGAAGACCTCCACCCAGTACTGTTAGTTTTGTCTTGGAAAGGGAATGCAGCCTATGTGTAAAATACCTAGTTTTGTAATCCTATGGGTTATAGTCCTCAAACAATTGTTGCCTTCTCTTCCCTAAGCCTGGGTTCACACTAATGCGGTCCAGAATTTGCAGCGTTTTCTCTACGAATTCAGAATTGCACCCCGTTCATGTGGACTGCTGCGGGTGTGTATGTTAACAACACCCCAAAATTGGTCCGCAAAATGCTGAGCGATGTGCAGAATTGGATCGCATAGATGTGAATACCCATGCGATCCTATTCTAGTGCGGACCAAAAACAGGGCTCTGCACCTTTTTGGTGCAGTGTGATTCGAGCCATATAAAATGTATGGCTCCAATCACACTGCACACAAATCGCATGTGATTTGCGATGCGGTTCCTGTGCGAATCACATGCGATGTACCGCACCACATATCTGTGAACCCGGGCTTACTGTCTATCTTGGTTGATCAGATCCTGGTTGGTAGAAAGTCATTAGCAGTAGTTTTTTTTTTTGTTTTTTTTTTTTGTTTTTTTTTTGTTCTTCTTTGGGGCTTGGGTTGGTCATCTTAAATTTGTCCATGTAGATTGGCCTACACATTGGCCTTTACTCAGCTTGTATATACTGAATCCCCATTACATCCTATGATGCTTGTGCTGCCTTTCGGTAGAGATAAATAGAAGTCTGCAAAAAATGTCTAGCCATTCACGTTTTAGTGTGTTTTTGATGCCAGTTATTCAAGGACTGCCAATATGATTGCACTCCAAATACAGGCAAATTGTCAGATAATTTCACTGAATACTTTTGTTTTAAGCACTCTTATACAGTTTAAGACAGTGTTGCAAGCTCAGAATTTTACTTACCTTTATTCATTATATACAGGACATCATAAAATAAATAAGTGCAGTGCTAAATTACTTAAAAGTATAATGATTGTTTGTCCACTAATAAAAATTATCAAAATTAAAATGAAATAAATGCCCAAGATATTATTATTATTATACAGTATTTATAAAGCGCCAATAGTTCGCTCAGCGCTGATATTATAAAATAAAGGTGACAGTCTGTGCAGGTATAAAGGTGCGGAATCACAGTAAAATCCAGTAGTGGTACTTCAAATAGTGTGGTAAAATTACGCACTCACCAGATGCGTAATGTAAATACACATTATATGAACCAGTAGAGGTCTCCTTTATGGATATGGATCTGGTCTGGGACAAGGATAATCCTCCCTCTAGGTGGGTGGTGTTGTCTGGAGCGCACAGGGAAGTACATATTTATTTTATGCTTTTGACAAGGTTTTATATTGGTTGCCTTGAGTGCTTCAGCTGCTAACTAGAGAGCGCTCACTTTTTTTTATTGTATTTTATATATACAGGACATCACTGGGGGTAATCCTTTTGTTGTCTAGTAATTCCTTCTTAATTTTTTAATTTTTTTTATTTTATGTAGCTTTATCTAATGATTTCACTAACTCGTATATCATAAATCACCATTTGATGTTTTGGTCATTTTAGGGGATTTAGCAACACGGAAACCCTTTGTAGTGAATATAAATATTACTGTGAAGAATGTCGCAGTAAACAGGAAGCACATAAACGGTAATGTATTTACAGCCATATATATGTTTTATTTAGGGTCACAGCTATGTGCTGAAGCCCAACTGAATGTTTATTTTAAACTGGCCAAATATATTCCAGGAGCATCAAACAAAGATATGTACAGGCGTAATGATTGTTTAATTAAAAAAATCATCCACAGTCTGAGCATTTTCTCTTCCAGAATCCTGGATAGTGTTGCTCTTTTTCTTTGTGGGGAAGCAGTGGTCTCTTTGCAGAGGTTTGACACATTCCCTTATTGAGTCAGAGCCAGAGCTCTCCATTCAGCAGCAAACAAAAGCTTTGATGATTGCAGAGCTATGGGTCTGACTCAGTACAGGATGTGGTGAACCTTTGCAGGGAGACCCCTGCTTTTGCACAGAGAGCTAGGGTCTCACTGTGCAGAATGTTGGAGGACAACTTTCTACTCAGGATGTGACTCTTTAGAAAGAAAACAAAGTGTAAGAAATTGAACGCCTTTTGTTTTAATGCACCTGGAATGTATTTATCTGATTTAAACTGACCGTTCAGTTGGGTTTGAACCGCTTCCCCGCCCCCCTATAGCAGAAATACTGCTACAGGGCGGCAGGGGTGCACAAAATCACTTGTAGAAACGTGATTTCGCATTTACGGGTACGGGGCACATGTTGCCATTTGCGTCCACTGCTGTCAATCACCGGGACGCTGCCTGGTGATTACCGAGGATCTCCAAAGGGAAGAGGGCTGCTTTGTTTAATCGTCGTCCCTGTTTGCTCCCTGTTTAGTCGTCGTCCCTGTTTGCTCAGGCACACTGCTCTGGATGTACAGCACAGCCATCCAGACCAGTGTGCTTACAGTGAAGCACCAACATACCGCCCTCCAGTAAACCACTCCCAGCACACAGTTAACCCTTTGATCACCCCTCATGTTAACCCCTTCCTGCCAAGTGCCATTAGTACAGTGTCAGTGCTTTTTTTTTTTTTTGTAGCACTAATCACTGTATTGGTGTCACTGGGGATGTCAGTGACACCAAGTCAGTTCCCTCCAGTGTCAGAATGCCCACCGCAGTCCCGCTATAAGTCTCTGATTGCCACCATTACTAGTGAAAAAAAAAATTACAGTATATACACCACCATTTGTAAATGCTATTACTTTCACATAAACCAATTAGTTTACACACATTGGGATTTTGGCGTAAATTTATGACGAAATTTGATCTTTTACATTTTTTTACTGGACATGTTTAATAGCAAAAAGTAAAAAATATTGTTTTTTTTTCTCAAAATTTTCGGTCTTTTTTTTTTTTTCTTATAGCGCAAAAAATAAAAACCCGTACAGTTGATCAAATACCACTGAAAGTAAGCTCAATTCGTGGGGGAAAAAAAGGATGTAAATGTATTTTGGATGCAGCGTTGCATGACCGCACAATTATCAGTTAAAGTAACGCAGCACGGTAATTTAAAAAATGGCCTGGTCAGGAAGGGTTTTTTTCTCCCAACTGGAGATCGTGAAAAAGTTCTCACATAAACATACTGGTCTATTTAGCAGCATGATTGGTTACCTCAAGTTGTGAAAAACATAAGGCCTCATACACTGGAAGACTTTTCTGCTGTTCTTTGGGTCGTTTTTTTTTTTTTTTTTTTGCCCTCAAATGCCCCTGCATGTTTTGCCTACATGTCCATTTAGGTGCCAAAAATACCCCTACTGTCAACACATCCAGGAGCAGCGGTATTTTGGCAGAAAAAAAACACGACACCTGAAAACAGGTCTAAATGCATGATTAGCGATTGAGTGTTCCTTAATTTCAATGGCCAGAAAAAAAATACTATTCTGCCCAATTAAATGAATTAACACCCAACCGCTTGACACACCTAAAATGTATTACATGTGTTTGCAGGCATCAAGTGTTTTTTCTGTTGAAACAACAGTGCCAGAAGGGAAGGTGTCTAGGAGAGAGAGCAAAAATGTCTAGAGTGCTTGGGGCCTAATGTGTAAAATGCATTAAAGGTACACTCCAGTCAGATTAAGGCCTCCTGTACACAGGACGATTTTACTGCCGCTTTTAGGGGTGTTAGATGTCTTTTTTTTTTTTTTTTTACCCTGCTTTCAAATGCCCCTCCATGTTAGTTTGTGTGTCCATGCAGTGTTGAGAGGTATGAGAAAAAACCCTCTGCCAGTGTGTTCAGGAGCAGCAACGATTGGCCAGGAAAAATGCTTGATGCTTGTAAACACGTTTATTACAGGTATTTATATAGCACCTTCAATTTATCTAGCACTTTACATATATATATATATATATATATATATATATATATATATATATATATATAGTACATTTACGTCCCTGCCCTCAAGGAGCATACAATCTAAGGTCCCTAACTCACATTCATACATGCACATACTAGGGGCCAATTGAGGCAGCAGCCAGTTAACCTACTAGCACGTCTTTGGAGTGTGGGAGGAAACCAGAGTACCCAGAGGAAACCTACTCAGGCACAGGGAGAACATGCAAACTAGTATGTTAATGCTAGGCGCATTTGGCGCTTGAGCGTTTAATCATTTCAATAGCTAGAATAAATTATTATTTTGTTAATTAAATTAATCACAAGCAATTGACTCCTGTAAATGTGCCTAAACTTTTATAAGCGTCAGGCGTTTTTCAGCAAAAATTCTGCTGTCAGAAGGAAAAGCTTCTAGGAGAGTTTTCAGAATGTCCTGTATGCAAGAGTCCTAGAAATACTCCTTAAAATGCATGCTGGGGCCACCTTATCTGCTCGGGGGCTCATTTTTTCTTTCAGATTAAACGTTTGGGTTAAGTTCTCTCATTTTGATTTGCAAAATATTGACAAATAGCCTTTCCTTTTATTTAAAATCCTTTTGTTCTTTGATTTCAGGATGAAAGTAAAAAAGCTGCCTATGATTTTAGCTCTCCACTTAAAGAGGTTTAAATACATGGATCAGCTGCATCGATATACAAAGCTGTCATACAGAGTAGTGTTTCCTTTAGAGCTTCGGCTATTTAACACATCAGGAGATGCCACCAACCCAGACAGAATGTATGACTTGGTAGCTGTGGTGGTCCACTGTGGAAGGTAGGTACAATGAAAAGCTTGACCAGATCATGATGATTGTGCTACACTGGTCAAACTCTATATGCTGCTGGTCTGAGCGCCTAGTAACACCTCTGTTTTTCAGTTGCTGCAGTATATTTATGTATTTTACTCATTATGACTCATCTCTATGCAAGATGTACATGATGAAAACCGCATCAAAAATGCGCGGAGTGGGATTTTTTCAAAACACACTGCACTAAAATGCGTTGATATGAATTGCATCTGACAGATTCTCCTGCATTGCACTAACCCCATTCTAAATATGGTTGCTAAAATTTAGGCTTTAACATGTTATTGTGATTTCAATAGTTTTTAAAATTTGCAGCTTTTATTAAAGTGCTACATGTTTATCCAGCTGATTAAAGTCCTTGTTCAGACAATTCCTGTTATGGGGTGAAAACGGTTTCCTGCCACTTTGCAGTATTTTTTCCTGAAGGTGGGTACAAGTGGTTGTGCCAACACTATGGTCACTATCTGGATGATAGTCCAGAGCAATTAGGTGCAGATGGCAAGGAACCAAGCGCATGTAGACAAAAAATGAATACGGGCCAGTTCACACCACAAAAACGCACTCCGGATACATTCTGGATACATTTTTGCTTACAGTTCACACTACACTCCATTTCAGTGCAGTTTTGATGCAGTTTGCTATGTTCCGGTAAGGTTATGTGCAGAAAAAATGCAGCATGTTCTACTTTTTTTTTTCTGCATCAGGAACTGACTGCACTGATGTGAACTAGAGCCATTGGAATACATGGAAAACACTGTGCATGCTTTGATGCAGAAAAAAAATGCACTGGACTGCATCTAGTGTTAACTAGCCCTGAAAGAGGCTGAAGGAGATCATCAGCGGTAAAAATTGTGTGTTAGGTGAAAAAACAAATGCCATGAAAGCTGTTCTTACACAGTGCTTCAGCACTGTTTTTTTCGCTCCATAAGACACACCTGACCATAAGATATACCTAGGTTTTAGTGGAGGAAAACAGGGAAAAAAAATATTCTGAACCAGTGGACTGCAGACATGGTACGGGAGATGACCAGAGACTGCGGACACAGTACAGGAGATGACCAGAGACTGCGGACACAGTACAGGAGATGACCAGAGACTGCGGACACAGTACAGGAGATGACCGGAGACTGCGGACACAGTACAGGAGATGACCGGAGACTGCGGACACAGTACAGGAGATAGATCGGAGACTGCGGACACAGTACAGGAGATGACCGGAGACTGCGGACACAGTACAGGAGATAGATCGGAGACTGCGGACACAGTACAGGAGATAGATCAGAGACTGCGGACACAGTACAGGAGATAGATCAGAGACTGCGGACACAGTACAGGAGATAGACCAGAGACTGCGGACACAGTACAGGAGATAGACCAGAGACTGCGGACACAGTACAGGAGATAGACCAGAGACTGCGGACACAGTACAGGAGATGACCAGAGACTGCGGACACAGTACAGGAGATGACCAGAGACTGCGGACACAGTACAGGAGATGGAGTGGAGTGGGGGGGAGTTGGTACCTGAATTTGACAGGTACCCGCTCCCACTTCTGCAGAGTTGTCCTTCCCCCTCCCTCCCCTCCCATAATCTCCTGGGACACGTTACAGGTCCCAGAAGATTACAGGGCCATTCACAAAGCGCAGCGGGCACCTGGCTGTGAAGCCCACTGGCTTCTCACAGCATTACAGGGAATACTTCAAACACCACCACTGGCCTCTAGCTGCATTACAGGATGGCTCAGGGTACCTCTCCACCATGGACAGAGCCAGCAGAAACAGTATATTCCACCTTAGGGAAAATAGCTTGCACAAACGAGCCACGAAAGGAGCGTTTATAGTGTAGTACTTTATTATTGCATAAGGTAAAAGACATCCACGTGGGTAACAGAGAAAAAAACAAGCTGGCAGCAAACAATCACAAAAATGGCCGCCGGACCTCCGTGAGGATGCGGGGGCGTGACGTCAGTACGGCAGGCTCCTCCCTGGTGCGTTTCGTGCGCATGCATGTTATCAAAGGAATATATACACTACATGTTTTTCCAAATGTGAATAGCTCTGTCCTCTGTAAATATTATTCATGTTAGGCTGCTTTGATAGACAAAAGCACACCCCAAACAACTGTTAACAATGTCATTGTGAACAGGACCTAAAAGTCTTTTGCCAATTGTGTTCTGATATCCAAAAAAGGTTGTATTCCACGGTTTGGAGAGCCATTTTAAATACATTATAAATAAATAAATGTATTAAGTTTAGTAAATATCCTGCCATGCTCAGATTGCTCGGAGGCATTCCCTTCTGTAAGTCCTTTCTACAACTGTTCCATCACTTGCAAGCCACAGTGGACACCTGAGTCATCAAATGTGGTTTCATGCTCCAGGCTGATCCCGGATGAGGAGGGAATGCACATAAGCGCCATTAAATTTAACATTCCTCTGAAAAATGTTTTAATCTTGTTCTCTTTTATGACCTAGTAACCTGTTTCTTGTTTTCCTTTTTTATACAGTGGTCCCAACAGAGGACATTATATTGCAATAGTGAAAAGTCATGATTTTTGGCTGTTGTTTGATGATGACATTGTAGAGGTAAATTATTTTCTATATGTGGTTACACAATATAATAAACAATGTGAATACAGGCTGGAAACATGTTATGGGGGTACAGACTGCAATGATGGTGATGCATGGTGGATTATCTTATCAAGTTGCGGCAGGGGCCTTAGAAGAGAACTTTCAGTATGGTTTGACAGGCTGTGAGTATGTGAGCTTGGTGAGCATGTGATGGCTTTTAAGAAGTACAGTGTGTAGGGTTAGTCTAATACGCAGTGGGTTAGAGAAGGCTGGCATAAGGCTTGCTGGGTCAGTGCAGGGAGGTATTTAATGTGGTGGGTCTGTGCTGGCTGTTACAAAGTATGGTAGAACAGTGCATGCTAGTATTAGGCACAATGCATCAGTGCTGGCTGGTAGAGGCGAGAATGGATCGGTGCAGGATGGTATGAGGCACAGTGGTCATGTATTCTTAAGCTTACCCACACTTTTTTTTTTTTGTCTTTTTCAAACATCTGTGTATTTCTTCTTTCTATGCAGAAAATTGATGCACAAGCTATTGAAGAATTCTACGGGTTAACATCAGACATCTCAAAGAACTCTGAATCTGGGTATATTCTCTTCTACCAGTCTCGAGACTGAGCAAGAACTGTCACAAAGACATACATTCTGCCTCATTTCTTCTCTGGACAAGTGGAGCAAAGAGAAAGCACTGATACATATATGTCTATATAAAACTATAATTATATAGCTATATATAGATATAGATATATATATATGAATATTAAAAAAAAAACTACAGAGAGGGGGAAAAAAAAAGTTTAAAAACAAACATAAAAAAAAAAGACTCGAGAGCTCAGGGGGGCATTAGCGCAGTTTGCACACGCCGAAGCAAAGAACACGGATCGAGCAGACAGATACTCATATCACGAAAATTGATTTATTTGCTCTCAGGTATCATGCTCACCATAACAGTCCCATCACTACTGCTACTACAGTTAACCATGAACAGAAATGGTCATTCCTATTGGTTCACATTTTACAGTTAGTATTGCTATTCTAATCGTCTTTTAGCTAGCTATTACCACCGCTCTTGAAATGCATCGGATTCAATGACAGAAGCCTGTTCTGTTATTTTTTCACACTGACCACCCTGCACAGCTAAGCAGACCTAAAAAGAAAAATGTTTGAAAATCTAAAAACCTAAGTCGCTGTAAAAATACTAAAATAAAGTATATATATTTATATATTTGCGCCCAGCAACCGCAATTGCCTTTCTTGGAGTGAATAAGAAGACATAGTTGAAGCTTTCAGTCGATTGGATGCCTGGAGAAGCTTACAGTCACAGATGACCAGATTGGGAACAATGCACGAAGTTTGTTATGCCCCCTGTTATTTTGGGGAGATGGCAGCTTAACTGTGGAAAAATCTTTTAAATGTTTGCAGTAGCCACGCCTGTTTTTGCTACAGATTATAGTGAGGTATGGAATCTTTCAGATTTGAGAAAAATTTTCTACAAAAATTTAATACACATAGGGAAGCATTTACAAAGACTGAGTTAATCGGGAGACTCTACAGAGCAAATCTGAAAGTGGCATAAAGGATTTGCATTCATTTTCTGCGTTTTGTATGCCTGGAAATCCATATGCAGCATTTCACCAGTATTTGTAATAAATGTTATTGTTTTGCAATATTATCTGCATTTCCTACATGTCTTAGACTTGGTCTGAGGTGTGAGTTAGATTGAAAGCTATTTCTAAACTTTAGGGCGGGAACAATCCCCCAAAAAAAAGCTTATGATTAATGTGCTACAACTAATCTTACAGTGCTTCTCTCTTGTACTAGATTCCCCTGTTCCTGTCTTTGTAAATCACTTCCACATACACGCTCCCCAAGCGATTTCTCCATTGGTGCTTGGAAAACTACTGAATTGCAGATTGAAAGGGCAGGTAGGTTAAGGCAGAGGTCATATAATAATATATAGTAGTTATAGTGTTGCAGTTTGGAAACCCTAAAGTGTTTCTGTTATTAGATCCCATACCTTTACTTTTAGCACAAATCCGTTGTTCACTAAATATATTTTGATATTGTTAATTTATTAGTCAGAAAATGGCAGCCGTTATGACAACAAAGAAACAAAATAAACTGTCATGTGCAACACAATATAGAATATATAGAATTATATATGTATATGGAAGTTTCTGTGTGGATATTGTATAGAATGTGACAAAGACAAAATAAATTTCTTACAGTTGGTCATACACGGACAAAATTTTGACCAATGTGACAGATTTCCCAGTATGTGCGCTTCTTCTATACAAATGCTGAGTGGCAATTTAAGCAAAGCGGAGTTCCTTACTAAAATCGAGCAAATCAATTCCCCATTTGTCAGATCTAACTTCACAGACGAACCAGGCTTCACCAATTTAACATGAATGTGTGCGTTTCATCCCCAAGTTATGAGAATTCTGACTCCCAACATAATTTGACATTTTCCTTATATAACCTGATTTAAGTAAATTAGAACAGGCTTATTCATGTGGATTGGTTTTATTCCATTTCAAAGATCTGTCATTTTTTTACCTTCTGTTTTCTGCTTCTTTGTTTTTTTTTTTGCTTTTTTATTTTTTAAGCAGGCACATTTCATGTTGCATCACTTGCCCAGCAAAGGAGTTAGTCTTTTTCAAAGCAAGTCTGTACAGTTATAACAATTGAAGGCTTGATATTCACATTTTGACATAAGCCTAGTTATAACTGGTTCTCATTAAGATAAAGCTCCACAAAGCCTTGGCACTGGCTCATTATAATTATTACTACCTGGATCATGTTCTGTTTACTTGCATTTGTTTCCTTTGCTCACTAACAGTTGCTTTCCTGTCTGGGTCCCACTGCAAACCTCTTTCTGATTGCACAGAAAGATCCCTGTTATGACAGGTACTCCCTGCTTGACCATTCTTCCAAAACTTGGTAAATACACACAACTCCTGATATAAAAGTGACGTGGCCCAGGTGCTAATATTAAGGGGTCAGACTTGGCACAGTTTGCTAAGCTACTCTTGAAGAAGAAGTATCGCTTCATTCTTAAACTCTTTTTAAAATCCCAGAGAGGAGCAAGTGCATTTAGCCTGTGTTTGCTGAGCAGCATGGTCAGACAGCTCACCCTCCTTTCCCCACAAATTTTTCCAAATACGCTGCCAGCAAGGACTTGAATATACTGTATTACAAAGGCTGGTTGACAGCACTTGGCTCTGGAGATGAGTTCCACCATTTAGCACCACAGTGGGGCAGAGTAATCTCTTTTCACATAAAAACTCTGTTCATCTACAAAAAGTTAAAGACCAGTTAGTGCTGTGGGGCTGTGTGAGCAATCTTCTGGGCTGTAGGTGATTCCTATCAAGCTGAAAATCAACCAGTGCTGTGTATGTTTACTAGCAGCCTATATCGCACAGCTCTGCAAAGTACATTCCATAATAGTAAACCAGCAGTCAGCTTAGAGGTGGGGTGGGGGTTCAGTGCTGTGCTGTTCTGTAGCCTCCCCATAGGAATGCACATAAAGCACTGACAGAAATATTTTTTTTTTTTTTTTTAAATACAATGCATCCTAACAGGACCAAGTGATATGCGCACTGGGTCCCCTGAGGGATTTTGCAAAGATTTTTAGGTTCCAGTGATAAGTCTTCTGTAAATCTGTCACATGGGCAAAAAATGTTATGCCGCCTATGGTCATCACTATTTAAATGTGTGCTGCATAGTGGATAGTTTAACAATGTACTAATGTAACCGTAATTACTAAATGTCAGACACTGGTGGGAGCGACAGATGGGACTTTGTGGTCTGGTTTTTCTGCAGCGTGTGAACCTCCTACCCGTCATCTCTGTATCTCCAGAGCGTACACAAGTCTGGAGCATGCTGGGAATGTTATCTGAAATTTGTGACTGCCAGGCGCCTTTATGCAGCACATGGGTTATTATTTTCCTACAGTTTCCTTAATAATGATTATGAAGAATAGCTTAAAAAGAATTTCGATCTTTTTTTTTTTTTTTAAATAAGAGATATTATAGTAACAAGATTGACTGCACCATGTATAATCCAGAACTTTAACATGTTAATGTATTTTTCTTTTTGGTGATCATCAGTTTGTTAAATCATGACCCTTGTGTATCGTCTAGCCGTGTCTGAATGTAACTTGCCTGAAAAGTTGGTGAATGTGTATCTATCAAGCTTACCATTCCTTTTTTTATCATGGTGTAATGAGACTTTAAGGAAGAACTCTTCACGATGAGTTTGAGTGGAAGGGGATGAGGTGAGTCATGTGTAGATCATTACTTTTTTTTTTTTTTTAAACTCCCATCAGGCTCTTTAGAATGTTTGTTTGGCAACCTGTATTTCTTATTGTTGAAGGATGTTAGGCATCCCCATATTTTTTTTTGTTTTTTTATTATTATTTTTTCATTATTTAAAGATGCACTCCAGCTAAAACTAAAAATGTACTTTTTGAGGTGCATACAACCTACCTGCTCCACATCATAGTTTTTCATCTAGGCATTGCTGTAGTGCCAGCCTGATTCCTGGTAATCTTGTGGCATTCAAACACCCTTCTTGCTGCATTAGTCCAAAAAAATAATACATGACAGCATTAAGATGTTTCTCACAGCCACCTATTAGATTCAGACCTGCACTGGATATATGAACGTGATTGGTGAAGTAGGGAGAGAGGATCTTACAAAGCACATTCTTTAGGAGGTACACATCTACTTCCTATGTGAGGTGGTCTGTGTCTGGAGTGGATTACAGATTAAAGTTATTTTAGGGAATTTAAAGCTGTTTCACAGGTCTGGGGATTTGAAATCCATATGACTTTCTCTCCTCTCCTTGCAGGGATGACCGTACGGGCTAGACAGTTTCTGATTGGTCAGCACCATGACAGTGCCGACCAGTCAAAAGCCATCTAGCTTGTACTGTCATCCCTGCACTGAGAGGAGAGAAAGTTGTGGGGATTTCAAATCACCAGCTTTTCCTTCTGTAAGAGCATGGGATCCGTGTAGGGAGGTTTCCCAAACCGCTTCTGTGTGATTTCAGGCTATGACAAGCCTGGGTTCACACAGGAGCAGTAGGGAAACCGCATGCCATTTTACTGTGCTATTCTTTGCAGTGCAATTTGCGTCCATACATTTTACATAGACTCGAATCACAGTGCAAAGTATCAGTTTCAAATATCGGTAGCATTTTCACGAGTACTTGTTATCAGTGCATCCTTAGTAAATGAGTAAATATTAAAGCCGGCCATAGATGGAGCAGTTTTTTTTCCTGCAACCATGGTTTTCAGGAAAGAAAATCGCTCGATTTCCCCCATCAACTCAGTCAGTGTTGATTGGGGAATCCCTCCCGCAGAGCTATTGTGTTCTGCTGGTAAGGGGGCAGGGAGAGCCATCCCCGTCAAGAGAACACAGTGAGTACTGCTAGCGACTATAATAGCCCCTAGCAATAATCGCATGTAAAACACAGGCTGGTTGTACCCAAATTGATCGATCGGTTAACTTGGGGGAATTCAGCGTGCCCTTATATGGTTTACATCAAGGCCGGTCCCTGCTGAACCGGCCAAGATTCGAACAGTCTATGGCCACCTTTAGTCTGTGCCCTTGTTCAAATTGGCTAATACCAGTTGCCAGGCCAAGACATTGAGACGTGTGGGGACATGCAGGTGAACAATATTACAAAGCTAGATTCACATCTTAACCTTCCACTCAAGACGTTACCTGGAGTTCTTATTTAGCACATACCGTTTGAAGATTGTTTTGTAAATACTTATTTAGCTGGCCTGTTTCAAACTAAAAGGCTGTATTTACTACAGAATAATTTTCTATAGTAAGGTACAGTCAAGTCAGTTTGCTGTTATTTAGTCAATATGACTTGATAGTAAGTATAGGTCACTGCTGCTAATGTCATGCTTTATAACCTTGGAACACTTTTATTGGCTCAGGACGCAGCCTTGTAGATTTCTGGTCCAAACATTCACGTAGATTTCATGTGGCATTTGGTCCATGTAATGCTTAATAATAGGGCAGCAGCCCACTGATTGCAGTCCTGCTAAGGCTGAGACAATCTGTCATGTAGAAGTAGTGATATAATCTATAAATGTGAGGAAACATGTACAACCTTGGCTTTACTGCTGTCTCTCAGATTTTTTTATTTTAAAGCAGCACCCCCCCTCAATAAAAAAAAAAAAGCATGATTATTTTTGCCTACCTTTTAGAGCTGAGAATATGTTCCTCTTGTGAGTTAGTGGACATTCAAGTACGTATATATTCTTAACAAGCAGTAAAGAAGCTGTAATACCAGAATTTTGTAGTACTATGAATCAATTCATTCTCAAAGTTTATAGCAAGGGCAGCAGCTAATTGCAATTTGTCATACTTCCAATTATGTCATGCTTAGGTACCCTGTAACTTAGCCTGCTCAGAGCAAAGTAGTGCCAATCATTTAAAAGCTCACCCTCTGACCCACCTATACTCACCTTTGCCACACTCCATGGCCTCTTTGTTCTTCCAACAGAGCCAGAAATCGAACCACTTTGCGTAAAGCTGGGTCTACATGTACCAAAATTCAGCTGGTCCAGCCGGAGTCTGCTGAATTTCGGTACCTGTGTACCACTGTATTCAACAGAAACTAGTCTTAACGACTGGCCCCTATTGAACTGTTGTGCTAGAAAACAAATTGCCACGCTGATCAGTATATTCTGATGGAGGAGTCCCTTTGTCAGAATACAGTAGCGGAGTGGGCATGATCCCTGCATCCACATCACTTGTGTTGATCTGCGGATCAGTCAGTGGTTTTTTTCCCCCATACAACCAACTTGTTGAACAAGGAACTGTGTGTATACCCTGCTTAAGATCTGTGTCAGGACTTATACAGGACATGGTGCTGGCGTAGTCGTCGTCTTTCTCATGTGACTATTCGGATAAGTCAGCTAACTGTTCAAGCCAGAGCACTGCATCCTGGGTAGATGCCGCATGTTCCCTCATCCCCAGAAGCTCCAGGTATTATGTGAGGGCTTCATTGGAGCAACCAAAAGGGGGGCATGTAAATGAGTATAAGTGGATCTATGGGTGGGCTTTAAAGAGTCTATCACATTGCCTAGCATGGGCAAAGTGAGTCACTTTAATACCTTTCTGATGGAGGCTGCCTTTCTCTGACTCAAACTGCATAATTCTGCATCAGTGAAGCTCCTGCTCAGTATCACTACAAGCAAGTGAATGTTCTTGGAACTAATCTGACACTTGCAAGTTAGACACAGCTTCCAGTAGAACAGTACTAGTTTAGATTTTTAAATCCATTAAATACATTCCAGGAACATCAAAACAAAGGGTACTCAAGTCTTGCAGTTCTTTTTTCTTTAGAAAGCATCCACAACCTGAGTTATATAAGCCTGTCTGGTGCCAGCCTGCTGCAGAGAAGGAACCCCATGGAGAACATGAATCCTTCTCTGCAGCATGCTGGCACTGGACAGGCTTTTTTCTAAAGAAAACAAGCTGTAAGAATTTGCATTCCTTTTTGATTTGATGGAACTGCAATATATTTATACTGAAATTTTAATTGGGTTTTTAAAAACAGCAAGCTGGACAGCATTTTCAATGATGCAACCAACGCTTCTTGTACTTGTTCTCTGACTGGATATTTAAACTGCATACAAGTTGAGGCAAACCATGTGGGAGCCAATAGGAAGATCTTGTCCCTGGACGTCATGCATTTGTGTCCTAGCACTTCTGAATGCGAGTGAAGAACTAATTTTTTTCTCTTTTAATATTGGTTCTGTATTTTTTTTTCTTTTGCAAATGTCTACTGTCATGTATGGAAAGGTTTCTACATTTCATACAGCTGAAAATGTGTAAAGTTTATTAAAATTTCCCAAAATAATTTTCTGAATGCCAACTTTACTCATATGAGGAACATTCTTATACACATCATGAATTGCAGTTGTCTTTTTCAAAATGGCCACCTGAATCAATATTATTCAACCCATCCCTGCTCATTCATGCTAACTGACAATATTTGTTTTGTATATTTATTTATAACTTTTTTTTTTAAAGCGAAAAAAAAAAGCCAAGGTTTGTTATTGAACATGGTTTATAGTCAAACAGTGAAATTACACATTTATTTTTGCTAAGTGTGTGAAATACGTGTCCATAGGAATTATTTTTTTTTTTAACTTCACATTTGCAATCCATTTCATAAATGTGTATTTTTTGTATGAATATATGAGGTGATGGTTCTGAATAAGTTAATTTTTACTTCTAGTGCAGCTGAAAATAATAAAATTCTTGAATTATTGTCAGAATTTAGCGGTTTATTAAAAAAAAAAAACAAATAAATTATATTAACCAACCAAAATGACCAACATATGAAGCATTATATAAATATTTTTTAGGGGTAGTCAAATGGGGACTTGTCAGTTGTAAATAGTGGAACTGATTGCTGTGTGACTATAATTGTTGATTTGAACAGCAGTTCATTATTTTGTATATTGGAAACAAGAATTTTATTAAATAATGTATGTTATTTGTTAACATACTAGATGTATTAAACAACCTATAAATTATAAAACGTTGCACTTTTGATACAGATTTATAGATGTTTGGCGGGTGTATTAAAGGGCTTGCTTGAAATAACCTGATGTGTTATGATTTCCTGTTCTAAAGAAATAAAAGTGTAAGCAACACAGTATTCCTTTTCTGTCTTGTCTGACAATCACTGCAATATATATTAATAGTTTACTACATTAGTAAAAAAATATACCAGTACCTTTAAAGAGATGCTGGATCACTTGAACGTTTATGTTAATCCAATCACAAAAATCTCCTGTAAGTTTTAGGCCTCATACACACTGGACATCTTGCCATCTCTCCTAGACGCCTTTCCACCTGGCAGCAGCATTTTGGCAGAAAAAAAAACGTTTGACTCTTGTAAACATGGTTAGGTGCATCAAGTGATTGGGTGTTAATTCTTTTAATTGGCCAGAATAAAAATTTATTCTGGCCATTGAAATGAATTAATGCTCTAGTGCTAAATGCAGCTAGCTTTAACACATGTTTGACGTATCAAGCAGTTTTTCTGCCAGAGTGGTGGTGTTCCTGGATGCACTAGCTATGGGGGTTTTTTTTTTCTGCCTCTAAACGCCCCTTCCTCTAAATGCCAATGTGTGCATATACACATAGGCTAACATTGGTGTTTAGAGGCAGAAAACAAAAACCGCCAGACACCCCTAACTGTTGCGTTAAAAATGTCCAGTGTGCATGAGGTCTTAATGTATTATTGAGTTAAGAAAAACTATTGTAAGGCTTTTTAATCTGCAGCTTTCATTAAAACAATATCTGCTTATCCAATACGCTAGGCACATTTAGCTCTTGAGCGTTTATTTCAATGGCTAGAATAATTTTTTTCTGGTGAAAGGAAATTAACGCCCAAATGCTTGACATAGGTAAGCGTGGTACACATTTTTATAAGCGTCAAGCATTTGTTGACCAAAATGCTGTTAGCTTCTAGGGAAGGCAAAATTAATTCGGTGTGCATATCGCCCAAAAAAAATTACATATTAACATTTTAGTATCCAAAACAAATGTGCACTGTATAAATTTTTAGTTGTAAATTGTACTCAATCAGTGTCTCTTTCCTGAACTTCTGGTCAGGGAGCGTGCACTGTAATGTCACACAAGTCATGTGATAGCCAGACAGATGTTTTTAAAATTATTCAGTACACAATTTGTATGCTTGTATTTAACCCCTTCACGCCTAAGGGTACAACAAATGTAAATGCCTAAGTACAATTCTGCAACGTTGACGTGTGTTAGTAAAACCGTAGATATCATCACAACTACTTTGTACATCCAGGTGGATTATACCTTGATTTTTTTCAGGACAAATTGGGCTTTCATTTGATGGTAAATGGTAATGGATAGCTCCTGATTTTTTTTTATTATCAAAGGAAAACTGGCCCAAAATAGTAAAAAAATAATTTTTTTTTTAGCTGTGTGTTTCTTGTTACTACTATAACCTACCACCAAAAAAAACCCAAAATAAATTCTCCAGCTCCTGACGATGGCAGCGATACCATATATGTGTATGTTATTTGTTGTTTGTACCCGTAGTACAGCCCAGAAACAATAGTGCGCATTTTGTTTCTTTTTTTTTTTTTTTTTTTAAACCTAAAAACACACACCATATTTTTATTTATTTATTTATTAATTAATTTATTTATTTTTAAATTCGGACCTTGACTTAAACACTAACCCTGGCACTGAACTAGATCAAACAGTAAAAACATCCACTTGTAGCTTCAATGCACACTTTGCTCAATGGGTTTCGTCGCGGGGCCAGAGATCCCTATAATATTATGGAAACTTTACAAGTTAGTGGAGCTTAATCAGCAACAGCAGTCTGCAATGAAAAATGAGAGTTGGAATCTGAATTGTTTAATCTTATTCCTGTAAAGAAATGACCCACACTTCAATATGCAAGGTCCATCATTAACCACTTGCCATTCTTTAACAGTACATTTACTGCTACCAGTACGTCACTCAGCACAAGCACAGTGGTGCGATCCTGTGACTGCTCTCTGGCGGACAAAAAAAGGGGTCATTGAGGGGGTATTTGTACTGTACTGGCATTAGCCTCAAGAAATTAGGCTGTCAGTACATCAGGATTGCTCAATTTTCAAATATACTGTATATACTATAGTTTGTAAACTTTCACACAAACTAAATAATATACACTGATTTGGGTTATTTTTACCAAAGAAATGCAGCAGAATACACTTTGGCCCAAATTTATGAAGAAAGATTATCTGTTTGCAAAATTATTTATAATTTGCTTTCTGTTTTAATTTTTTCAAAAACACAGTGGTGATTAAACACCCCCAAAAGGGTCCATGCACAGTGAGCTATTTCCCTTGGCAGAAAAGCAGACGTTTAAGAGCAAATTATTTTATACACTTCTTTTGGGTACAGTGTTGCATGACTGAGCAATTGCCAGTTAAAGGATAACTTTCCCTTTCATAACATAATACATGTTACACCCATATTCAGGCTTTGCCCTTTTGGCTGCATCCATCATTTACTGTATTCTGTGAATGGGAAAACTACAGGTTCCAACTGCAGCTTGTAGTTCTCCATGAACTACCATGGCACTGTGGGTAGTTCATTGATTCTTCCTGTCAGATACACTGACAGGTTTGTAGGAGTCCTGCATGGCACCAGCAATCTGCTGATCACTGGTGCAATGCTTTCCAGGCTCACAAAACCAAAATAGTTTGAATGATGTCACCAAATACAAGGCTTCCTGTGAATGGCTAAGCAGCACTTGGCATGACTTGATTTTGTTCCAGCAGCTGCCTGAAAGTCCCCTGTGCTGCTGTCAGAAGACAGCTTCATGCTACATACAGCCTGTGGAGCGCTGACAGTGGCCACAGCAATTAGTAAAGGAAATTGTTTGGGCCAGTGAAGGTAACCTAGAGTTATGCAGGCCATAGATGGGTCGAAAATCGGCCGATTTTTCGGCCGAAAATAAAATCGGCCGATTTTCGGATCGTTAGTGGGCGATTTGGTCGGCCGTTTTTCGGTATTTTGGCCGTTTTTTTTTTTGGTAAAGTTGGAAAAAAATCGGCCGATTTTGCCGATCGGCCGATTTTCGCGGCAATTAGTGGGCAAATCGGCCGATTTTTTACCGCTAAAAAATCTGCGCATGAGCAGTGACCTGCAAGAGGAAGACAAAAAGAAGAAAAAGAAGAGGATGAAGAAGAAGAGGATGAAGAAGAAGAGGATGAGGATGAAGAAGAGGATGAGGAAGAAGAGGAAGAAGAAGAAGAAGTAGGATGAAAATAAGAATTCCAGTCCAGCAAAAAGTGTCTCTGCAGAGAGCTCCGCTATTTCTGACAGTTCTCTGACAGTTCCTTGACATTTACAGCGGTTGAAACATTGTATCTATTTGTTTCCGAATAAAAACATCTGTATCCTAAATGGAAACAAATAGATACATTGTTGCAACTTCTATAAATGTCAAGGAACTGTCAGAGAACTGTCAAAGAAATAGCAGAGCTCTCTGCAGGGACACTTTTTGCCGGCTCTAGACGGGTAGAAAATCGGCCGATTTTTTTTTTTTACCATTGATGGTAACGTCGGCCACTTGAACAACCGATTTTTCCTTTTTTAAAAGAAAAATCTGCAGTTTTTCTCCCCATCTATGGCCTGCATTAGGCTTTAATAATGGACCTTATGTACTATATTGCCAAAAGTATTGGGACACCCCTCCAAATCATTGGATCCAGGTGTTCCAATCACTTCCATAGCCACAGGTGTATAAAATCAAGCACCTGGGCATGCAGACTATTTTTACAAACATTTGTAAAATAATTGGTGGCTCTCTGGAGCTCAGTGAATTCAAGCATGGTACCGTGATAGATTTCCACCTGTGCAATGAGTCCATCCGTAAAATTTCCTTACTACTAAATATTCCATGGTCAACTGTTAGTGGTATTATAACAAAGTGGAAGCAACTGGGAACAACATCAATTCAGCCATGAAGTGGTAGGCCACGTAAAATGGCAGAGTGGGGTCAGCGCATGCTGAAGCACAAAGTACGCAGCAGTCACCAACTGTCTGCAGAGTCAATAGCTAAAGACCTCCAAACTTCATGTGGCCTTCAGATTAGCACAACAACTGTGTGTAGAGAGCTTCATGGAATGGGTTTCCATGGGTGAGCAGCTGCATACAAGCCTTACATCACCAAGTGCAATGCAAAGCGTTTGATGCAGTGGTGTAAAGCACGCTATCACTGGACTCTAGAGCAATCCGATGGACATGCCATGTCTACGTTTGGCAGTTGCCAGGAGAACAGTACTTGCCTGACTGCATTGTGTCAAGTGTAAAGTTTGGTGGTGGGGGGATTATGGTGTGGGGTTGTTTTTCAGGGGTTTTGCTTGTCCCATTAGTTCCAGTGACGGGAACTCTTAAAACGTCAGCATGCCAAGATATTTTGGACAATTTCATGCTCCCAACTTTGTGGGAAGAGTTTTGGGATGGCCCCTTCCTGTTCCAACATGACTGAGCACCAGTGCACAAAGCAAGATCCATAAAGACATGGATGAGTGAGTTTGGGGTGGAGGAACTTGACTGGCCTGCACAGAGTCCTGACCTTAAGCTGACAGAACACCTTTGGGATGAATTAGAGTGGAGACTGTGAGCCAGGCCTTCTCGTCTGACATCAGTGCCTGACCTCACAAATGTGCTTCTGAAGAATGGTCAGACATTCTCAGACATAATCCTAAACCTTGTGGACAGCCTTCCCAGAAGAGTTGAAGCTGTTATAGTTGCAATGGGTGGGCCAACCCTATGGACTAAGACTGGGATGCCATTAAAGTTCATGTGTGTGTAAAGGCAGGCATCCCAATACTTTTGGCAATATAGTGTATATCAAAGTGTTGGTAAATATTTCTTTACAGCAAGAAGATTAAACGCTTCCCAACTGTCCTACAGCAGATATACTGCTGCAGGGCGGCACGGGTGCACAAAATCACGAATATATACGTGATTTTGCATTTCCGGGTAGGGGGTGTTTGCCCTACCCACGCCGCCATTTGCAGCTGTCAATCATGGGTCCCTGCCTGTGATTGCCGAGCATCTATGACAGGGAGGAGAACTGTATGTGAACAATATACAGTTGTGTCCAAAATTATTCAACCCCCAATGCTGTAAAGGGGTTTAGGGACTATAGTGTACATTTGGAATTGTATTCAGAATCAAATCCTACAAGGACGTTGTAACTACCCAAATGCAACTAAAATGACATCAATTGTTTATGTAATACAGTAGTAAATGGTTCTTATGTGGTTTCTTCATTGCCACAATTATTCAACCCCTTAAAGACTACCACTCTGAAGAACAGAGGTTCATACAGGTGCTTTCCATCAGGTATTGAAAACACCTGTGGATGTCACCGAGCAGCAATCAAGCATAATAAGCACCAATTAGGCAGCTTTAAAATGACTGTGATACTCAGCTCCTTCTAGACATTTACTGGTGTGGTTACAAACATGGTGAAGGCAAGAGAATGGTCCAGGAAGACAAGAGAAGAGGTGATTTCTCTTCACAGGAAGGGCAATGGCTATAAGAAGATTGCAAAGATGTTAAACATACCAAGAGACACCTTAGGAAGCATCATTCGCAAATTCAAGGCAAAGGGCACTGTTGAAACGCTACCTGGTCGTGGCAGAAAGAAGATGCTGACTTCGACTGCTGTGCGCTACCTGAAGCGTAGAGTGGAGAGAAGTCCCCGTGTGACTGCTGAGGAACTGAGAAAAGATTTGTCAGATGTGGGTACAGAAGTTTCAGCCCAGACAATAAGACGCACACTGCGTAATGAAGGCCTCCGTGCCAGAACTCCCAGGCGTACCCCCTTGCTGTCTCCAAAGAATAAGAAGAGTCGACTGCAGTATGCCAAAAGCCATGTGGACAAACCACAAAAGTTGTGGGATAGTGTTCTGTGGACTGATGAAACAAAATTAGAACTGTTTGGGCCCATGGATCAACGCTATGTTTGGAGGAGGAAGAACAAGGCCTATGATGAAAAGAACACCTTGCCTACTGTGAAGCATGGTGGAGGGTCAATCATGCTTTGGGGCTGTTTTGCTTCTGCAGGTACAGGGAAGCTTCAGCGTGTGCAAGGTACCATGAATTCTCTTCAGTACCAGGAGATATTGGATGGAAACGTGATGCAGTCCGTCACACACCTGAGGCTTGGGAGACGTTGGACCTTTCAACAGGACAATGATCCCAAGCATACCTCCAAGTCCACTAGAGCATGGTTGCAGAGGAAAGGCTGGAACATTTTGGAGTGGCCATCGCAGTCACCAGACTTAAATCCGATTGAGAACCTCTGGTGGGACTTAAAGAAAGCAGTTGCAGTGCGCAAGCCTAAGAATGTGACTGAACTGGAGGCCTTTGCCCATGAAGAATGGGCGAAGATACCCGTAGATCGCTGCAAGACACTTGTGTCAAGCTATGCTTCACGTTTAAAAGCTGTTATAACTGTAAAAGGATGCTGTACTAAGTACTAAGATTGAATGTCACTTGGGGGTTGAATAAAACTGATAATGCTGTGAGCACAGAAAAGACATTTGTGGTTATTTCATTATAACTGTTATGTTATATTTGTCTGACCTACAAGTGCCTCTTTAATGTAAATGTAAGCAAGATGACTGAATGATCAAAAGCAATGTCAAACTGGCCAAAACACTCAATTTCAGTGGGGGTTGAATAATTTTGGACACAACTGTAGTTCTCCTCCCTGTCAGCTCGTGCACATTGCTTTGGATGGCTGTGCACAGCACAGCCATCCAAAGCAGTGTAATTACAGTGAAGCGCACACACACAGCTTACTGTGAAACAGCACACAGTTAACCCTTTCATTGCCCCTCATGTTAACCCCTTGCTGCCCAGTGCCATTAGTACAGTGTCAGTGCTTTTTTTAAGCACTGATCACTGTATTGGTTTCACTGGGGATGTCAGTGACAGCAAGTCCGTTCCCCCCAGTGTCAGATTGCCTGCTGAAGTCCCACTATAAGTCGCTGATCACCGCCATTACTAATAAAAAAAAAAGAAGTACCAGGATGGGATTTTTTTTTCTTTTTAAGCAAAGACGTGTACCGGGATACATTTTGGCCTAAATTTATGATGAAAAAAAGTTAAAAATATTGTTTTTTTTCTCAAAATTGTTGGTCTTTTTTTTTTTAAGTGCAAAAAATAAAAAACGCACAGGTGATCAGTTGTCACCAAAAGAAAGCTCAATTAGTGGGGGGGGGGAGGACACAAATTTCACTTAGGTGCAGCGTTGCACGAGCATGCAATTGTTAATTAAAGTAACACAGCTTCATAACTCAAAAATGGCCTGGTCAGGAAGGGGGATAAATCCTCAGAAGGCCAAGTGGTTAAAGTTTCCAACTGTTATTGTGATGTCATCCACCTGCCTCTCCACCTCAGCCAAAGAGAGGAAGCCCCTGTATTCATTGACAAAAAAACAAGGCTTTCTATGAATGGCTGAGCAGTGCTCAACTTTGAGTTGAGCTGTATGTAGCTGATATTAAATACAGTTCTACAGCAATGACAGTGACTGCGGCAATTGGTAAAGGAAATCATTTGCTGGGGCTAGCTTGGCCCAAACAAAACATTTAAGCTGAAATTAAACCTGGAGTTAGGCTTCAGGGAATGAGCTCAGAAAGCTTTTGAAGAAATCAAAGGTGATCAATGGTACAAATGCTCACATTTTGGAATTTGCCTTCAAATAACTTTAAAAGAAATTAACTTGCCGGGAACTGAAAAGAATAACAGATGAGTGCCAGCAGCTCATAACAAGGATCAGTTGCCATAATAAACCATTGAGGAGCACTGTACAGATTTACTTTTTAAAGGAGATAATCGTAAAGCAAAGTCATGAGCATTAAGTAGAAGAGGCAATTAAAATAGGTCAGTGTGATTATTATGATCTTATATGGAATGTTAGCACTAACAAGACTAAACATCCGGGATTAAGACTCTAGGCTTCCCTTACCCTGCTCTGACACAGGGTATTACACATGGAACTGTGAGCAAATGTTTATATTGTGTTTTCCCAGAATTCCCAGTATTGTTGCATAACTGAAATATTAGAAATGATAGCTTCAGACCTCACAAAATATTTTATAGGATTGTAGACAGGAAGCACATTATCCAGTGGTAAAACTGCAGTAGTGAAGTTGGTGTTCTGGGTCCTGTAAGACTGATTTATAAATGCCAGGAACAATGGAACGCCAGCCTTTATGTTCACGTTTGGATAACATTGGGAAAAGCTCCAACCTCTAGAAGGTTATAATTGCTGTCTGGGTAATTGATGTAAAGCACTCTGTTTGTTTGAATCACAAAGATGTTGAGGGAAATTCTACCCAGATGGCAGTAAAACAAAATGCAGGTTTTATAATTTTCCCAAAAAAAAAAAAAAAATTTGGTTGCACAAATATTTCATAACATTTAATCCAATCACAGCTGTGTTTTATGGATACAACAACAAAAATAGATGACTGCTAGTGTATAATGAATATCAAATATTGTAGCTCTCGGCAGCGATTCCTGAAATCTTATCACTATTTTTCTGAATTTCTTGTAACTTTCATTTACAGTATGGTCATCCTGGGCAGACTGGGAACAGTAGGTAACTTGAATTCCTGTTATGTCACCTTTTCCTAAACCTCTTCTAATACAGTATAACTGATTTATTAAGAACATATGTACAGTTATTTAATAAAGTAATGGGCAAAATAAAGGGAACCATAGCAGCCAACCACAATTAATCTTTCATCTCCCAACCCCATTGTTGGTTAGAGGCCACCAGCACTCAGCAACATTTGTCAGCTGTTGGTATCACAGGCTATCTTTATACGCCCCATGGGTTTCCAGTACAAAGTTAATTTTGAAAACCTATTGAAACATTTTGGTTTTGTGAGGGAGGCTAAAACAGTTGAGTGCTTGTAACCTTGGATATACTTGCCAGTGCAATTCAAGTTACCTACCAGCTGATCTGTGAGGGTTCTGAGCTGGAGTTTGCTGAGAGTCAGTTTTGAGAGCAAGTTTAGAAGTGTTCCACTTTCTCCTTGAAACTGGCAAACCTCTGTAAAATGGATAACGTTAGTACAATGTTTGACAACATGAACTATTTTTATTACTGTAATAGGGTAGTACAGAAGCATAAGGCCCCTTTCACATGGGCAATCCGATCAGAACTGCCTGTCAGTTTTTCAAGTGGACCTGTTCGGATGGGCCATGTATCCCTATGGACCTGTGGGTGTAAATAGACTTGTGTTTTTTTACACATGCCTACCTCTGACCCGATCTGGTCCGCTAAATAAAAAAAATGGACGGGGATCTGTTCTCCTCTGTCTAGGCAGATCAGAGGACAGTCAGGTGTAAACGGACAACAGAGGCTTTGTCCATGTCCACTCTGCAGAAACTGACCAGTCATGAACCTGTCATCCACCCCTCTCTGTTCCAATCAGAAGGGGATTAGCAGACAGATCACCTGCTAAGCAAATCGGATTCTGCCCCATGTGAAAGAGGCCTTACACAAGATAGAACAGTGAATAGAAAATTATGATACATAGACTGGGTTTAAAGTGTATGTAAACCCAAAACATTTTTTTAGTTTTTGACACAATTTGGAAGGGTTAGAACCTCTGTCTGTGTCCCCACTAAGGAGATTCATTATTGTCTCTGGTACAGAAGGTTGTAGAAAATCCAACATTTTTTAGTTGTAAGAAACAAAAGCTGAGAGGAAATCTTCCAATGGGAACACGTTTCTAGTGTCTAATTGCCTAAGGCCACATGAGTTCACTGATCAGAACACATGGCAGTGTTTACCCACGAGGGAGGTAGATCATGCAGCTGTCCACTTGTTGATTTGAACAGGCTGGCTGCATGGACCCCTCTGTGCCCCCAAGGCAGGTAAGCCTAGCCCTCTGTGCAGGTGTACTGATCAGCGCTGCCATGTGAAGAAGGTCTAAGAAAGGGATATTACTTCGCTTTAAAGGCATCTCCTCTTACTTCCTGTTGTGTCTCTGAGACAGGAAGTGAAGGGAAATCTCTTGATCAATCTCAAACCCCCTGGCAGGGGTTTTTGCCGTTCCTTACTCTATCCAAAAAAACAAAAAAGTTTGGGCATTACATACACTTCAGTGTTTGTAAAAGCAATAAGCTTGAGCATTAGTAATCGCATTTGTTTCAGTAGTTACTGATTAATGTCCCTGACATTTAAAATGTAGAGTCCTTTAAGACACTGTCCATTGACCCTACCACAGGGTCCTCACCACATCACCAATGTTTACTGTATCTCATGGTTTTATAGCCCTCATTCGTCAAACTCAACAGGCTGAGCTCTCCAGAAAAAGCAAAAAAGTATTTTTTACACTAAAACTATAACTTAAAGCCCAATTCATTTTTTTAAATGAAAATTTCATATGCTTCCTGCTAATTGCAGAACTGTAGTTGTGACTAAGCAAAGGGTCTGTCTTATCCTCTGCAGAGAGACAGCTGCTTCCAAACAGAAAGTCTTTATCTGCAGCCTACTGGTGAGGTACAGACTGCTTTACTGGCGCTGGAGCTGATTTATAAAGGAATAGTAGACAGTTGAAAAAAAGTTTTTTTTGCTCTACACTGGATTTATCACAACACTCTACAGTGACCTTTAATTTCTATAAATTCTGTTGAGTTATTGCCACCATTGTACAATACCTCTCCATTACTGTACATGATGACCATGCGAAATACAGTATATTGCCAAAAGTATTGGGACGCCTGCCCTTACGCGCACATAAACTTTCATGGCATCCCAGTCTCAGTCCGTAGTGTTCAATATTGAGTTGGCCCACCCTTTGCAGCTATAACAGCTTCAACTCTTCTCTTCTGGGAAGACTGTCCACAAGGTTTAGTAGTGTGTCTATGGGAATGTTTGACCATTCTTCCAGAAGTGCATTTGTGAGGTCAGGCACTGATGTCAGACGAGAAGGCCTGGCTCGCAACCTCCACTCTAATTCATCCCAAAGGTGTTCATGTTGGAACAGGAAGGGGCCATCCCCAAACTGTTACCACAAAGTTGGGAGCATGACATTGTCCAAAATGCTTTGGTATGCTGACGTCTTAAGAGTTCCCATCACTGGAACCAAGGGGACAAGCACAACCCCTGAAAAACAACCCCACACCATAATCCCCCCTCCACCAAACATTAGACTTGGCACAATGCAGTCAGGTAAGTACTGTTCTCCTGGCAACCGCCAAACGTAGACATGTCCATCGTATTGCCAGACAGAGAAGCGTGATTGGTTACTCCAGAGAACATGTCTCCACTGCTCTAGAGTCCAGTGGTAGCGTGCTTTACACCACTACATCTGACGCTTTGCATTGCACTTGGTGATGTAAGGCTTGGATGCAGCTGCTCAGTCATGGAAACCCATTCCATGAAGCTCTCTACGCACTGTTGTTGTGCTAATCTGAAGGCCATACGAAGTTTGGAGGTCTTTAGCGATTGACTCTGCAGACAGTTGGTGACTTCTGCTCACTGTGCGCTTTGGCATGCACTGACCCCGCTCTGTCATTTTATGTGTCCTACCCCTTTGTGGCTGAGTTGCTGTTGTTCCCAGTTGTTTTCACTATGTCATAATACCACTAACAAAAAATGTAGGAACAGTCCTCCTGCGCTGCCAACCTAACTATAATGACCCTCAAGTGGCCACAGACACCTAACTACAGTATATTCCAAAATAGTGAGAACAATAAGAGAAGTGAATTGGTGCTGCGCTACTCCGTGCATAAAAAATACTCCCGATCCTATACACCTTTTCTGCAGTTTTTTGCTACAGTAATCTTGCCTGTATTGGTCTGTGGACCATTTTTTTTAATGTGAGTAGTCATTTTGGGTGCGTTTTATAATAAAGTATTTTACATAATATACTATGGGAAGTCTTCTTGCTTAAATCTTCCATGTGGGAATACTGGAGCTGATAGAGGTCTGTGGCCATATCTGAATCATGCCTGTGAGTGTTTTCCAGCTTTATCGGAGAGGACCCCGCTTTCTTTGATTGCTATCGAGGACCATATATTTGGGATCATTGTTTGAGGTTTTCTGTATGCTTTATGACTCCTTGTAGGTCGCATTTTGAAGGTCAGCGCGCACACTAGCCATTGGAGGATTGATAATACAGTTGTGTTCAAAATAATAGCAGTCAGACATCACTAACCTGATCAATCACTGTTTTTGGTAGAAATGATATTTCTACATGGCAAATAATTTACTAGCAGGTGTAGAAAAGTAATAGAAATCCAACAGACCCAACAGTCATGACATGCATGCTGCTGATTCTGTGTAATTGAATCACTAATTGAAAGGGGCATGTTTAAAATAATAGCAGTGTGGAGTTCTATTAGTAAGGTCATTCATTTTTTGAAAAACAGGTGGCAATTATTGCCCTTATTTAAGGAAGGAAGGCAGCAAATGTTGTACATGCTGGTTACAGTGCATTTCTCTCTGAAATTCTGAGGCAAATGGGTCGTTCCAGACATTGTTCAGAAGAACAGCGTACCTTGATTAAAAAGTTGATTGGAGAGGGGAAAACATATAAAGAAGTGCAGAAAATGATAGGCTGCTCAGCTAAAATGATCACGAATGCTTTAAAATGGCAACCAAAACCTAAAGGACGTGGAAGAAAGTGAAAAACTACCATTCGAATGGATAGAAGAATAGCCAAAATGGCAAGGACTCAGCCAACAATCAGCTCCAGGAAGATCAAAGAAGGTGTAAAGTTCCCTGTGAGTACTGTTACAATTAGAAGACGCCTATGTGAAGCCAAGCTATCTGCAAGAAGCCCCCGCAAAGCCCCACTGTTGGAATAAAGACGTGCTGAAGAGGTTACAATTTGCCAAAGAGCACATTGACTGGCCTAAAGAGAAATGGCGCAACATTTTGTGGACTGATGAAAGTAAGATTGTTCTTTTTGGGTCTAGTGGCAGGAGACAGTTTGTCAGACGACCCCCAAACACTGAATTCAAGCCACAGTACACTGTGAAGACAGTGAAGCATGGTTGCGCAAGCATCATGATATGGGGATGTTTCTCATACTATGCTGTTGGGCCTATTTATCGCATACCAGGGATCATGGATCAGTTTGAATACATCAGAATACTTGAAGAGGTCATGCTGACTTATGCTGAAGAGGAAATGCCCTTGAAATGAGTGTTCCAACAAGACAACGACCCCAAACACACCAGTAAACGTGCAACATCTTGGTTCCAGACCAACAAGATTGATGTTATGGAGTGGCCAGCCCAATCCCCGGATCTTAATCCAATAGAAAACTTGTGGGGTGACATCAAAAATGCAGTTTCTGAGGCAAAACCAAGAAATAGAGAAGAACTGTGGAATGTAATCCAATCATCCTGGGCTGGAATACCTGTTCACAGGTGACAGAAGTTGGTTGACTCCATGCAACACAGATGTACAGCAGTTCTCAGAAACAATGCTTATACAACTAAATATTAATTAAGTGATTCAAAGGAAAGCAAAATCTTCAAACATTTTTCAGTTTATATAGTGAATGTTTGAGTTTGTAAAGAAGAATACAAACACTGCTATTTTTTTGAACAGTCTAATATTCACTTTCCTTCAATTTTTTTAGAGGAACAACACAAATTTGATATATTTTTCTTCATGTTTTGATTTGGAACAGAATGTGTAGTGTTCCCAATGCATTTGTGTGTATGGAAATAAAAGCTATTAGAAGGATTTTGAGCTTTATTAACTTTTTTCAACACACTGCTATTATTTTGAACACAACTGTATATATTTTCATCACTGGATGTTTCACGGCTTGTGTTGAAGATCTATTGTGTTCCTGTTTTTTGGGACTGCTATTATCCTTTTTGGGACTTATTCACTGTATCACATTATATTTCTTTTTAACACATCAGTTTTTTATTATTATTATCTTGTTTTCACTTAGTCACTGGCACATTATTAGCACACTGTGCTGCCTTTATTGATGTTTGATATTGTCTGCACCTATTCATGTTTTTTGCATATGTTATTTTCACACTTGGATGAGGTTCATATGTGCATTCATCTTCTGATTCCATTCATTTATTATTTATTTTTTATGCACTGAGTAGCGCAGCACCTATTCACTTCTCTTATTGTTACCACTAATAGAATATTTAGTAGCAAGGAAATGTCACAGATGAACTTATTGCACAGGTGGCAACCTATCACGGTACCACTCTTGAATTCACTGAGCTCCTGAGAGCGACCCATTCTTTCACAAATGTTTGTAGAAGTAGTCTGCATGCCTAGGTGCTTGATTTTGTACACCTGTGGCCATGGAGGTAATTGGAACACCTGAATACAATGATTTGGAGGGCTGGCCTAATAACTTTGGCAGTATAGTGTATATGAATATAATACTCTATATGAAAAGTGTTCCTGCATCTCTGATCAGTGCTCGAACCTCAGTTACTGCCACAAAAGTTATGAATTCTCAAAGACTTTCAGAAATGATCTGCAATGCTGAACAGAACATGAAAATGAGAAGATCATGGACAGACTATTAAAAATATAAAGGAGGGTATATGAAGGGCAAAATGGCAGTGTACCATATAGACTCAAAAAGGTCTAGTCTGAGCATCCTAGTGCAAAACAAGTGTTTCATATGGAAAAGTGCAACATTGTGAGAAAATAAGTACATAACATTTACACATGACGTACACCAATCAGCCATAACATTATTACCACTGACAAGTAAAGTGAATCACATTGATTATCTTGTTACAATGGCATCTGAAAATGGGTACTATATATTAATCAGCAAGTGAACACGTTATTCCTGAAGTTGATGTGTTGAAAGCAGAAAAATGGGCAAGTGTAAGGATCTGAGTGACTTTGACAAGGGCCAAACTGTAGTGGCTAGACAATTGGGTCAGACCATCTTTAAAACTGAAGCTCTTGTGCAGTGGCGGACTGACAACTTATGGGGCCCCCCGGGCAATAGGGGATCATGGGGCCCCTGTGTCCTCACCCACACCCCAAAAAGCCAATGAAAAAGCCAATGAAAGGTACCAGGGGCATCTCATGGGGCCCCCTACTGACCTCGGGAACTGCCCGAGTGCTCGAATGATCAGTCCGCCTCTGCTCTTGTGGGTTGTTCCCGGTCTGCAGTTGTCAGGACCTACCATAAGTGGTCCAAGGAATGAAAACTTGTGAACCGATGACCGGTTCATGGGCAGCCACAGCTCGTTGATACATGTGGGGAGTGAAGAGGGCTTCATCAATGTTTTGCTATAGAGTGCTATGACCTGTCATTACACATGGGATTCTAGCAAAGATCAATATAACTATACAACTTTATCCCATGGCAATGCTTGTTACTTTCTTGTACAAGAACCTTTCAAATTGATTGAAAACTAAAAAAAAAGAATAAATAACAGCTTTATACTTACCTGCGCTATGCAATGGAATTGCACACAGCAGCCTCAAACCTCCTTTTCTCAGGATCGCCACTAGTGCTCCTGGCTTTTCTCAGTGTGCCACCATAGGAAGCCATGTCCTATCATGGCATACCTACGGGCCTGATCCCAAATCGCACTGCTTGTGCCCATAGATACAGGCAACGTGGCTTGATCCCATCCCCTCATAATAGAATTTTTTTTATATTATAAAATTAAACGTTAGCAGTTACAAATCCTGTAGCTGCTGTCTTTTAATAAAAGAACACTTCCCTGTCCAGGGATCCAGCGCCATCCTACCCCAGGCTAGTTCTTCCCTAGCCTTTGGGTTTTCAGTGCTGGCATCCTATATGTGGGCAGTCAGTTATCCTGCTTGTGGCTTCACAATTGGCTGCGCAAGCGTGGGCCATGCTGTGCTTTGTGAATGGTCCCATGGTCTGCTGGAGAAAATAACTTCCACTGAGATCCCCTAGGCGATCGGAGCAGAAGTGTGAGCGGATGCCCGTCAAAACCAGGTATCCACTCCAACCCCCCAAAAATAGCATGCCAAATATGATAGGAGGAAGGGGAGAGGAGGACCTAAAGCAGAACTTCCTCTTTTGGGTGAAGTTCCTCTTTAATGCAAGGGATGCATTAAAGTGCTACTAAACCCAGGACCCTGCACTATATCTGGTCTCCCACAGTACACAGAACATGGAAATGCAATTATTTTACTAAATATAAACTGCTAAATACCTTTTCTCATCAGCAGTTAGAGCAGTTTTGTGACTTCAGCAGAGCACTGGTAAAAGCTTGTAGGAGGAGTTTTCTTTCTGCTATAGGAGGATGCAAAACCCCTGACCTTTGTCTGGACAGTACTGACTGGTCCTGTGCTGATCACATGTACTCTCTCAAGAAAAACAAAAAACCTCTCTAGCAATACACACCAAACTGAGCATGTGCATGTGGCTACAGGTTCAGTCTATCTTATCAGGAGTCATTTGAACAAGAAGAGGTGCAGAGAAGTCATGATCAAATGACCTTTTTACACAATGCAGAGGATTAACCCCTTAGGTTTCACAGTGAGTATAACAAGCATGCTTTACTGCATATACAGACTGATTTTACTGTTGTGGGTTTATTAACACTTTAAGGTAAAACATATTTAGGCTTTAGAACCACTTTAATGTGTCTACAAGGAAACCATATATTTGTTTTTTTATCATACTATATAGATGTATTATTTATTTTACTTCCCACTGTTTACATTGCACAATCACATAAGGTTGCAGAAGCTGGGCAAACAATTTTACTAACTATAAAGACACTATGGTCTGACCTTGACATATTTCCTTTAGGTATAATATATTCTTGCCTTCCTGAAACCGGAGCTTAAAGCGGAGTCCCACCCAAAAGGGGAAGTTCCGCTTTAAAGATTGGTCCCCCGCTCCCCATTAAGGATTGGCACCTTTGGGGAGCGGGGGGGCACTTCCGTTGCGATCGCCTAAAAAAAATACAATTCATGTCTGCCCTTTTCTTGAAAATATCCCGAACTTACTGTAGACATATTGGGAGAAACTTTTGCACTCAGTAAATGATTTTATTTTTTGAAACCTACCATCTGTATGCGATTTTGGGGATTATCCTTGGCCTTTGCCTACTAGCTCATTGGTCACTACTTGTTCGCTGTTAACACAATTTATAAGGTTTCATTCCATCCATTTATATATTGTGTTTATGTACTCTGTTTCTCTCTGTGCTAATACTTCAGTGCATTTCTTATGTCCCTCATGAGAAGAATTGTACACCTTATTCTTTTGTCAATGATCTTGCTTTTGACCGTTTCTTTGTTGTTGAGCTGTCTATAATAAAATTCACTGTAAAAGAAAAAGTAAGAAAACATTTTGTGATGAAAGCATGAAAAGTGCCATTTCGGAATTGTCTAGCAATTGCTGTCATGCTGACCCTCTGTTTCAAATACCTTAAGGGAGTCATTTATTAAGGGAGTCACTTTAAAGAATGCCTGTAGTGTGAAAGTATGGCGGCAGTCTGCAGTAGTTGATTTCACACTCTAAGTACATTAGTTCCTACGCTGTCATCCTAATCCATAGGTTTCAGTATTTTCCAGATCACTGACTGGGAGTTATGACTTCACTCTGATTTTCCTGATCTGCATTCTTATTCCAGGTCAATGTCACAAAGCATTTAAGTTAGAGGGAGACAGTCAGGCACCCAGCATTTTTAATGTTATTTTAATAATTTTCTTTTTTTTTCCCATACTTTTCAAAGAACAGGTTTCCATTAACATCATCCTTACAATGCACTCCTGAAATCTAACTCAACAGTAAACCCTAATCCTGGCTCCAGGCATTATAAAGTCATTTAAAGTAAAACTTCATTTCAACAAATTACTGTCTTACATTATGATGACAACACTTCTGCTTCTCCTAGTTATATTACGTATGAGCACTGTCACCCTGGGACAGGAAGTGTGTTAATTGCAAGAGAAAATAAAGGGGCAAAGCCTAAATAAAGAAAACTAAAACAACCACCACATTTAAGGACTAGTAAACTACAAAATGTTAAATTGTTCTTGGTTTAAAATACACTTTAACATAACATGCTTCCCTAGATATGGGCAGCACAGTGGCTAAATGGTTAGCACTTCCACCTGACAGCACTAGGTTCATTGGTTTGAATCCCAACACCATGGCACTACCTACATGGAGTTTGCATGTTCTCCCTGTGACTGTGGGTTTCCTCTAGGTACTCCAGTTTCCTCCCATGCTCCAAAGACATGCTGGTAGGTTATTTAGCTCCTGTCTAAACTGACCCTATTATGTGTATGTATGAATTTGAGCTAGGGACCTTAGATTGTAGCTCCTTGAGGGTTAGGGACTGAAGTGAATGTACAATACACAGTATATGTAAATCGTTGCGTAAATTGCCCACGCTATATAAGTGCCTGTCTGTCAAGTACCTGATGGGAGACTGAAATGACGAGGTCGGCCTCACTTGTGTCACTAGCCCTGACCCCACTGGAGTTGGAACAGAGGGACTCTAGGATCGGGGGGACAATAGTGCCAGTAGTTGTTGTTTGCAGCTCTTGCAGATGATGACCCTGGAAGACTGATGATCTTCTGATTCAGGCACAGTAGTAACAAGCAGAGCAGGTCTTGTAGATTGCCAGGTGTGCACCAGAGCAAGGCAGATCGTGAGGGTAAGAGACAGGAGCAGTGTCATAGGAATAGCCAGGGTCATCAACAGTCGGGCAGTGTGGTACAGAATCAGAAGAAAAGCCAAGGTCAGGAGCAAAGCCTAAGTCAGGAACCAGTATCAATCAGGAGAGCAATCAGAGTCAGGTGAGGAACAAGCCGGGTCAGCAACAAAGGAATCACACAGGAACAAGCAGGACACGGGGGAGCTGAAGACCAGACAGCATCTAACATAGGCAGAGACACTCTTTAAATAGGCCGTCTGGGGGGGCGCATGCGCGGCCAGCACTGAAGGTGGACGTGCAGTAGAACAGCGCCGTCCACCCGCCAGCCTATAAGCGGCTCAAACCGGCCCTGGGTAATTGCAACTGCACGGCACCTATCCGCATAAGGTGCTCAAACACCCGCTGCCATGCCGAGGAGGAAAAAATCCCTGGATCAGCCAGGGAAACTGACACAATTCTTCCCGGCTGTCGGGCCGGGAATCCAAGATGGCGCCCGCGGCTGCAGACAGGGAGACAACAGCAGCGCTCAGCAGGAGGACTACAGGGCTCAGCAACCGGATTCCAGGCTGCAGCACTCACTATACCCCGGGGACCCTGGTGAGTTGTCACCCCCACTGTCCCCTACACTACGCAGCCCAGCTAAATCCAGGCCACGGCTGGATCAGGACCCTAGCACATTTCACCAGACCTTAAATCCTCCATTACAGCCACCCCATGCAGCTATGCCTGACTTAGAAGCATTCCCTGTGTCAGACATACCTTTGACAGAAATATGCATGAAAAACATGCTTACGTCATTGCGCCAATCTTTACATAACGATATATTTACGCCACTTAACCAACTATCAACTTTAGTACAACAGCAAGAACATAGAATCAGCCACATTGAAAATACCATGGGAGACATAACAACGGCGCACAACAAACTAATTGATGCGCACACAGAGCACTCGTCTGACATTGAGCAAATCAATCAAAAATTAGCTGATCTGGAAGACAGATCACGTCGCAACAACATCAAATTCAGAGGCATTCCCGAATCGGTCACCAACGCTGACTTAATCCCATACATACAGCAATATGTCAAAATACTCCTCCCTTCTATCTCTGACTTGGAGCTCGCAATTGACCGCGCACATCGCCTACCTAAGCCCTCCTTTTTGCCGGCATCCACACCTAGGGATGTATTGGCCCGCATTCATTTTTTCCATGTGAAAGATAAAATTATGTCAGCGGCTCGAAACCCACCGCCGCTCCCACCATTGTACACAGATCTCCGATTATATGCTGATTTGTCCAAAGCTACCCTCCTTAACAGAAAACGAATGATATCTATCACCAAGGCCCTAAGAAACCATGGCATAGCATATCAATGGGGGTTCCCCACCAAACTATTGGTGCGGCATCAAGGTAGAATTTTTACTATCAAAACATTGGAGACGGGCCTGGATCTACTGAAAGCCTGGAATATCCTCCCTGCGGAACCGCAAGAACCCGCGCATAGCTCTATGGAGGCAACATGATCTTCACAAGACATATTTTTCCTCCTTTCACTAAAATATGTCCATACTTTTACCCAGGAGCAATTCTTCATCTGATTTGTCTGGCGTTTGGCCTATATTTGGCACAGTTCATTCAAAATGGTTGTAATTGGCTCGACCCCCGTCTGGCGGTCAAGCCCACCCGCACCCCCCGGTTTTGAGGTAGCAAAGTTGGCTACTCGGGATATTTGCATTTTTCGCAAATTCTTTTTTATTGTTGTTCTTTATATCCTTACCCTTTCCCTACCATGGCACCTTTGGATACCCACGCAACACCCATATATCACGTACTTCGACACATCTTGGAATACTCCCCTCAACACTCCGATTGAGCCACAGTCCTATCACCTCCTCTTACATGTGTATCTTCTAGCAAGACACAGGATCATCTGCTTCTCCCAAATACCACCTCAGGTTACGGAAAAGCGAGAAATCATGATTCCAAATGATTAGTTTTACATCACTTAACGTCCGAGGCCTAAATTCGCCATATAAACGTTCGTTACTCTCTAGAGAAGCACGGAAGTCACAAGCGGACATACTCTTTATTCAGGAAACACACTTCGCTACCGAAAAGGCGCCCAAATTATACCTTCACCGTTTCTCTCAAACATTTATGGCGACTAACCCCAAAAAAAAGAATGGAGTGATCACGGCCATTAAGGATTCTCTTTCATTTCGCCTTTTGTCACAGAGGGCGGATCCACTTGGACGCTTTCACATTTTAGTATGCCAAATAAATGACAAGACTTATACACTAGTAAATGTTTATGGCCCGAACTGCAAACAGCTCTGTTTCTACCGTAAACTTTACAAAACCATCTCCATACTTAAACAAGGGAAACTCATCATCGGTGGTGATCTTAACATTATGGGCAATTCGAACATGGACTCTTCTTCTACTTCAAAATCCACGAAACCAACTCTCAATCAATTTCTGCACGACAATGACCTTTATGACATCTGGAGATGTCAACATGGCTCTGAAAAAGACTATACTTATTACTCCCCTCCACATCTTTCATACTCACGTATAGACATGTTTATCACAGACAAATGGACATTGCAACAAGTAACAGCATCCAATTTTGGAACTATAACCTGGTCGGACCATGCCCCAATTCATATATCGTTAGACGATGACCTAAACACAGCGCTCCCACCCATCTGGAGACTCAACTCTTCACTTCTGACAGCGCCGGAGAACCAGAAGCGTATCCAAGAAGCCCACAAACTCTTTTTTGACACCAACGCCACACATGATATTTCTACTACCACACTTTGGTTGGCCTATAAGGCATACATGAGAGGTATTCTTATCCAGTTAAACGCCCGCACTAAGAGACAACGTTCTCAACAAATTGATCAGCTTATGACTTCCATTCGCTCCAATGAAAAACTAAACAAACAGAATCCAAACCCTGATATAACAGCGACCATAAACTCAGACAGGAACAAATTACGTACCATTTTACTCCACGCATACGACACTAACCTACAAAAAACAAAAGCTAAATTCTATGCACTCGGTAACAAGGCAAATTCACTCCTTAGTAAAACTATCAAACAAAAACGTCTTAAAACCAAAATATCCACAATCCGACATCCTGCTTCGCACAACACTCTGACAAACCCACAAGATATCGCAAATGCTTTTGCAGTCTACTATCAGACATTATATAACCTAAAAGATGATGTCAATACAACCCAACCCACGACACATTCAATAGAACAATTTCTATGTAACATTAACCTCCCACGCATAACCCCGTCTCAACTTGAATCCATTTCTATACCGATCTCTTCGGCGGAGATTGAAAAAATCATACGCACCCTTCCTCTGAATAAATCACCAGGAAACGATGGCTACACTAATGAATACTACAAAGCCTTTGCCCCCGACCTCTCTCCGCACCTATCCCCCCTGTACAACCATGTTGCTACCTGTGGCGCATTCCCCCAAGACATGCTGCAGTCGATAATTACCACCATCCCGAAACCAGGAAAGGACCCTCAACTGGTACAAAATTACAGACCAATTTCGCTCCTTAATACAGATATAAAAATCTACGCTAAGATAATCGCCCTAAGACTGATCCCTTACCTACCGACTTTAATCCATCCTGACCAGGTAGGATTTATCCCTGGTAGACAAGCCCCTGATGCCACCAGACGGATTATATCCCTGATACACCACCTTGAATTAGATACCCAACCTTCGCTCTTGCTATCGCTTGATGCAGAAAAAGCGTTTGACCGAATCCACTGGAAGTTTATGACACATACACTCCAAAAATTTGGAATATCTGACTGGATGCTATCGGCCATTTTGTCCCTTTATTCCAAGCCATCGGCCAGAGTCCTAACTGACGGCACACTTTCTCAACCCTTCTACATTTCTAACGGAACTAGACAAGGCTGCCCGCTATCCCCTATAATTTTTGCGCTACTCATTGAACCATTAGCAACCACCCTTAGAAACGACCCCAAGTTCACGGGAATTAGATGCCTAAAATCCGAACACAAGATCAGTCTATTTGCCGACGACATTATCCTAATGGTCACTAATCCATACAACTCCCTTAAAACTATACGAACACATATTCAAAACTAAACATCCGTATCTTACTATAAACTCAATGAACCGAAATCTTCTATTCTGAATCTACACACACCAGAGGTCACCCAAAATCTAATCTCCAAACACTTCCCCTTCACATGGGAAACACTTAGCATACCATACCTGGGAATCAAACTGACTCCAAAGACCAACCAACTATATACTGCTAATTTTAAACCACTACTTGAATCTATTCCGCAAGAGATTAAAGGTCTACGCACCACTACTCTCTCGACGCTAGGCAGATTGGCGACAGTTAAAATGTGTATCTTACCCAAGATACTTTACATCTTTCGCACGCTCCCTATACCAGTTCCTCACATCTTTTTTACAAAACTTCAGGCAATATTGAACAAATTGCTTTGGAATTCGAAAAAGCCTAGATATGCTACAAATCTCCTAATCTGCCCATCCTCCAGCGGCGGAGCGGGACTCCCACATATGAAATCCTATTACCTAGCCACTTTACTTGACCAGCTCTTTTTTTGGTGGCAGCCCACATTCAACAAAACTTGGACTCTTCTGGAAACTTCCTTATTCCTACCACACACCTTGTCAGACTTATTATTCATACCTCGAGGGGCACACATTACGCATTTACATAGTCACCCTTGCATAATAGCCTCTCTAACAGCTTGGTATGACTTTATTTCTCATACCCAACTACGTAAGGACAATCTCCAAATTCTCACTCCGCTCTCATCCCTACAATTCCTCTCTCCTCATTTAAACTTAAATTTATGGAATGACCATGGCTTACTCTACATACAAAACCTGTACACCAACAATACACTACATTCCTTTCAGACTATTAGAGAAAAATACCAAATCCCAGCTACTGAATACTTTACCTATATACGTATAACCCATGCCCTCTATAAGGCGAATGTACCATGTAGTATTAAAATCCCAGCGACTACACAGCATTTCTTACAAAAACCAACCTATCCAAAAAAAGGCATTTCATCGTTCTACAAGCTCCTAGTTGAATCGCAATTTAATACACACACATCGTCCGTAGCAAACTGGGAAAAAGCAATTCAACAACCCATATCTCTGAGCACTTGGGAAAAAACTTTTACCATTACCTACAAATCTTCAAAGTGCAGTTCGCACTGGGAATCGTATCTGAAAGTACTCCATCATGGGTACTTGACTCCTGTCAAATTAGCCCTATTCTATCCTCAACATTCACAATTCTGCTGGAGACATTGTGGGGAATCAGGTACTCTCACACACTTATTGTGGGTGTGTAGGTCCCTGACTTCCTACTGGAACCAAGTTTTTCAAATAATCTCTTCCATTACAAAGACGCCAATAACCCCAAACCAGGCTCTAGCGCTCCTCCATATCGGAATAGACAAAATTCCATTGTCCTCACGCACCATCATTATACATATTCTGTCAGCTGCAAAGCTCAATATCACCAGACTATGGCGATCTACTAACACTCCCTCTTTGTCCCGACTACTGTCCGATCTTAACTTCCTATGTGAAATGGAGAGGAGAACAGCCCTCCATAACTTCTCATACCACAAATTTGAGACTCAATGGACCCGATGGTTACACAACCCCAACTGCTCGATAAAATGATTATATAATATTCGACCACACTACATGACTATGACATTCTAGGTGCCTCTACCCCCTCCTCCCCCCCCCCCCTCTTTCCCTTCCCAATCTCTCCTTTAATGTTCATACCACAATTCAATAAGGTGCACTAAATTGAGCATACCTCTCATGTAGCTGAACCAAGATTTTGCAAGGTACTTCGGCCGGATGGCGAGGTACCACTACCCCATTTTACCTTACCTATACAAGATTTTGTATTAAGTGTGCACCTCTCTATACTAATGTTTTCAATTATTTTGTATGTTTCAAATTTTCCAATAAAAAATATTTGAATATAAATAGGCCGTCTGGCGCCAATCTTCGCCGCGTGTGTGCGCGATCGCGCATTTTTGCGCGCATGCACACAACCGAAAACTCTTCTCCGGGAGTTCCTATGCGCATTTCTAATCGCAATTCGTGTTGCCGGAAATCCCTTACACTGTCATAATAAGAATAGATATCTGTGAATATTTTGTCCTTTTCTTTGATTCTGCCCGATTGCCGACAACTGTATTACATGACTGTAATGGAAACTAAAACTAGAAAGTATTTCTGAATGGTGCATGTATTCTTCTCTATGTGTAGAGTCAGCATTGGCGTATATGGTACAATCCAGAAGACAATAATTATTCCACAATCTCTCAGCAGTCTTAATACGCCTATTCCCTGTGGTCTTGGCAATGAATATAACCACAAGGCTTTGGATTTGGTCATACTAGAAAATTTCAAGTGACAAATAAACACAGATTGTAAAGGTTGTGCTATGATATTGCACTCACCTACCATGCTGCCCTGAGAACCTTATAATAAATTACAGTTCCTAAGCATCTTCTGAATAACTTCTCTTGAACTGCTGTGACTGTCACTTTGTACTCAGGTTCCAGGTTCATTTTACTTTACAGCTCATGATGATGATTTCATTAGTATAAAAGGTGAAATTGACATTTTTTTCCAGGGATTCTCAAGTAAATGAGGACAGGTTTGTTTCTTTCTCATAAATGAATACAACTGTTGGCATCACTGGACTGTTCCGACATCTGATCATGGTTTAGAAATGTCTCTGTTTGCTTTGTCTGGCTCTAGGTGGCAACGAGAGAGATGAGCAGAACATTCCGATTTTTCAGGAGTGATGAAATTATTACCATAAAAGCTACGTTGTTCTGCTAGATAACTTGGGCTCAGGTCAGAGATAAAAAAAGAAAATGTGAACTCTAAGGGCCGGTTCACACTATAGCACAGAGCTGCTATAGTATATAGCTGCTTTGTATAAGAAAAACTCAGCTCTCTGCAAGGGCACACAGGAAAGAATGCTTTTCTGTGTGCCCCATTCACACTTCCCCACAGCTGTCACTCGTGGTGCAGAGTGGAGCACATTTCAGCACTGCTCCACAGGCGAAATATGCCAAAATGCAAAGAAAACACCTGCAGCAGGGGGTAGCTGACAGTCGGGGATGATCGGGGAGGGGGGTTGGGTGCAAATTACAAGCACTGCTCTACCTCTGCTCCACCTCCCGTGGCAATTAGTGACTATCATGGAAAACCATACAGGGAGATCAGTGTTTGTAATTTGCCCCCCCATTGCTGACTGTAAGATTCCCCCAGCTCTCAGAGGCCCCCCCCGTTTGCTCTCCTTGCCTCCCCTGTGTCAGGATGGAGAGCAGGGAAGGGACCAGTAAATATGTTATTTACTGGTCTCTTCTTTGTTTTAATTAATCCATGCTGATCAATTACTTTGTTCATTCATAACTGAAGCATAGAAAACTGTGTTTACTATGCTTCAGTTTATGAATGAACAGGAGCCTCTATATCCTGTTCATTAATCTACAATGCAGCTCAGGCTACTGAGAAAGGGACTGGGAAATCCCTGTCCTCAGTTTCTTTCTCTGTCTCAAAAGTGAGACTTCAGGTGTTGGTTTAGACCCCTGATATCTCTCCAAAGCCCCCAAAAAGGCTGTAAAAAATTGTCATGTGCCCTTCTTCTTCATTTGGCTCTGTTCCCAACTACAAGATACAAATGCTCCCTTCTCATACATTTGATAAATACTGTAAGGGTCTGCAAACCTATAATGTTGAAGATGCCATCTACTCCACCCAAGGTATGTAGATTTTCAAGATCCAGGAAATCAAAACTATAAAATGTCTTGCAAAATTTTGCAAGACCTAGTTCCATTCGATTGACTTTATGTCTTCACCTGATTATGGCCAAGCTCTCCTCTTAGTGTCCCTTAGGGGTGCAAACTCAACCCTTCCACCTCTCTACTCCTCCTGAGCTGTTCCCCTTTGCCTTATCCCGCCCTCTTTGGCACTTCATCTTTCCCCTTCCCACTGTAAAATATTGGCAATCACTGCCTACATTTTCATGCAGTGTTTTCTTTCTTCCATACTCTATACTTTCTAATCTCACAGATTTACACAGGTCTATAAGTGCCCACTCACATATATGCGGATTGGATGCAGTTTGAATTGCATCCAGTCTGCAGGACATGAGAAATAACATTGCTTCCTATGGTGTCTGTTCACATATGTCCGGTGCACTGGCGCTGCACATTCAGTGTGGATTCAGTGTGATTTAAAAAAAGAGTCCTGTACAATTTCTGAGCAGTGTGGACCAGTTCAGGTGCGGATTACAGGCTATTGACTTCTATGGGAACCGTTTCTAAACTAACATGTGTGAACAGGATAAGATCCCGAGTTGATCCTGTCCTGAACCTGATGTAAACCTGACATGAACTGCTGAACAGCTACTGTATCAATTAGTTGTGAAACCTGAGCTTCAATCTGCACCGCACATGTGTGAATCGGCTCTAAATGGCCCCCTCTATGTAACTAAGGGTATTGCCATCTATCGGTCAGCAGGGGACCAGTCTTATATCAGTACTATAATTACTTGTATTCAATTCTGACAGTTTGTAACCCTCCATGTATATTGTGGTATTTGTTAATGTCAGACAGCATACCATGATACATCCCTATGTCTACTACACCTTTCCCTACCCATATTGTATATTTGTGCCTTATCCCTTTTTCACACCTCTTCTACATTTTCTATGTACATTTCAAAATCTAAAGAATTAAAGAATAGCCATTTGGTCGTGTGACCCAGTGCTTTTAGTGATCTAACAGAACTAGTTATATCGTACATGCTCCTTAGCTTGCTCCTTGTGGGAAAGTGTAGGGCCTAAGTATGCCTTTTCTGGAAGCTGCCCTTTGGATGGGCAGCACAGTGGCTAAATGGTTAACACTTCCACCTGGCAGTACTAGGGTTGCTGGGTCAAATCCCAACCACAGCAACACCTGCCTGGAGTTTGCATGTTTTCCCTGTGACTGCGTGGGTTTCCTCCAGGTATACCGGTTTCCTTCCACACTGGTAGGACATGCTGGTAGGTTAATTGGATCCTGTCTAAATTGGCCCTAGTATGTGTATGTAAGAATGTGAGTTAGGGGCTTTAGATCGTACGCCCCTTGAGGGTTAGGGACTGATGTGAATGTACAATATATGTATGTAAAGCACTGCGTAAATTGACGGCGCTATAGAAGTACCTAAAATAATATAAATATCATCAAAAAGAACCTCACAAGCAATAAATGTGCTATACCAATAAAAAATACTAAATACTACCAGCCACATACTCCTAACATGTGCATCAATACAAAACATATAAAAATACAGTGTAGCGCTTCCTTATAATGAATATAAACCTAAATATCAAAAATAAAGACTAAATTTTGAGGTGAACATTGATCAATGCGAGTGAACATGCATCAATTAAAACAGCAAAGTCTCTAAATAGTGATTTCTCTAGAAACCACTAAACAGCTCATCCACTCCCTCATCATATCACGACTCGATTACTGCAACTCCCTCCTCACTGGCCTGCCTCGCCGCTGGCTATCCCCGCTTCAGTCGATCCTGAATACGGCTGCCATACTCATTCACCTTTCCAACCGCTCCGTTTCCACCACCCCCCTCTGCCAATCCCTCCACTGGCTTCCGATTGCGCAACGGATCAAATTCAAAATCCTAACACTGACGTACAAAGCCGTCCAACATACTGCCCCGAACTACATCACTGACCTAATATCCAAGTACCACCCAGCACGCACACTCCGATCCTCTCAAGACCTCCTTCTCTCTAGTTCCCTGGTCTCCTCCTCCCATGCCCGCCTCCAGGACTTCTCCAGGGTGTCACCCATCCTCTGGAACTTCCTGCCCCAACCCATCAGATTATCACCTACTCTCCTCTCCTTTAGGCGCACCCTGAAAACCCACCTCTTCAGGGAAGCCTACCCCACCCCCTGCTAACTTGCCGACCTCCTCCACTCTTCCCACCACTCCATCCCCCACAGCTATCTCCTCCTGTGCCACCATCCCCTCCCTCCTAGATTGTAAGCTCGAAAGAGCAGGGCCCTCGATCCCCTCATGTTGTGCATTGTATTGTTGTTGTTCTGTCACATGTTCTGTCCCCCTTTGTAATGTACAGTGCTGAGCGAACTATTGGCGCTTTATAAATACTGTATAATAATAATAACTTGAATGAATCTCAAAACACTTCATATCTTCATACATCTTATTCCTCCACCATGAATCACCAGATGTGTCCTCACTTGGAGAATTTGACCTTACTCTTCCTCCAGAGATCAACACTCCCTTGATCTCTCCTCCTCCACTCAGTGTATATGATAAAAAAGATAGGAAACACAATAGTGCTTTATCCTTAAAAACACTCAGCTTTATTAAAACATAAAAGTGGCCACTCACCCTTTAAAGATGCTGCATTACGCCAGATATATTGCACTTTTTAAAAAACAAACAGTGTTGTAAGACAGCAATACAGAGAAAATCCTTCACTCATCTGCTCTGATCATCAATGGATCGGTGTTTAGAAAGCGTTGTGACGTCATCAAGCCCCTCCCCTATGTGTTGCGCCACAGGGTCACATGGCTTCCTCAGGGGGATATGATCCCCCTTTGGATTGGACTGGCCAGACTGCACTTCATTCCCCTTGACAGATGCTGCCGGGCAACTTGGACCCTCATATCTGCTCTGAACTGTTGTAGGTTCCCCGGACATGTGAGCTTTCCTACCGGGCTTGTTTGTACTGATTTACAGGCTTTGCAATACATCGTTTTTGGCAATCTAGGGACTCTTTGTGATTTCTCCTGCCACACCATGCTGCACCTACCCAACATGCTGAGGGGTGTAGTTGTTGCCAAAACAGAGCACTGAAGTGTGAGAACAGGAAGCCACGTTTTCACCTGGAGAAAGGGATATTTCAAGACATTTACAAGTAAAATAACTTGCAGGTGTACAGAACTATAAAAAGATATATAGGTGTGAGTTGTCAAGTGAGCTTTAAGTGATTTGTGCTTTTTGTAGCATCTATGTTTGGTGATGCTGAGTGGTGCAGGTGTCTGGAAATGGCTGAAAGCATGTGCTTTGTAAATGAACTATATGTCTAATATGATGTGACTAGGAATTTGTTTTTTTTGTGCCTAGGAAATTGGGCACTAGGAATTTCATTCATAAAGCATCTTCCTCCTGACACACTTACTCTACAATATTTACCTTGAAAGGAAATTTTTCTCTGTAGACACGGAGTTGTTATTGTCGGTCTCGGTAGACCATGAGGCTTTGTTGATCTGAGACATGAAATGTGCTTCCTGCTCGGTCCTCAGGTATTTCTATACACTTTTATTGTAAACACATTACAGCTTCAGCAAATGTCAAACATTCCTTACGGCCTGTCGGAAGCACATCATTTAAAAAAATGTATAAATGCAAAACACTGGCCTGTGTATACATACTGAGGGCTGCCCTGACTGTAACACAACACAACGACTCCTGTCTTTTATTAATAGCCGGGCTCAGGAGATTCCTGTACTACATACTTCTGTGGCATGTTTTCATATCTCTGGACAGCAAAACGTTTGCTGGAAATGTCTTTACGTCAGACACATAAAAGAACATCTGACTAAGTTCAGAGAGATCCAAACAAACACTTTCAGCTCCTGGGGACCTGGTCAATGACCTCATACTAAAGCAGGCCATACATGGGTCAAATTCCAAACGATCGAAAACATTGTTCGTTCTATAATCCGATGGTGCCACCAATGATTTAGAAAATAGGTCGTTTTTCCACGAATTTTCCAGCATGCCCAATAAACGAAATGGGGAGGAACCACAAAAATCGGCCAGTGCCACTGCCCTGCTAACAGAGCGAAAATCAGCCGATTATTCTTAGGTCCGATTTTCAAACGAAAATCGATCCATGTATGGCCAGCCTAACTCTGCATCTCCAACATTGTCTGACTTTTTCACTTCACAGACCACTTATATAAAACGTAGTGGGGAACCATCCTTGTCACAGGTCTATAAAATCTGCCAAATATATTTTGACAAATATATATATTAGTATACCATTATATCAGTATTAGTAAATACATGAAGCATGAAGCTTTGTTTATATCTGTGCGCTGTGTGTTTTATTGTAGGTGTGCTGCAGTGCTATTCATTCTTAATAGCACCACAACGCACGAGTGTTGCAGCGTGCCACAATGCACTGTGGTGTGCTGCATTCTGAAAAAAAAGAGCTATCCTAATGCAAATAATGATGGCACTCATAAAAATGCACATCCATGCATGTGCTTTGTGTCATTTCAAGGTTGTTAACCTAACCTAGAGCATTCAGTTGTGTATCTGTAATTACATGCAGATTTTCTGTCATTTTAACCGCTTCCTGACTTCCCTTTAGCAGAAATACTGCCACAGGGTGGCACAGGTGCGCAAAATCACGTGTATATATATATATATATATATATATATATATATATATATATGATTTTGCGTTCACGGCCATGGCTGTCAATCACCGGGTCCCGGCTGGTAATTACTTTCTGGCGCCCAGTGAATTTTTAAGATCTCCGATGGGGAGGAGAACTGTTTTGTTTACTAACAGTTCTCCTCCCTGTCAGCTGGGACACACTGCTTCCGATGGCTGTGCACAGCACAACCATCCAGAGAAGTGTGATTACAGTGAAGCACACCCCCCCACCCCCTAGAAAAACACTCTCTGCACACAGTTAACCCTTTGATCGCCCCTCATGTTAACCCCTTTCTGCCCAGTTCCATTAGTAGAGTGTCAGTACTTTTTTTTTAGCACTGATCACTGTATTGGTGTCACTGGGGATGTCAGTTACACCAAGTCAGTTCCCCCCAGTGTCAGAATGTCCGCTGCAGTTTCGCTATAAGTCGCTGATCACCGCCATTACTAGTAAAAATCAAAAATAAAATTAAAAAACCCAGTATATATACCGCCATTTGTAAATACTATAACTTTCACGTAACCCAATTAATTTACACATATTTGGAGCAGAATACATTTTGGCCTAAATTTTTGACAAAATTTGATGTTTTAAATATTTTTACTGGATATGTTTAATAACAAAAAGTCAAACTATTGTTTTTTCCTCAAACGTCTTTTTTTTTTATAGCGAAAAAAAATAATGCACAGGCAATCAATTATCACCAAAAGAAAAAAAGTACGTAAATTTCAGTTGGGTGCAGCTTTGCATGACCGCGCAATTGTCAGTTAAAGTAACGCAGCACCATAACGCAAAAAAAATGCCCTGGTTAGGAAGGGGGGTAAATCCTCAGGAGGACAAATGGTTAAAAGAGAGACACACCTTGTAGCAAAAGACATGTAGGCAAAGGAGACACCCTTGCCAGAACCCCAGTTGTAGGGTAGGGCATGGATGTGGCCTGTGGTAGTTCCCCTGGTTGGCCATTTGATGCCTCAATAGCTGGGGAATGAGAACCATGTGGGTTACGTACGAGCTCTGCTAGGAGAAGAGCAACCTGGGTAAGGTTATATTTGGAAGGTGTGCAGCTGGTTGGGTTGGTTAGTTGGTTGTTGCCAGAAGGACATAGATTACTTTTTTTACATTTTGTGAATGTAACAGGACAGGTCAGCATGTAAGTAGGGAGCCTATATCGGTAACTTCTCCCTGTGAGGATGCCAGAAGAGGAGGCTGGAGGACTTGAAAATATTGGGGCTACTCATCTTATCTCTGCTCTCTGGACTGTGTGATCTCTGACTTTCATTGCTCTCTCTGTATATTGCTTACAAACTGTTTGGTACTTTAAACTGTGTGCCGCCACCCTTTGGGAGCCTGAACGGTACCTTGAACTTTTTAAAACTTCTCGTGTGGACTGCTCCTTCCTCTCATCTAAATAGGGACGTCTCTTGGAAAAGGCCCTATACATTGGGGTTATAGTGAAGTCCATTGCCAGCTACACCTAGAATGGGTGTGAGTGTATCCCAGGATCCTGTGGGCTCCATGCTGTTAGTACTCTGCTGGATTTAAAGAATGTCCTGAGGGCCTGAGCTGGAACGGGTTCAAGAGCAGTTGCACTCGCCCACACCCACATATATATTTACACAAACAGTAATGAACTATACGCAAAAAAAGATTGTTTAAACATAAAATACATATAAAGGAGCTGTTTCTTTTCATCCAATCCTGCAATTTACACAGGTTGGCCACACAGCACAGTTCTGCTTGGCAAGGGAGGGGAACTGAACGTTTTCTACTGCAGTGTCAGCAACGAGAAGCAGTGCACCAATGAGCTAATACAAATTTGCATTATCATGTGTCATTTACATCTCCTAAAGTTCATTTTGAAGCTTAACCACTTGCCCTCTGAAAGATTTACCCCCCCCCCCCTTCATGACCAGGCCATTTTCCTCTATACGGCGCTGCGCTATTTTAACTGACAATTGCGCGGTCATGCAACAATGTACACAAATGAAATTATTATCATTTTTTTTCACGCAAATAGAGATTTCTTTGGTGGTATTTGATCACCACTGGGTTTTTTAATGTTTAATTAAAGTTTAAAAAAAACAAAATTTTTTACTTTTGGCTATAAAACATAACCAAATGAAAAAAAAAATTTCATAAATTTAGGCCAAAATGTCTTCTAATACATGTCTTTGGTGAAAAAAAAAAAATCCCAAGAAGTGTATATTACCGTATTTTTAGCCAATACGCACCTGACCATAAGACGCACCTAGATTTTAGAGGAGGAAAACAGGAAAAAAAATATTCTGAACCAATGGACTGCAGACATAGTACAGGAAATGACCAGAGACTGTGGACATAGTACAGGAGATGACCAGAGACTGCGGACATACTACAGGAGATGACCAAAGACTGCGGACATACTACAGGAGATGACCAGAGACTGCAGACATAGTAGAGGAAATGACCAGAGACTGCGGACACAGTATGGGAAATGACCAGAGACTGCGGACACAGTACAGGAGATGGACCAGAGACTGCGGACATAGTACAGGAGATGACCAATGACTGTGGACAAAGTACAGGAGATGACCAGAGACTGCGGACACAGTACAGGAGATGACCAGAGACTGCGGACACAGTACAGGAGATGACCAGAGACTGCGGACACAGTACAGGAGATGACCAGAGACTGTGGACACAGTACAGGAGATGACCAGAGACTGTGGACATACTACAGGAGATGACCAGAGACTGCGGACACAGCACAGGAGATGAGCAGAGACTGCGGACACAGCACAGGGGATGACCAGAGACTGCGGACACAGCACAGGGGATGACCAGAGACTGCGGACACAGCACAGGAGATGACCAGAGACTGCGGACACAGCACAGGAGATGACCAGAGACTGCGGACACAGCACAGGAGATGACCAGACACTGCGGACACAGCACAGGAGATGAGCAGAGACTGCGGACACAGCACAGGAGATGACCAGAGACTGCGGACACAGCACAGGAGATGACCAGAGACTGCGGACACAGCACAGGAGATGAGCAGAGACTGCGGACACAGCACAGGAGATGAGCAGAGACTGCGGACACAGCACAGGAGATGAGCAGAGACTGCGGACACAGCACAGGAGATGACCAGAGACTGCGGACACAGCACAGGAGATGAGCAGAGACTGCGGACACAGCACAGGAGATGACCAGAGACTGCGGACACAGCACAGGAGATGACCAGAGACTGCGGACACAGCACAGGAGATGACCAGAGACTGCGGACACAGCACAGGAGATGACCAGAGACTGAGGACACAGCACAGGAGATGACCACAGACTGCGGACACAGCACAGGAGATGACCAGAGACTGCGGACACATTACAGAAGTCCAGAGACTGCGGACACATTACAGAAGACCAGAGACTGCGGACACAGTACAGGAGATGACCAGAGACTGCGGACACAGTACAGGAGATGACCAGAGACTGCGGGCATATTACAGAAGACCAGAGACTGCGGACATAGTACAGAAGATCAGAGACTGCGGACCTTTGAATTTGACAGGTACCCGCTTCCACTTCCGCTGAGTTGTCCTTCCCCCTCCCTCCCAGTAATCTTCTGGGACACATGACAGTTCAGTTAAGCTTTAAAAAATGAAAGAATGAAAGATAGAATTTGACTGGCTTGGAAGAATACAATGGAACAGTCTTTAAAACAACAATCTTTACAGCTTTGAAGCTGATCTCCAGCCTTACCTTTTCCCGCCCCCCCCCCCACACTTGTAGATAGTCTTTTCCTGTGTCTATAGGGATTAGGGATGTCACATCACATTAACCACTTCCCGTCCGGCCATTGTATATTAACGGCCAGATGGTGGCAGTGCAGTGACGGGTTGCCATTCATAAATGGCGCCCGCTATCTTGGACTGTGCTCACTCCCTGGGAGCGTACGGCACCGCGATCCGGTGCCTGCTGTGTCCCCTGGACACAGCAGAACACCGATTGCTGTACGGGACCTCTGTGTGAGGTCCCGATCATGTAATCACTGATTGGCCAATCAGTGATCACAGGAATAGGTGTACGCAAGATATCACTTCTGACATCATTGCTTACTATGTGTGAAATCTGTGAATGATCACAGAGGTCACATGGTACAAGGCTATTCACAACAGCCATGTACCATGTGACAAGCTGTGACCAATCACAGCTCACACAGTATTTCTCAATGGCTGCAAGAATGCAGCCAGAGAGAAGGAGAAATGGTTGCTTTTACAGCCTTTATGTGTGTAAAAGCAATCAATGTGACAAAAAAAAAAATCTTCATCACCCCCCACAAGTAGTACAGTGTCACTATGGTGTTAAAAATGTTAAAAAGAAAAAAAATAGATAATCATATAAAAAAATTAAATAAAAATGTAAAAAACATTTTTTTTAAATTATAATTTTTGGTTATAAACTAATTTGGGTTATTTTTTTTTACTAAAAAGATAACTGAATACATTTTGGCCTAGATTTATGAAGAAAGATTATTTATTTGCAAAATTCTATAAGAAAAACTTTTTTTCAAAATTTTTTGACTTTTTCATTTATATAGGAAAACAAATAAAAATCACAGTGATGAATAAATACCACCAAAATTAAGTTTTATCTGTCTCAAAAAATTGCTAAAAAATTCATATGGGTACAGTGTTGCATGACCGCACAATTGTCATTCAAAGTGTGACAGCACTCAAAGCTGAAAATTGGCCTGAACAGGAAAGGGGTAAAAGTGTCCGGACTTGAAGTGGTTAAGACAAAATGATTTTTTTTTTTTTATAAATATTTATTAATTTTTCATATCATATACAAATCATTTCAACATTTCTATTAAAATAGTTATCAAAACCATATTTTCTCCTTATATAATTTATTTATATATAACTTCCTTTTCTTACCATCCCCCCCTCCCATACCCCCCACCTCTAGCCCCCTATCCCCTCCCCTCCCCCCCTCTCCCTCCCACGCTCCACATTTTCTCTTCTCTGATTAAATCCATATTATTCTGTTATTCCTAAACCCTATTCTAAACCCACTTCCAGGGATATTATCTCTTCATATATTTCACCTTTTCTCTATATTCTTCCCAGCCTTTCCATTTTTTATTATACATCTCCAACTTGTCCTCATGCGTGTAGTACAATCTTTCTGTCCCTGAAATCTGATTTAATCAACCCATCCAATCCTCCTCAGTTGGCACCTCTCTTTTCTTCCAGAACCTGGCTATCAGACTCTTTGCTGCGGTCAAGTAATGATTTTACTGAAAATTTTTAATTACATGATCTTTAAAAGAAGGTAAAAAGGGAAGGTATTTTTATATGCATTCAATACATTTCAGCTTTAAAAAGTAACTCCACTTTTGTTGAGGAAAAAAACAATACCCTCTTTGTGAACAATGTACTGTTCAAGGATTTTATCAAAACTTGTCCTTCCTGTTTCTGTTCTGAAGAAAAAGTTGTATGTTCAATATGTCCTTGGAATACTGATACCTGAATAGGAATGACAAATTCATTTCAATCAGCTGGTGCACTTTGAGAGTTCTGATGTGAAAAGTTGCAGTTTCTGTGTCCTTTAGAAGTGATTAACCTTTAGGGAGTATCTCAACAAAAATGACATTTTTGTTGCAGAGGATGCCTTAAACCTGTATCATAGTGCAAAGTTCTTCTCCCAAGCAGGAAATTACATTTCTGGAGTTATTCCGTATATCAATGTTGTACAGAAGGCCTCCAGGCTGCCATATTGTATTGCATTTTTAAAAAAATTAAAGCAGTGCAGTTTAACCACTTGCCGTTCGCCTGCTGTTTATAAACGGCAGGACGGTGGCACTCCAGGGGCGGGTTGCCGTTCATAAACGACACCTGCGATTTTGCACCGCGATCCGGTGCCCACAGTGAAACACCGATCGTCGGACGGGACCTCTGTACGAGGTCCCGATCATGTGATCACTGATAGGCCAATCAGTGATCACATGCAAAGTAGTAAGCAAGATGTCACTTGTGACATCATTGCTTACTACATGTGAAATCTGTAAATGATCACAGAGGTCACATGGTACAAGGCTATTCACAACAGCCTTGTACCATGTGACAAGCTGTGACCAATCACAGCTCACTCAGTATTTCTCGATGGCTGCAAGAATGCAGACAGAGAGAAAGAGAAATGATTGCTTTTACATCCTATATCGGTGTAAAAGCAATCACTGTAAAAAAAACAAAAAAAAAATCTTCATCACCCCCCACAAGTAGTACAGTGTCACTATGGTGACACTGTACTGCTAGTGTGACAGTATGTAAAAAAACCCCAAATAAACCCATAAATAATAATATAAAAAATGTTTAAAAATTATAATTTTTGGTTATAAACTAATTTGGCTTATTTTTTTTTTACTAAAAAGATAATGGAATACATTTCGGCCAAGATTTATGATGAAAGATTATTTATTTGCAACATTTTATAAGAAAAACACTTTTTTTCAAACTTTTTGGACATTTTCATTTACATAGCAAAAAAAATAAAAATCCCAGCGGTGAATAAATACCACCAAAATAAAGCTTGATCTGTCTCAAAAAAATAGTAAAACATTCATATGGGTACAGTGTTGCATGACCGCGCAATTGTCATTCAAAGTGTGATAGCGCTGAAAGCTGAAAATTGGCCTGGACAGGAAGGGGGTAAAAGTGTCCGGACTGGAAGTGGTTAAAAAGAAAAAGGCTGGATGAAGATAGGGATAAGATCAGTGATTTTGTACACGCGGGTTCCTTGAATGTAGCGGTTCAGGAAAACTGCTACAAGGTCTGGACAAAGTGCTGCAGAACCCCTACTCTGCTCCATAAATGCCATCCTACAGCTTCTAACTTGTGCTGGAGATGTGGTAGAGAGGAAGGTACAATGTTGCACATCTGGTGGTGTTGTGAATTTTTGTGTACTTTCTGGACTGAAGTTCATGGGATTATCACTCAGGTTACTTCTCTCTCTTTAGATTTTACCCCAGCCAGGTATCTTCCTCACCATACAGCTCTATCCAGAAGGGATTACCTTTGTTCCTTAGCTATGCACATGGTGAATGAAGCTAGGATGTGTATTCCAGTTCACTGGTGCTCTTCCAGAGTCCCATCAATCAGAGAATGGTTTGCAAGATTGAACAAAATTGAAGAAATGGAAAAGCTTATTCACATTTCTCAGGAGCGTACGCACACATTTACATCCACTTCGTTCAATTGGATCTACTTTAAATCCACTGAGATCTATCTGAACTATGGTTGAGGGACCTTTAATTGTATTCATTAATGACTATAGATAGCATTGTACTTAGGCTCCATGTACACAGGACACTTCTGAACGATGGAAACTGACTGCTGGAAAACGGAGGTTAAAAAATGTCTGTTTAGCCGCGTTTGCATACCGCGTTTTCATTTTTAAAGATAACCTCAGGAGACCTTTCAAAATGCCCAGAATGCACTGAAAAAACAGTAAAAAATTAACTATTTCAGACATTTTGAGATAAATAGAGAGAGCAGAAGCAGAGAGAGCAATATTTGTTGAGATTAGCTGTTTTTTTCTTTTTTGGTGTTTGGATGTGTTCCAGCTCATTTCTGTGCAGAAATTATTGCAGCGGTGTCTATCATATTTTCTTTCATGCGAAACTTGAAAGTATGGTGTACCAGGTTTATTTGAGTATGGGAAATCGCTTTGCATGCATTTTTCATGATGAAAAAAGGCTGTGGACAGCATCTGATAATGGAAGAGTTAAAAAAAAATTTCAAACGCAAACACTTATAAATGCAGTTAGCCGCGTTTAGCCGCGTTTACAAGTGTTTGGTGTTTGAAACGCTGATAAAATCTACTCCTGAACGTAAGTTTTCTGTGTTAAAAAAAACGACTGTAAACTCAACTGCCTGTAAATGACGATGTATACATGGACACAAAGGAAAACATTAGGGAGAGTTCAGGGGCTGCTGAAAAAACGCTGAACAGCTCCTAAATGTGAGTTTATCAGCTGATTGTCTTAATAGCCTCCCTGAAGCTTTTAGATATTACAAAGCCCCTACCAATGTGGGGAGGAGCTGACTCACCCTTCCATTTTAGTTTAACATATTTTCCTCTCCCCCCCCCCCCCCTTTTTTTTCTCTCCCGCTTTCCTACCCCATACCCCTCCTTCCTTTTCCTTTCTCTCTCTTTTTCTCCTCTGACCGTCTACATCTAGAGCAGTGGTGGGCAACCTTTTTTTTCAACTGAGCCAAATCTCGCCAAAACCATGATTGAAATTTATTTTGAGAGCCACATTTTTAAAACTGAAAATACATCTCCCATATAGTAATTCATCCCCCATAGTAATTCATCCCCCATATAGTAATTCACCCCCCATAGTGTAATTCATCCCCCATAGTAATTCATCCCCCATATAGTAATTCATCCCCCATCGTAATTCATCCCCCATAGTAATTCATCCCCCATATAGTAATTCATCCTCCATATAGTAATTCATCCCCCATAGTAATTCATCCCCCATATAGTAATTCATCCCCCATAGTAATTCATCCCCCATATAGTAATTCATCCCCCATAGTAATTCATCCCCCATATAGTAATTCATCCCCCATAGCAATTCATCCCCCGTATAGTATTTCATCCCTCGTATAGTATTTCATCCCCCGTATAGTATTTCATCCCTCATATAGTATTTCATCCCTCATATAGTATTTCATCCCCCATATAGTAATTCATCCCTCATATAGTATTTCATCCCTCATATAGTATTTCATCCCTCATATAGTATTTCATCCCCCCATATAGTATTTCATCCCCCCATATAGTATTTCATCCCTCATATAATAATTCATCCCTCATATAGTATTTCATCCCTCATATAGTATTTCATCCCCCTATATAGTATTTCATCCCTCATATAGTATTTCATCCCTCATATAGTATTTCATCCCTCATATAGTAATTCATCCCTCATATAGTATTTCATCCCTCATATAGTATTTCATCCCCCCATATAGTAATTCATCCCTCATATAGTATTTCATCCCTCATATAGTAATTCATCCCTCATATAGTAATTCATCCCCCATATAGTAATTCATCCCTCATATAGTAATTCATCCCTCATATAGTATTTCATCCCCCCATATAGTATTTCATCCCCCCATATAGTATTTCATCCCCCCATATAGTATTTCATCCCCCATATAGTAATTCATCCCTCATAAAGTAATTCATCCCTCATATAGTATTTCATCCCCCCATATAGTATTTCATCCCTCATATAGTAATTCATCCCTCATATAGTATTTCATCCCTCATATAGTATTTCATCCCCCCATATAGTAATTCATCCCTCATAAAGTAATTCATCCCTCATATAGTATTTCACCCCCCACAGTACTATCCCCCCCCCCCTTCTAGTAAGCCAAGTCCCCCGTGTCAATTCACTTACCTTTTGCGTTCCTCTCGCTGTCTTCCCGCGCCGTTCGGGTCTTCAGGGCGGACTGTGAGAGGAGCCTAGCTCCCCTCCCCTCACGTTCGGCACGCTGCCCCGCCTACACACATCCTGACAGCCACATCCGCGGGCCGGATTAAAAGGTCCGCGCGGACTTTTGGGGCTGCCAACCGAGAGGAGGCAGGGGAGCGGCCGACCGAGAGGAGGGAAGGGAGCAGGCGCCCGGCACACAGAAGAGCCGCATTAGAGTGGGTAAAGAGCCGCATGTGGCTCGCGAGCCGCGGCTTGCCGACCACTGCCCTAGATGTTTAACCCCTTCGCAGCCAGTGTCATTAATACAGTAACAATGTGTATTTTTAGCACTGATCACTGTATTAGTGTCACTGGTTCCCACAAAATGTCAGTTAGTGTCACACTGTCCTTCACGATATCACAGTCCTGCTATAATTCACTGATCACTGCCATTACTAGTATAAAACAAAAATTACAGTATATATACCGTAATTTGTAGATGCTACAGCTTTGGTGCAAACCAATCACTACACGCTTATTTTTTTACCAAAAATATGTAGCAAAATACATTTTGGCCTAAATTTATGAAGAAATTTGATTTTTTAAATGTTTTTATTGGATATGTTTTATAGCAGGAAATTAAATATATATTTTTTTAATTTTAACTTTATTTTTTTTGTTCCTTAGAACAATAAAAAACCCAGAGGTTATCAAATACCACCAAACAAAAGCTCTACTTGTGGTGAAAAAAATTACATAAATTTCATTTTTATGCACAGCGTCGCATGACTGTCAGTTAAAGTAAGGCAGCGCTGTAAAAAAATGGCCTGGTCATGAAGGGGTGTAAATCCTCAGGAGCTGAAGTGGTTAAGATGTTTTACTTTCTGTGAATCTTGTGAACACCAAAGTTGTTTTATACAATCCTATACTGCCACCAAGTGACATAATTATTAGCTGCAGCCTACATGAAGCAATGCTGATTCTAAGAAAAAAATCTAAACTTATATAAATAAATTATGGTGATTGCAATTGCAGCATCAGTTTCTAAATTCTTTCCATTCAGCATTTAGAAATTGGTTGGTAACATTCAACTGGACATGTTTTACAATGTCAAAGATGTCTCAGCTGCACTACACTGAAGATAATGAATGGATCATGCACTACTAGCTTCTTGTGCCAAAGTGGCCAGGAAAAGTGATATCCGAAATCGACGTATTACATGCCATGTCCAGCCTCCAACTAGCTAGAGGAGACCAGCGAATGGATTTTGCTGGTCTCCCTTCACTTTACCTGGAGACACCCAGCATGCAGGTCCCAGTATGCAGATGGGATAGCAGAACCAGGGGTTGCATGGGGTGAGAGGGTCCACAATATGGTGGTCTGCAGAAGCGATCCAGCATCCATACAGTCACTGGATTGCATCAAACTGAAAGCTGACAATCGGCTTGTAAAACTGTTAGAAATTCTGTATATAGCCCTACAGAACAGACAGTGCACAATACACATGCTTTTCTGCTTCACTGCAACAAGGAAACAGGAAACTTTATTCAGAAAGAAGACATAGAGTATATCAACAATTTAGCTACAAACTTATAAACACTGCCATCTACCGGTTGTAGAATATATCTCTACTGATGTAGTTGTTGCACAAAATACATGAACACTGTATTCCAACAAAAACTTACACACATGTTGATTAGTGTAGCAGCAGGGAGTGTGTGTAAAAGCCCCAGTACTGGCAATGTATGACGTGTCAATGGCAGTAAAAGGGTTAAAACAGTCAAACACAATTGTTTCCTAAGTTACTACACTAGAAGCTAAGCATTCTCACAGAACTAGCAAGCATGGTTTTCCTATGTTCATATATACAGTATTTACAAACTATTCATGCAGAAAATTTTATAATGGTCATGTGACTTCTTTTAGCCCCATAAATGGTGCATGGTAAAGGGTATTCTTCAGCTACAGTATGTGACTTTTCAATTTTCAAATTTCATTGAACTCCTGGATTACTTGAGTGTCCTGCACAGGAATGTGTTTTGCAAAAAGGGGATGCACATGTGTTCCATGCATCCCCATGCTGCCAGTCCCATAGATTTTTATTGGGACACACTGTTGCACAGACACAGCCACTGTGTCACAATATGACATCCGTGTGGGTACTGATGTGTGTCCCCATATCCACCCTGAGCGCATTTGGGACAATGCTCCTGCACAGATGTGACACTGGAACACATTGGCTGTGTGCAGAGTTGCTGTGTGCACTGTGTCCGTGCAGCCGCATGTCCCATTAGACATCTATGGGACTGCTGCATGGTGATGCACGGAACACCCCTGCATCACCTTGCTGACAAAACACGGCCCTACACGGGCACGAAATTAAAAGTAAGGTTTCTTATACTCGTGTGTTATTTCTGTGAGTCGAGCCTGTAGTCTAAACTGTCCAGAATCTATTGGGTTTAGAGTATATTTATAATAAGGGAAAGATGTATGGAGGAGATAAGTCTTGTACTTCACATATATATAGAATGATAACATACAGACTATGACACTGACATAATGTTGTGTGCAATAGGGAAAGTACAGCATGGCACGTGGAATAGGGCAATGCAGAATAGAGAATGAACAGCATGACATACACAATGGGGCACAGGCAATAGGTGGTCTCATAGGACATGTATGAAGACCACTGGACAAGGACAAAACACATGGCATAAAAAAATCAGCAAGGCTAGGTTTAAGAGGTCATTATAAACAATTGTAAATAGGAAGGCAGGCCAATAGTTGGCCATATAGGATAGCCAGCATAGTATACAACAATCCCAAGGAAAACAAATATGCAATATTACATCTTTTTAACACAAACCTGTAGAGAAACAGCTATGTAAATATATTTATAATATCTTTAATAGGTATGGGATCATAGACTGCACAGTTCGTTTCTTAATCAAGCAATATAAAAACTATAAATAAATAAGAATACAAAATTTATGGTATAAAATGGCCAATTATTAAAATGCATGCGTAAATAACTATATTAAATAAAAAGCAATCATAAAATTTTAAAGATATAAAACTGCTCAGTCATAGGACTCGAGTAAGATATTTCAAATTATTTAGTCAACAAAATCCTCCCTTGATTCCAGGGTGACAAACCACATAAGGTAATATTTTAAAGATATAAAACTGCAAGCAAGGGGAAGCACAGGTGTTCCATGCATCCCCATGCTGGTGCCTGCAACAAGGGGAGCTCGCCGACCTGATCCCGGCCAACTGAGCAGAGAGCTGATGACAGCGACCTTTAATAATAGTGGCCACATGCCCTAGAATCTTCCAGAAAGGCACGTGTTTTCCAGCAGAAGATCCATGTGACAGGTACCCTTAGGCCTCAAAGGCCCAGTAACATACAAAAATTGCCAGCATACACATTTTTTAAATAAATGAATAAATATCGGCAGCCACAATCCCATGTATGTGGGCCCATAATTTGCACCCACCTTTTATTCCTGTACAATACAATTTTGTAATTACTGAATGCTTTCACATATTTGACTGTCCTTTGACTTATACTGTATGTTTTGTTCATCACATAGTGATGAAGCCAACCTTATCCAGACCTCCATCATGAGACTTTCTATGATAGGTCACCCGATCCCACTGTTACTTAAAGATAGAAGCTGGCAGAGTAAGTCTTCCAATACGTACATTCTCTGCCATATTCAACATTAGAGTGACCTAATCAGCCAGAACTGCAGAGGAAATGAATTATGGAAGACTTCCCCTGCTGACTTTTGTGTTTACAAGTGACAGTGGTAAGTCAATGTGCTTTCACAGCAGATGTCGAGATGATGGAGGTCTGAATAGAGTTGGGTGGCCCATTTTAAATGGTAGTAAGCGGAACGGGTAGGTGCAAAAGGAGATCATCCTTCTGGTCATTACATCTCACCCCATGGCCCCCACCCAGGTCAGTCCTCATAGAAATAACAAAGAACAAAAGCGAATCAACCTTGCTCATTACCTTAGTCAGTAAAGGGTAAATTTATTAAGTTAAGATGTATACTCATAAAAGTAGCAATATAAAAAGCATATAAAATCCAACATCAGCAGACACATGCCGGTCCCATCTAGAAGGGAGATTCTGAGGATGAAACTGACACATTTAGAAGGGTGATCCCTTCTTCCTCAGAGCTCTGAGGAAGCAGGGATCACCCTTCGAAACATGATCCCCTCTAGATGGGACCCGCATGTGTCTGCTAATGTTGGATTTTATATCTTTTTTATATTGCTACTTTTATGAGTATACATCTTAACTTAATAAATTGACCCTTTACTCACGGAGGTAATGCGTAAGGTTGGTGTGCTTTTGTTTTTGTTCTTTGTTACAGTTGTTATTGGGCTTCCCCAGCTTTGAGCTTTGAGTTGATCTGCCACTGGATGAACTTTCATATATGGTTCAACCCACTGATTTCTGATCTGGGTCTCTGAGAACAGGAGGTTTTCTTTCTGTTTCCACCAGTCCTCATAGAAACCTTATGGGTTTCTATGGTTGTAGTTGTGCTAATTGTGACAGAGATTCTGAAAAAAAAAAATCTTGGCTGCATTTTCACTCCAGGATCTTTAGGGATCAGAGGGCATTATGTGTTTATGCCCACCCACTATTCCCAGCAAGCGGGGCAGATTGAATGGCTACATCCAACACCCAACTTTATTTCTTTTAATGTATGCTTGGCTTTTGGAGACCTGAAATTGCACTATGGTTATGTAAAGTGATTAACCCAAATAATTCTCTCGGGACTCTTCAGGGTTCATGCACACAGAGCTTAAAAAATGCAGCTTTTACAGGCGTTGAGATTTTTTTTTCATGCTGTAAAAGCACACAGAGGTGTATTAGAAGAGGAGTGTTTATTTATATAGCGCTGTCAATTTATGCAGCACTTTTACATATATATAGTACATTCACATCAGTCCCTAACCCTCAAGGGGTGTACAATCTAAGGTCCCTAACTTGCATTCATACATACACATACTAGGGACAATTTAGACAGGAGCTAATTAACCTATCAGCATGTCTTTGGAGTGTGGGAGGAAACCCATGCAAGCACAGGGAGAATATGCAAACTCCAGGCAGTTGGTGCCGTGGTTGGGATTCAAACCAGTGACCCTAGTACTGCCAGGCAGAAATGCTAACCATTTAGCCACTGTGCCGCCTGAAAAAAACTGAAAAAACCCCCACCAAAGGCACATTTAGAAGAGGCGCTGAAGCACAGGAAAAAACATTAAACACACCTAAATGCATCTAAACCCACATACATGTTAGACACATCTAGCATTTGAGCATTAATGTATTACAATGGCCAATAAACTAATACTCTGGCCAACAGAATGCATTAACTCTTAGACACTAGACATGCCAAAACACGTGTGCAATTCATGGCTTTATCACATTTTTAAGCAACATTTGCCTGCCAAGCGTTCTGGCTTTCAGACGGGATTAAACAAATGCCCTGCGTAGAGGCCTAAATGTTATTGTTCTGCTGGGAAGTATCATGCAAGTGAAACTCATTTTTTAAAAAAAAATATATAAAAGACGATTAACTTGTAATTAACCTGTCCCAGGCTTAGATAATAATTATCGCCCTCTTGACGTACATGCCATAGCAATGTTTACTAGTTCTATTCTTCCTCATCTGCATGCACGGCCATAATCCCTGAGTTTTATTACAGTAGAGAGGTCATACTGCTACAGAGATCACTCTTGTTTATCAGATGACTGGAATGGTTTCAAGCTGCTAGTTAAAGGCAAGAAGATAATTTTTTTTAGGTGGTTTCAGACAGCCAGGCGCCTCTGATATTAATAAAGAAGGCTGGAAGTTATTGGTCAACCTATGCAGGTTCCTTTTAACTTTTACCTAGAGGAAAAGCCTTTGTAACTGATTAAACCTGTAGGGAATATGCTTTTCTTTTTTCTATAGTAATGAAGCAATAAACATTTTACACATAAGAAAAATGTAAAGTATTCCAACACCTCCAAAGTTTCAAATGTTTTTCCACCTTGAAAAAACTGGGGAGTGGGGCACCATTTAAATACATTTTCATTTTAAGGCCTCATGCGCACGGGGCATAAAATAACACTGCTTTTAGGGGTGTTTGGGTTTTTTTTCTGCCTCTAAACACCCCTCTATGTTAGATTATGTGGCCATGCACACATAGAAGTTTACATGTGATTTAAAAGAGGAGCAGTTAGAGGCAGAAAAACACCCCCATCACCAGCGCATTTAGGGGAAGAGCATTTGGGCAGAAAAAACACAAAACACATCTAAATGTGCCTAAATGCTAGCACTTGAGAGATCATTCATTCCAGTGGCCAGAATAAATGAATATTCTGGCCAATGGAATGAATTAATGCCAAAATGCTTGATGTGCCTAAACACTTTTGCAAAACGCAGCCTTAAGCACACTTAAGCTGCTTTTTTCCTGCCAGAAGCAAAGGCATTCAGAAGAACTGGGCAAATGCCTAGTATGCATGAAGCTTAAATGTCTCCATAAGTACAGTGGCTAAATGGTTAGCACTTCCGCCTGGCAGTACTAGAGTCATTGGTTTGAATCCCAGCCACAGCACCTCCTGCCTGGAGTTTGCATGTTCTCTCTGTGCCTGTGTGGGTTTCCTCTGGGTACTCCAGTTTCCTCCCACACTCCAAAGACATGCTGGTAGGTTAGCTGGCTCCTGTCTAAATTGGCCCTAGTATGAATGTGTGTTAGGAACTTTAGATTGTACACCCCTTGAGGGTTAGGGACTGATATGAATGTACAATATATATGTAAAGCGCTGCGTAAATTGACAGTGCTTTATAAGTACCTGAAATTAATAATAACATAAACCCATTATGTTTTAGAATGTTGAAAAGAAATGTCTTTTTATGATGTCCTCAGGGCTCCAACTGCCATCCACACTTATAAGCAGGGTTGGGACAAGGGGTGGGCAGGGGGTCAGAGAATGAATGTAGGGCGGTATGGCAGAGAATGAATGTAGGGCGGTACACCCATTCTACAATGAGCCTTAATAATGAAGAAGGGGCACAATTCCACATCCCTTGCCCTGGATGCTGTCCTGATACTGCTTATAAAGATTAGAATTTTTATTCCTGAGTAGAACACTCTCTCTGTTAAGCAAGTCATAATCGATGTGTGCATTAGGCCTAATGTGCGGTACACACTATAATTTTTTTTCTGTTCAACCCAGTGGGCTACATATAGAACCCTACATATTCTATCATTAGAAGCAGTCACTGCTTTACCTGAAAATAATCAGCCATAAAAGCTATATAATGCAAATACCTTAGTAACTAAAGGGATGAGTTCTGGATCAGCAAGTACAAAAATGTCCCAGGGCACTTCTGCAAAATGGGAATAACCCATTTAATCACACATCACTGTGGCAAAGCACTTTCTGCTTTGCGGTCTTTATGTTTGAATAAGCAGCTTATTCCTATGTTGCAGAAATGCCCTGGGACAAGGTTGTATTTGCTTATTGTGTGGATGATTGACCTACAAGCACCTGGTAAGCACCTGCAGGTATCTACAAAGGTAACAGAACACCATCAATAACACACAAGTTCATATATTCGTTCCTGGTGCACGCTCCATATTATTTGCAGCTGCAGAAGTTGAAGAGTTAGCTGTCTATATTGGTTATGTACAGCATTAACATCATAGAGCTATTTATTCCAAATAGTAGATCTTAAATACTCCAAGTATGTTGTCCATTTTCAGAAAAAGGTATGGAAACCATGCTTTCATTGGACTTGAGTCTGAATAACAAGATAAGATGGAAGCCAAAAGTCAGCAGTACATCCTTGATTTTGGATTTGTGGTAAAGTGCTGATACATTAATTCTTTTTTATTAAGCAAAGAAATGTATTTCTTTAACTTGTTATTTTGGAGGCCTTTAGAGTCCAAACCAACCTTATATGTAATCATAATGCAATCATATAAATATCATATTTGCCAATTAAACTGTGTATTTTCTTAACATGTACTGTATGCCTCAATAGCGGGCCCTGTACCTACATAGTAATTGCTTAGATGTTGGAGAAAACAACATCCTGGTTCTAAGGCTCTACCAGGCTCTTCCAAGCCTTACACTGGTGATCAGTAGTAATAATGCAACCTTTGCAGACAGCTAAAAAAGATAATTGGTGTCAAGCTGCTGACTTGGGCAAGTTTTCTTGGTTGTGGAACTCTGCAGGCACCATGAAATCAAAGGTCAACCAAGGATATCCCTGTATAGTGATTTTTAATGTATTTTCTTCCTTTATCTAATGTTGCTAGGACTAAAACAGATAAGAGAAAGGTGGTGCCAGTGACTACTTTTCACATGTTCCTGTTTCTCTTTATCTCCTGTAGAATAGGGATAAACATGATTTTGGGAAATCAGTTTTGTTCATTGTCCTTTTTAAGAGTTTTTTTTTAGTTTATTTAGTGTTTTATATTTTTTAGGGTTTTTTTTCAGTTTTAATTTGTATTTTTATAGTGTCAAGCTCATAATATGACATGGTGCTCATATGCAAGCTGAAGGCTTCTTTGAGAAAAAAAGCATTCAATTTGCAGATGTCACTGCAGTCTGTAGAAGCCACTTTGTCTGATAATTGCTTTTACTGCCATCTGGCTTCCTGTGTGAAAGAGCCCTAAAACCCAACCCAACAGAATCGCTGTTGTGATCCTTGAAGATTTTTAATATTAGTTACTTCACAATGCATGCAACTAGAGAGGTTAGTATTGCCTTGTGGCAAAGCTCTTTTAGTGCTTGTTAAGTATATGTAAGATCTATAATGTCTATAGTCTAGGTACGGGTGTACTTTAAAGAGTTGAAATAAAAATTAAACGTGTTTACATACTATATATGCATTCGTATGTTGTCTACTGTAAAAGGAAATCATCTGGCACTTTTTGTATTGTTCTAATTGTTTAAAGCCCAGCACTGGGTTCAGTTTGTATTGGTGATAAAATATAATTGTACTGTATATTTCTAGTTACTGATCAATGACAGTAGACTCCTGTCTGTCTGTCATGTGTCCCAGGCAATAGAGCAGCTAGGTATTTCAAGTAATTTTCACTGAACAGTAACCTGACTACTAAAGAAGTCATGCAATCAATAAAACAAATACATAATCTTTATGTGAAATGAAGTAGAATTCATAAACGTAAAGTGTTACTAAACCCACAACAGTAAAATCAGTCTCTATACGCACTAAAGCATGCTTGTTATACTCACTGTGGAACCTAAGGGATTAATCCTCTGCATTGTTTAAAAATGCTGTTTTATCCTGACTTTTCTGATCCTCCCCTTCTTCCAGTGTCTCCCTCTTGCCTCCTGATAGGACATATCATGTTGAGACACTGCACATGCTTAGTTTGGTGTGTATTGCTAGAGAGGTTTTTTTGGGTGGAGAGTCCAAACACAGGGCCATTCAGCACTGTCCAGACAGAGGTCAGGGGTTCTACATCCTTCTAGAGCTGACAGGGCCAATCAGCACTGTCCAGACAGAGGTCAGGGGTTCTACATCCTCCTAGAGCTGACAGGGCCAATCAGCACTGTCCAGACAGGTCAGGGGTTCTGCAACCTCCTAGAGCTGAAAGAAAACTCCTCCTACAAGCTTTAACCAGTGCTCTGCTGGACATTGATAGAAGTCACAAGACTGCTCTAACTGCTGATGGGAAATGATATGTTACAATTTATATTTACTATTGCATTTCCATGTTGTGTGTACTGTAGGAGACCAGATATAGCGAATGCAGGGTCCTGGGTTTAGGGACACTTAAAAGAAATTTCACACACACAGGAAAAGAAAATTATTGATGACCAAAGGTGGAAAGATTCCAGAATTGTGTCATCATAAAAAAATTCTCCTGAACCAAAATACAGTTACAGAAATCGTGCATCATCTGATCCATCTTTTTTGCGCTCCATCTATACTGCACTTCTCCCCACTTAACATTTTTATATATATATATATATATATATATATATATATATGTATATGTATGTGTATATATATATATATATATATGTATGTGTGTATATATATATATATATATATATATATGTATATTAATATATTGATCCCTGATGAAGTCATGTGATGCGTGACGCAACTCGTCTGACAGAAGCATGGTGACGTAATTTCCGGTTATGGAGACGATCACCGCCATCTTTGTTTACAAAGTATCCATACTGTGAGAGGGCGTTTTAGCCCCTTTACTCTTGTGAGTGCATTCTTTGCTTTTTCTAATATTATTATAATACAGGATTTTTATAGCACCAACAGTTTGCGCAGCGCTTTACAAAATAAAGGTAGACATTACAGTTACAATACAATTTGGTACAAGAGGAAACAGAGGGCTCTGCTCATTAGAGCTTACATGAAGTTTTAATAAATTAACTTAACTGCACTATGAGGAGCAATTGATTTTCATTTCAATTGAATTAAAATCATAAATCCATAGAAATCATTCTGAAAAAATACAGGCAGGCTCAATCAATTGCTGTTTCCAGAGTCCAGCAGCAAGATCGCATAGTTTTCAACTCCTAAAGCCATTATTAACTTTCTTAGCTTATTCAGAATCCCACGGGTCATAGTCATGGAGCTATGTGAAACATGTTGGGAGGTGTGGCCTGGACGGAGCTGGGCTGAGTCTTATGTATCTTATGACTGTCGCGCTCTGCCTGTGTGCGGAATTCGGGGGGGGGGTCCCTTTTTCTTACATTACATGGATTGATACTCCATGTCACAAGCCCTTCTTTATTAATATTATTATACAGGATTTATATAGTGCCAACAGTTTGCTCATCGCTTTACAATATAAAGGGAGACAATACAGCAATGATACAGTTCAATACAACAGGGTTAGGAGGGCCCTGCTCCTTGGAGCTTACAATCTAAGACGGAGGGGCTGGTGGTACAAAAGGTAGTAACTGTGGGTGATGGACTGATAGGAGAAACAGAAGATTCTGTTATTAACTAAAGGCAGGATAGGCTTCCCTGAAGAGATAGGTTTTCAGAGATCGCCTAAAAGTGAGCAGAGTAGGCAATAGTCGGATAGATTGGGGTAGAGAGTTCCAGAGGAGGGGGGGGGCTCTGGAGAAGTCCTGGAGAGGAGCATGGTTGGAGGAGACAAGGAAGCTAGAGAGCAGGAGGTCAATTTATAAACACTGTATACCTTTTGATGTATTTTTATAAAATTCACCAGCACAGTTGCCAGCATTCTCTGCACATTCCCACAGTTGCATTCCCTGCACTTATAACAGAGAATATTTACAGTGAACTGTGAAAAATGCCTTTAAGCCTTCTGGTGAATGTGCTGGTTGGAGTTTTTGCTCTTTTTATGCTGTTTTGGAACCAGGATGATTAATTATCAACTTTATTTTATAATTTATATTTTTGCAGGTAAATCATTTATTTTTCAAACAGCAGTCACCTGAATGTTGAAGTTTATACAATGCAAACAAGTACAAGAATCTTATTATTGATGGAAAGGGATGTTAAAGTAATTCTTTCAGCAGCTCAGCACCCACTTTTACCCCAGTGGCTGGTCAGCCTTTTAACCTGAAAATCTATGGCAGTCTTTATTACATGGCAGCTGGATGCTGCACCAAGCAGTGCTTTCATTTAGGACTACTGTATATGCATTCAGGGATGTATTTTTCAAATGCAGAAATACTGCACCTGTACATCCTGGGAGCCTAAGAAAAGCTGGGATCTGATGCTGATGGGCCATATCACCCATGTGCATGGGGCTAAAAATTTCAGCTGTGAAATTTGAGAATGAATTGTTGCACACTGCCTTCAAATACAGAAGTCGGTGATTATTTCAGCATCCTCTCAGAACCAGTGGTGCATGCCTCTTTAAATCTAATATTGAGTAGGTCCCTCTTTTGACGCCTGTCAAGGCATGGACACCACTAGGCCTCTGAAGATATGCTGTGGTAAAGAGGCACGCACCACTGGTTCTGAGAGGATGCTGGATTAACCCCCACTGCCCCTGCTCCAAGATGTGACAGAATTTGTAACCAATGCCTGTATACATCAGAGTTCTGGTGAGTGCGCACCCATAAGAAGTGGTGGATATTCTTAAAGGCACATGCACTACTGCACTTTGACACAGGATTTATCGTTTTAAATGGACAATTCTTTCTAATATCCCTGTTTATTTGTGTATACCCTCTTGGGAGTATATTTATTGATGATAGACTTTTTATCTTCACTTCATGGCACAAATTGCACAATGACACTTTAAGAATTGTAAGATATCTGCTATATTTAGTTCTATATGGATTGATTGACAACATATGGAGACTGTTGTTTTTCATTTATTTATTTGCTATTGATCATACAGGTGAAACTCGAAAAATTAGAATATCGTGCAAAAGTTCATTTATTTCAGTAATGCAACTTAAAAGGTGAAACTAATATGTGAGATAGACTCATTACATGCAAAGCAAGATAGTTCAAGCCGTGATTTGTCATAATTGTGATGATTATGGCTTACAGCTCATGAAAACCCCAAATCCACAATCTCAGAAAATGAGAATATTGTGAAAAGGTGCAATATTCTAGGCTCAAAGTGTCCCACTCTAATGAGCTAATTAAGCCATAACACCTGCAAAGGGTTCCTGAGCCTTTAAATGGTCTCTCAGTCTTGTCCAGTAGGAATCACAATCATGGGAAAGACTGCTGACCTGACAGTTGTGCAGAAAACCATAATTGACACCCTCCATAAGGAGGGAAAGCCTCAAAAGGTAATTGCAAAAGAAGTTGGATGTTCCCAAAGTGCTGTATCAAAGCACATTAATAGAAAGTTATGTGGAAGGGAAAAGTTTGGAAGAAAAAGGTGCACAAGCAGCAGGGATGACCGCAGCCTGGAGAGGATTGTCAGGAAAAGGCCATTCAAAAGTGTTGGGGACTTTCACAAGGAGTGGACTGAGGCTGGAGTCAGTGCATCAACAGCCACCACACACAGACTATCCTGGACATGGGCTTCAAATGTCGTATTCCTCTTGGCAAGCCGCTCCTGAAAAACAAACAACGTCAGAAGTGTCTTACCTGGGCTAAAGAAAAACAGACCTGGTCTGTTGCTCAGTGGTCCAAAGTCCTCTTTTCTGATGAGAGCAACTTTTGCATCTCATTTGGAAACCAAGGACCCAGAGTATGGAGGAAGAATGGAGAGGCACACACTGCAAGATGCTTGAAGTTCACTGTGAAGTTTCCACAGTCTGTGTTGATTTGGGGAGCCATGTCATTTGCTGCTGTTGGTCCACTGTGCTTCATTAAGTCCAGGGTCAACGCAGCCGTCTACCAGGAGATTTTGGAGCACTTCATGCTTACTTCCGCAGACAAGCTTTATGGGGATGCTGACTTCATTTTCCAGCAGGATAAGAGACATGAGACCGAACAATGCAAAAGAGCTGAAGGCCGCTATGGAAGCATCCTGGTCTTCCATAACACCTCAGCAGTGCCACAGGCTGATAGCTTCCATGCCACACCGCATTGAGGCAGTAATTGCTGAAAAAGGGGCCCAAACCAAGTACTGAGTACATATGCATGCTTATACTTTTCAGAGGTCCGATATTGTTCTATGTACAATCCTTGTTTTATTGATTGCATGTAATATTCTAATTTTCTGAGATTGTGGATTTGGGGTTTTCATGAGCTGTAAGCCATAATAATCACAATGATGACAAATTACAGCTTGAACTATCTTGCTTTGCATGTAATGAGTCTATCTCATATATTAGTTTCACCTTTTAAGTTGCATTACTGAAATAAATGAACTTTTGCACGATATTCTAATTTTTTGAGTTTCACCTGTATATTGCACAGTCTTTTGCACATATAGCACTTTATATTTATTTTGCACAATTTAAATTTATGAATTGAAATAGCGCTGTATTTTATTATTATAAGAAGTCATTGATTACTTATTTTAAAATGTTTACTGCCTGTTAAGAATATGTAAATATTGGCTTGTCCAAAGTCTGGGCACAGGTCCACCCTAACAGTCTTCCAAACGTTGTGTAGTAAAAAAAATTGTTATGAGATATTGGTTACAAATGTTGTGTATGATCTGTAAATTAACCAAAACAAATGCAGAGCCAATGCTGCATACATTTTTTTTAAAACATACCTAAATTTAAAAGTTAATATACAGCCATTTTAACAGTCTTACTGGTTTGGAAACAAAAGTGTTACAGAAGGACTGAAATACTTACTTTTGTCAGAGAAAATGCTGCTACAGGTTCTTTTGGGTGCTGGCCACATGACCAAAACCGAAGCTTTGTTACCATAGCCTCTGCTCATGGGGAGGGTCAGCTGATCAAAAATCTGGTCCTCCCCTTCAACAGAAGTCACATGACTACATACCTAGTTGTTTAAAGTGTTACTAAACGCACAACAGTAAAATCAGTCTGTATATGCAGCAAAGCATTCTTGTTATACTCTCTGTGGAATCCACGGGGTTAATCCTCTGCATTGTGTAAAAATGCTGTTTGATCCTGACTTCTCTGATCTTCCCCTTCTTCCAGTATTCCCCTCTTATCTCCTGATAAGACATATGTGTGGAGTCACTCTGCACATGCTCAGTTTGGTGTGTATTACTAGAGAGGTTTTTTTTTTTTTTTCTTGAGAGAGTGCATGTGACCAGCACAGGGTCAATCAGCACTGTCCAGATAGAGGTCAGGGGTCTTTCATCCTCCTGGAGCAGAATGAAAACTCCTCCTAAAAGCTTTAACATGTGCTCGGCTGGACACTGATACAAGTCACAAGACTGCTCTAACTGCTGATGAGAAAAGGTATTTAGCAGTTTATATTCATTAAAATAATTGCACTTCCATGTTGTGTGTACTGTAGGAGACCAGGTATAGTGAATGCAGGGTCCTGGGTTTAGTAACACTTTCATTATGTAATCAGCAATGAAGGGAACATGCAACAGTAGGTATTTAAGCCATTCTATAACTCTTCATCCATCCAAGTGTTATATTAGCATTTGAGTAGTCTACAGCTCCAACTGAAATGCCATTATATGTTTTATTTTTAAGAAGCTGAATGCTTTAATTAAACACCAAACAGCATGTGTGCAGTAGCTTGGGACAATTAAGCACGGAACTTCATACAAAATAAACTAGATAACAATACTATGAGAGTCATAAAGAAACTAAGACATGGTTTCTGTATACATAGCAAAGCGAACTTGCGTGTATGGTAAATGGAACTGAAATGACATATTGACATAGTGGTTAACACTCTTGCCTGGCAGCAATGGGGTCCTCAGTTTGAAATTCTTGCAGGACACTACCTGCATGGACCCTGTATGTTGTCCCTACGCTAGCCTTCGTTTCCTCTAGGCACTCCAGTTTCCTCCAAAAGAAATGCTGGTAGCTCCTTGGATCCTGTCTAAGTTGGCCCTAGTATGTATATGTTGGCATTTAAGATACGGTCCTCATGGCATTTGTAAGCTCGCAGACTACAGGAATGACATGAATGTGCAATATGTAAAGTTTCCTCCCTCATGTCAGGACTTAAATCCTCCTCAGGTGATGCCACAAGCTTACAAGTTGCCGTCGGGCGGCTGGACACAGCTCATGAAAGATACAAGAGACTGTCCACAAGGTATATAATATTCTAAAAGACTCTAATATCGATGAAGCCCTATCAGAACTGAGCAAGGCAGAATCAATAGACAGACAAAGAGACGTCATGGTGCTGGATGTTAAAGGTAAAGCGGAACTCCTTATCTCGCATTTGCAAGAAACTAGATCACACAGATCAAATTCATCTAAACATTCCTCTCGGTCATACAGATTATCGTGTTCAAGAAGCTCAGCCTTGAGCGACAGATTACTAGAGGCCCGCATAAACGCAGAGCAATCCAAAGCGAGATGCTCCTTCACAGAAAAGGAAGCTCTTGCAAGGGCAGAAGCAGAGGCCAAGAGGGCAGAAGCAGAGGCAGAGGCCAAGAGAGCAGAAGCAGAGGTCAAGAGGGCAGAGGCCAAGAGGGCAGAAGCGGAAGCAGAGGCTTGAATAAAGATTTTTGAATCAGAGATGCAGGAGGAAATTGCATTAGATAAAGTAAGACTACTTGACAAAGCATTGAGCCAAGGTCTTGATCCAGTCTGCTCACCACCACAGGAGATAGATGATCCAGTTGATCGCACCAGTGACTATGTACTGAATCAGTTATCTGCTCCACCCCCAGTTTGCAGTACCGTCCAAGCCGACAACACTGAAACCTCCAAGTCAGCTTTACCTGCGGTACCAGTGCCACCCACAGCACCCGAGCAACATAATAACCGTCACCTGGATGTGCCCTCTGAAGGACGGTTATTACAGCAAGATTGCTATCAGGTGTTTTCTGGCCTACCTCCACAGCTCAAGCAGCAGTCATCACAATCTACAGAGGCTAAACGACAGCTCAACCCTGCAGCTACATCATTCTACCCGGAAGCATCTCACCCCTTCACGCCAGGCAGCTCATACGCTCCAGGGGCATCACAAGTCGTCATGGCAACAAGCAGTGAGAAATCAGTTATGTCTGAGTTTGCCGGGTTTATGGTGAGCAGAGAGCTAATCAACACCAGTCTCTCAAAATTTGATGACCGTGCAGAGAACTACAGAGCTTGGAAGGCAACCTTCAAGGCCGCCATCGCTAACCTCAACCTAACCGCAGAGCAGGAGTTTGACCTCTTGATCAAATGGCTGGGCCCAAGCTCCACAAATCGTGTCAAGAGCCTCAAAACTGTCTACGTGGGACAAGCAGAAGCAGGTCTCACTGCCGCCTGGCAGAGACTCGAACGTACCTTCGGCAGTGCAGAAGCAGTAGAGAAGGCCCTATCCAAGAGACTGCAGAACGTTCCAAGGATCAATCTCAAGGATGTCCAGAAGCTTCAGGATTTAAGTGATCTGCTCATGGAACTGGAGCTTGCCAAGGGTGACCCTCATCTGTCCGGGCTGTGCTACCTGGATACAGTTCATGGAGTGAACCCAATTGTCGTGAAGCTACCATACAGTCTGCAAGAAAAGTGGGCAGCATCAGTCTCAAGGTACAAAAGAGAGCACGACGTCACCTTTCCCCCATTTATTCACATCTGTAGGTTCATCGATGAACAGTCCCAGATGAGGAATGACCCCAGCCTCGATTTCCTGGAGTTCAACACTACAGCTTCAGCGACATCATCATCAAGGTATCATGCATAAACACAGAGACTTCAAGAGCAGCGTGAGTATTAGAAAGACTAACCTACCATCTCCTGCAGTACCCACGGGTAAACAGTACACTACCTCATCAGGAGATAAGACCTTCAATCGAGAATGTCCCATTCATAAAAAACCACACTCTCTGAACAAATGTAGAGGGTTTAGATCCAAAACCATACAGGAGCGCAAGAAAATCCTCACCGAGCTTGGGGTATGTTTCAGATGCTGCGTTTCATTGGAGCACATGGCTAAGGACTGTAAATCTGTCATCAAGTGTGAGGAGTGTCATAGTAAAAGACATGCCTCAGCTATGCACCCAATCCCACTCTCCAGAGATTCACCCACTGCCGTCACCACCAGTCCTGCTCCAAGTCATGGCGGGGAGCCCCAGAATTATGCTAATGCAGCCACCGCTGTTTCCTGCTCATGCTTGGACGTATGTGGGGAGGGCCAGTGCCAGAAATGTTGTGCCCGAATATGCATAATCAAGGTCTACCCAGAGGGACTACCAGAAAAGGCAGTAAAAATGTATGCCATCATCGACAACCAAAGCAACCGGTCCCTAGCAGGTCCTAAATTCTTTGAAGCCTTTGGAATAAAGGGACCATCCGAACCCTATACCTTAAACACATGTTCGGGCTGCATAGAGACTAGCGGCAGAAGGGCACAAGGATTCATCGCTTCTCCTGTCAGTGGGGATACGGAAATACCCTTACCGACGCTGATCGAATGCGATCAAATACCCAACCATAGGGATGAGATTCCTACCCCAGAAGCTGCATTTCACCAACCTCACCTAAGGCACCTAGCCAACGTTATCCCACCTATGGACATCAACGCCGAGATTCTACTCCTGCTCAGCAGGGACAATAAGGGTACACAAGGTGCGTCAACAGTGTAATGATCCTGATGATGCACCATACGCCCAGAGACTGGACTTGGGATGGGTAATCATAGGAAATGTATGCTTACATCAACCTGGGATCGACTCCTTCAAAACGTACGTGCTTGCAGATGGACGCACAACTTGCATTAAGCCGTGTCCTCATCACTATGAGGTGAAAGAGAAGTCTCCAGGCCTCATACAACCACCTGACCTCATTACTCCCATCTTTGCCGACAACTTGGGGAGATCAGTCTTTCATACAATCAAGGACGATGATAAAGTAGCCTTGCCAGTAGAGGACAGAGAATTTGTCAAGATAATGGACAGTGAGTTCTTTAAAGACGAAACCAATCACTGGGTTTCTCCATTACCCTTCCGAGCTACCAGGGTAAGACTCCCGAACAACCGGGAACAAGCTCTGTCTAGATTTAACTCTCTTCAGCGTACCATGAACAGCAAGCCTGAAATGAAAGAACACATCGTCGTCTTTATGGATAAAATATTCCGTAACAACCATGCAGAACCAGCTCCATCCTTAAGGAAGAACGACGAGTGCCGGTACTTGCCTCCATTCGGAGTATATCATGCCACTAGACCTATGTCTGTAGGTTCCTTTACTAACTCTACTTGGCTTACAGGTCCGGAGTTTCTGCTAGGACAGGCGGACGAATGTGTACAGGAAGTTTTCAGCATCCAGGATCCGGATAATGATCCAGAAATCCGCGCTGAAGTTAGTGCATTAGTCACTGGAACAAAGCAAACCTCCAGCCTCGGTTGCCAGCGCTTTGAACATTTCTCCAGTTGGATGACACTCATCAGAACTATTGCAAGGTTAGTGCACATTGTGAAATGTTATCACAATACTCACGAAGATAAGGATTGTCACGGTTGGCATGTCTGCTATGAACCCTTCTCTGTGGAGAACATCCCTCATAGTGAGTCCCTCATAATATGTCACGTCCAACAAGGGGAATTCAATGTAGAATGGAAGTGCTTGTACAACAAACAGCAGATTCCAATAAAAACCCCTCTTGCCAACTTAAATCCAGTTATTGACAGTTTTGGCTTGCTCAGAATAGGTGGTTGTTTGAATCAAGCCCACCTAGGAGTCGCAGAACAAAATCCTCTCATGATTCCCAGCAAACACCATATCACCGTCTTGCTGATCCGACACTACCACAAAAAGACTAAACACCAGGGCAGACAAATCACTGAGGACAAGTTACGGTCTGCTGGCCTTTGGATTATAGGTATGAAAAAACGTGTGGCCCAAGTACTGCATGACTGTGTTCACTGTCGCAAAGCTAGAGGAAAACAACTACACCAACAAATGGCTGATTTGCCTGCGGACAGACTATGTACGGAGCCACCTTTCACATACGTTGGCCTAGACGTCTTTGGGCCATGGATGGTGTCCGCACACAGGACCCGCGGCGCTCACACGAACAGTAAGTGTTGGGCTGTACTATTTACTTGCATGAGTGTGCGAGCCGTTCACTTAGAGCTCATAGAATCCATGGACACATCCAGCCTTATTAATGCCTTAAGACGATTCTTCGCAATCAGAGGACCAGTGAAACAGTTGAGGTCTGACCGTGGAAGCAACTTCATTGGAGCCTGTAGAGAACTGAACATCGACACCAAACCCATTCAAGATCACTTGGCGGAAAGTGGTTGCACCTGGATTTTCAATCCTCCTCTTAGTTCCCACATGGGGGGTTCCTGGGAGAGAATGATCGGGATCTCAAGCAACATCTTGAATTCTGTGTTGATGGATGTAAACTCTTCAAGACTCACACATGAGACTCTAGTCACCCTTCTCGCCGAAGTTTCAGCCATCATCAATTCTAGACCCCTCGTGCCAGTATCTATGGATCCTGAAACACCAGCCTTACTGAGTCCAGCTATCCTACTTACCCAAAAAACTTAGAATACGCTAATACCTAGTTGAGAATATACTCATGCGAATATCTACCAAAAACACTGGAAACGTGTACAATACCTAGCTGATTACTTCTGGAACAGGTGGCGAAAGGAGTACCTCAATATTCTTCAAGGAAGAAGAAAGTGGCAACACCACAAACCAAACTTGAAAGAAGGTGATCTCGTGTTGATGAAGGAGCAACATACCGTATGGATTGACTGGCCTATGGGACTAATTACAAAAGTTCTTCTTAGCAAGGATGGCAAAGGTCCGTAAAGTGGAGTTGAAGATCTTCAGAAAGGGTGAGCTTAAAACGTTCGCAAGGCCAATTAACAAACTCATTTTGATACAACCCATCGAGAACATTCATGATGGGTGAACTGTACTGAACTTGAACTTCGTGGATCTTCTCTATTCCAACTCGGAATCTACTATATCGTTATGTTTATTGCATTCTAACATGTTCTTTGTTACAGGTTGTTCTATATTTTATGGACATTCGTCATAGTGAAATCCCTTATGGAATTTCAGATGGGGAGTGTGCTGTTCTCCTCATATTTGTTATATAACTGTGCATTTTATTATCAATTCTTATTTCACCATGTTGATTCTATGCATTGATCTGTTTGCTGCCATCTGCTGGCCAGAATTTGCATGCTGCACGCCTCTGCTCTTGTTAGTAAAGTTTTTCCTCTGCTGGTTTTAGGCAGTCTTGGTTCTGGTCAGTCACTTCCTGCAGCCATTTTATGTGCTTCATAGCTGTGTAACAGGACATTCAATACCCTGGGCTTGTGAAGGCATCAGTTTTTGACCAGCAGTTAGCCTCAGGAAAGATATCACAGGACAGCATCAATACCTCTACTACATTACAGTATTGTATCACCATTTGTCGCTGTATTTGGATCAAATAAACCCACGCTGATTTCATTCCCGTGTATACGTTTGGATCCATCTAACCCGAGCATCTGCGGGTCCGGTCTGCTCCACTGCTTGGATACGAAGGTAGGAAGTCACGCAGCCATTATCTGTTATACCTTCATTCGCCTTCATGTGGGTACAGAACACATGGAGAAGGATTAAAATTCCTTTTGAGGTTTTACTTCTGCACAGGATTCAGTTAGGGGATTTCCTCACACTTCCTTGTCACATGGATGGCATTTGTTTGGAGACTCTATGATATGCAGAACAGAGAGAAGTTAAACCCTTTCTTTGAAATTAACCGCTTTCTCGCTGCCCTACAGAAGAACTACCACCATTGGTGGCCTCACCTGTCAATCACCGGGTACCGGCCGGCAATTCCCCACTGGCATCCGTCGATCGCTGAGTATCACCGACAGGGGAGAAACAATAGAGATCTCTCCCCTGTCAGCTCTTTACTTACACAGTAAAGCGTGCACACAGTAAAACAGCACACAGAGTCAGAGAGAGGGAGAAGCGGAAAGAGCCTGTTGATTGGCAGTCTTGCCACGCTGCCCAGTGAGTCAATCTGGAAGCAGGAAACCCGTCGGGACGCCAAATCTGGACGAGTCTGTGAGGGCCCCCATCTGAAGGGAAAGACAGGCCACTAAGACCTGCGGAACACCTTTAATTGAGTAAGTCCCATACACCTAGCTAAAGGAACATTTACAATTCCATCACATTTGCTATCTATCTGCACATAGTTGCAAACACTACACTTAGTTACGCTAGTTTGTGGCCTAGTTCTCCCAGCCACCACTGTTGGAACACATTTTGTATTACAATCTTATCATCCAAGCTGACAGCAGGACACACAGCTGCAGGCCAGAATACAGCAATTTACCCTTCCTAGTTGAGCGGGATTCATACTACTGTTGCCTGTGGCCCTTGTCACCCAGAGAGAGAGTTGTTCTTGCTTACAGACACTTATGCCAACTGTTACACTTTACTACTTCAAATCTGTCCTTGCTTTGTGCCTTAAAGGGGACCTTACATCAAGTTCATCACCATTAGGAGGGGAGGTAATTATTAACTATCATCTACACCTTATTTCATCTTCACACCAGTTGGGCCCCAACTACCACGCAGAAGATTCCATATTGTTCTTAAAGGGACATTGGCTGATTATAGATGACAGCTCTCTCCTCCTCTCATTTTCAAATCCAGTCCTTGCCATCAGGTTCTGAGGACCCACAGTGAGCTTATCTGTTTATTGATAGTTGCTCTTGCTCGCTGGAGATTCAACAGTCACCTCAGATTGGAGGCAGATTATTTCTGAAAGCGGACCTGCTAACAGTTACTGGTATTTTGCTGTAGATGTTGTTACTTTTACTAAAAGTTAGCAGGAGTGATTATATTGCTGCATATGCCAGTGCTATTTTGTGTTTTTTCAATATAAACTTCATATTGATTTAGACTTGTGTGTGAGTCCCTTTTACAGTGGTGACTTTTTCTGGTCACAAGAGTGTGGGGGTGTCAGCAGAGATTGGGCTTTCAAAAAGAAGCCCATATTGACAGGGAACACAAAAATTACTAAGCAACCCTGAAGGGGGTAGTGCTACACATTTTCCTGTTGCAAATATTCCCTCACTTCCTGATGAAACTTTGTCACCAAGCTAGGGGAAATGTCTCTAACTTAGCCCTGAATAGAAGTAAAAACAGAAGAAATTCCATTCCCCACTCTATCCAAAACCAAGAAAAAAGTTTTGGTTATAGATATATGTTATGAAAATTATATACTCTAGTGCAGGGGTGGGCAAACTGCGGCTCTCCAGCTGTTGTGGAGCTACATTTCCCATGAGGCATTGCAACATTACAAAACTGACAGTTACAGCTATGACTTTCAGAGGCATGATGGAACTTGTAGTCCTGAACAGCTGGAGAGCTGCAGTTTGCCCACTCCTGCTCTATTGCATGATACTAAACATACTAAAAAAGATATTTAGGCTTACATACTGTGACAGTGCTGTGCCCTGCTACAGTGGAAAACGAAGTCTACTGTTTGTTGTGCAGGGCTCTCACTGATGCAGGTTGAGGGGCTTCAGAATGTCTTTTATGAGTGGAGAAAACTGGTTTTGCAGTTTTCTCTGGGATTGGTAACTCCTGGATTGGGTTCTGGAGTCCAGAGGCTTTGAAGCGTCTTGGCAGGGATGAAGCCTCTAACCTGGTGTCCACATCTTACCTGAGACCAGCAGCCTGATGGGGCAAGTGTGCACAGCCTTTTTAATCAATGGGCTGTCTATAGTTTTGGGCTCCTTTTCCCTGGAGACAAGCTACTGCAGGAGCAGCATATGTGTGTGGAGATAGACACCAGGAGAGTGTTCAGCCTGGCCTCAAGGAGAGGTAGCCATATATGACCCAGCCATTGTCTGCGAAACATTAAGAAATGGTGTATCTTTAGGCAGGAGCCTGTGCAGCCCAGGTGGGCATTTGATTGGTAGCAAAACTAACTGAGACAAAGTGGTGAGTCTGTGTGAAGACAGGCTCAGGGACTACAAAGTCTGGATACCCAGCAGGTTGGAAATATTATGTTCTGATGCTTAAAATCCCCGCGAGGATAACCATGTGTGTTATTTTTAAACTTTTCTTTTAAAAAAAAGTAGGCCATAAGCCCTAAAAATGTACTTCCCTGGCTGGTCTATATGGATGGAAAGCACTACACTTGAGTGGTGAGTGAGTGAGTGACTGATGAGTGCCGTGCAACCCTGGATGGTCCAGATGGATAGAGTAGTGGATGGTTGGTGGACAGCCACCCTGTTCCAACAAGGCTGCGACGTCAGCAAGGCGGTGGTGGAGTCATGTTTTGGGCTGGAATCATGGGAACAGAGCGGGTTGGCCCCTTTAGAGCCCCCGTAGGTGTAAAGATGACCTCTGCAAAGTATGTGGAGTTTATGACTGACCACTTTCTTTGCTGGTACAGAAGGAAGAACTGCTTTCCGTAATAAAATCATCTTCATGCATGACAATGCACCATCTCATGCTGCAAAGAATACCTCTGCATCAATGGCTGTTATGGGGATAAAAGGAGAGAAAGTCATGGTGTGGCCTCCATCCTCCCCTGACCTCAATCCTATTGAGAACCTTTGGAGCATCCTCAAGCAAAAGATCTATGAGGGTGGGAGGCAGTTTACATCCAAACAGCAGCTCTGGGAGGCTATTCTGACATCTTGCAAACAAATTCAAGCAGAAACTGTCCAAAAACGCACAAGTTCAATGGATGCAAGACTTGTGAAGCTGCTATCAAATAAGGGGCCCTATGTTAAAATGTAACGTGACCTGTTAAAATGTTTAAAAAGTTAAAATGTTGTTAAAAGTTTGATTGAAATAGCTTTTGATTTCAGTAAATATGCTGCAAACACAACAAATGACAATTTTCACTTTACAACCTATAAAGTGTTTTGAAACTTACTGTGCGTAATAATTTGGAACAGTGCATTGTAAGTTTTTTATGTTTAACAAAAACACTGTTATCATTAGGAGGTTTGTGCAATACAATTTGAATTGTACTCTTAATAGTTGATAACATGAGAATTATGCTGACTGTTATTTACATCAATTATTTAGGTAAATGAGAAAAATATAATTTGCATAATAATTTGGAACACGGTGTATATTTTGAAGGGTGATGTGTTGGAGCCATGCTTTAGGTACTGGAACACATGCTGATATAATAAAAGTATGCTTCGGAATATTATTTTATATATAAATAGTCATCTGCTGCAGCTGTTGACTTACAGTATTTTTATTTCTCTGTGTCTGCAAATGTAGGTTTACTAAAACTTTGACCTGAGCTTATCCTGAAAACATTGCCACCACCCAAGATGCCTTACACACTATTAATAGCTGGTCAATATGACAGTCGAAATGTTCCTGATACATCTGTTAATTATTAATACAAGGGAGATCCGTTCTTTCCAATCTCTAACGAACTTCTTGCACAGAGTACTAAACTCAGCACAACCTTTCCTGTTGTGTACATTGGGTGCCGCCGTGAAGTGATAATGTGTGACTTCTGTAATGTGTGTTAGTTGTCGAGTGGAGACCACAACTAGAAGATTATCACCCTTATACACTATATACAAAGAACAGTTTGTATGTTATGAACATATCCAGTTAAAGGGTAACTCCACTTTCTTGGAAAAAAGTAGTAAATAAAAAGTCATATAGCTTATACAATTGCGACACAAGTGATATTGTAATTGAATGTTATTAAAAATGACATAGAAACATAGAAAAGTGACAGCAGAAAAAGACAGAGTGGTCCATTGAGCCTGCCCGTTTTTTTTGGTTTTTTTAAATGTTTTTTTCGGGGGGGGGGGGGTATTTTTGTTTTGTTTATTTGGGGGGTGGGGTTGTTTTTTTTTATTTATCTTTTTTTTTCTTTGTTAACTTTTTTGTCTAAGTATAGATCTATGCTTGTCCCAAGCATGTTTGAAGCTATTTACTGTTGACTGGCTCACTACCTCTGCTGGAAGTTAATTCAAAGCATCAACTGCTCTTTCAGTAAAATAATACTTTCTGAGATTAGTTTTGAACTATTGTTCATGATTTTGGTTTTGTGTTGAAAATACTGCCCTCCTGAATCTTATTCACCCCTTGATGTGTTTAAAGGTTTCAGTCATGTCTCCCCTTTCCCTTCTTTCCTCCAGACTGTACATGTTAGGTTCCTGAAGTCACTCTTGAAATGTCTTATCCCCCAGACCTTTCACCATTTCCGTTACCCATCTCTGGACTCGTTCTATCTTATCAATATCTTTTTGTAAGTGAGGTCTCCAGAGCTGGACACAGTATTCTAAATGAGGTCTAACTAAAGATCTATATGGAGGAATCAGGACCTCCTTCCTCCTGCTGGTGACCCCTCTAGTGATGCATCCTAGAATTCTATTCCCTTTCCCCACTGCCAAGGGCTAAGTCCTAGCTTGTACAACTTTTGTTCCTTTTTACCTTTCGTTTTCAATCTGCAACACTGTAATTTTCTGTAAAATGCAATATGGCTACCTGGAGGCATTCTGTTCACAGGTGTACAGAATGCTCCCCAGAAATGCAATTTCCTGCTTGTGTGACTGATTTTCCCACACTGTACTAAGATACAAGTCAAATTTTTCACATCCCCTGCAACAAAATCTAATTTTTTTGGTGAGATACTGGCAAAGGGAAATCATATCTAAAAAGATGCAGACCCTGCCACTTTCTTCATTAGAATCCTTCAGGTGCTCTGATTGATAATTATGAAATCTCACCCATGCAGATTCATTTTGCACATGGACACAGACAGCCATTTCTTCAGAATACAATTCTAAATGATGTATTTAAAAACCAGATCAGATATATATGATTTGGTTTATTATATAAAACTAGGTAAAGTGTGCCTGTTCCAGACCAGGTAAGCTTGTGGAGTGGAGCTGTCAGACGGCAGTGCAGTTTTGCAGGTGACAGGGGAAAGAGCAGAGAAAACACTTGTGGGTTGGAGCTGATTGCCATTGCAGAGTGCGGTGTGCAGGAAGTGGGGACAACGGGGACATTTATGGAGTGGAGCTGATTGTCATAGAGAAGTATGTAGGTTGCAGGGAGACAGAGGCCGGAGAGGGAGCACTTGTGGGTAGGAGCTGATTGTTGGAGTGGAGTGGGCAGGTGGTGGAGAACAGAGGCAGCAAAGGAGGATACTTGTGGGTCAGAGTCCATTGTCAGAGAGAAGTAGGTAGCACAGAGGTAGCAGAGGGCACAATTGTGCGTTGGAGCTGGATGTCAGAGTGGAGTGCAGGTGTAGGTGGCAGGGGACCAGGGGCGGACTGACCATTTGGAAACTCGGGCAATGCCCGAGGGCCCATCATCAGTAGGGGGCCCCATGAGATGCCCCTGGTACCTTTTTCATAGGCTTTTTTGAGTTTGGGCAAGGACACAGGGGCCCCATGATCCCATATTGCCCGGGGGCTCCATGAGTTATCGGTCCGCCCCTGCAGGGGACAGAGGTAGCAGAGGGAATAATTTTGGGTCTGAGTTGATTTTCAGAGGAGGGTGCAGATAACAGGGAACAGAATCAGCAGAGGTGATACTTGTGGTTTGGAGCTGATTGTAAGAGTGTAGTATGCAGGTGGCATTGGACAGACAGTAGAGAGTAAACTTATGGGTCTGAGTTGATTGTCAGTATAGTGTGCAAGTGGTGGGGGGACAGAGACAGTAGAGGGGACACTTGTGGGTCTGAATTGATTGTCAGTGTAGTGTACAAGTGGCCGGGGATAGAGACAGTAGAAGGGACACTTGTGGGTCTGAGTTGATTGTCAGTGGAGGATTCAGGTGGTGGGGGACAGAGACAGAGGAGGGGACACTTGTGGGTCTGAGTTGATTGTCAGTGAAGGATTCAGGTGGTGGGGAACAGAGACAGAAGAGGGGACACTTATGGGTCTGAGTTGATTGTTAAGAGTGTAGTGTGCAGGTGGTGGGAGACAGAGACAGTAGAAGGGACACTCGAGTCAGAGCTGATTGTCAGAGTATAGTGTTTTGCTACCCTCTTGAGGGCTGCTGAGTTTTTGGGTCCTACTAAGCTCTGCACAGCCAGGCAGCATGCATTTTCCACACTTTCATTCACAGTCAGTAAACAGTCCATGAGCTTGTTTTTTCTTGTTTTATTAGGGGTTAACAACTTGGATGGGGTAAAGGGGTTATGGGATGCCCAATTTGATTGAAAAAACAGCAGGATGAGGAAATTTACTGCTCTAGCACACTTAGAAAAAACCCCCACAAACACTTGACTGTGTTACAGTCGGAACCATCACAGCTTGGTGTCCACTGAGTGGATTTTTTAGCAACAACATGTAGGAGCTCTCGGTCCCCTTAGTGCACAGAATGCCAGCCCACCTAGCTACGGTATCTGATCCCAGGGCAAGGAATTGGGTAAGCTATGAACTGTCCCCTGAAGACTTGCCAGAACTTGCATCCAACAGACTTCGTCCTTCTAGGCCCTGGGGGTGTAGAGGTACTCACACTGTCCTTGTCCTGCAGGTGTGGATAGAACTGCTTTCAGGCCTTTCAGCCAGGCTGGTTTCTCTCCAAGCTTTGTAGGCTGTCCCCCGCTGGACTGCAGGGCAGTGGAGTTCCCTCTTGCAGCTTCCAACCTGGAAGCAGAACCCCCTCTTCCGGGGCTCCCTCCCAGGCTACTCCGCAACACCTCTCAGCAATCTATCCTCCACCAGACTGACTCCTCTGCTAGCATGGCTCTCTCATATATATGGGCTATACTACCACACTAACAGGGCCTCTTAGCCTGGGATTGGGCAAACTCCCATAAATATGCAGATTAAGGTCTCCACCCTTTTGCCCACTGGCTTCTGGAATCTTCCATGAACCTCCAGAACCAGGGGGAGTCCCAACCTGCTGAGACATCCATTGACTTCACACTGAACCCAGAGAAATTCTGGCTCATTCACTACCATGAGCCAAAAATAAATTTACCCTCCACTAGCCCCACCTAGTGGACACTACAGTAGTGTACCCTGCAGAAAGCTGTTACAACTTGAAAACTTGTAAAACTTTAAAATAATTAATCCAAGCTTGTCAGTACTGTGCTATAGGACAGAATTGATTCTAATTAATTCAGAAAATCCATTTCTGACTCAGGTCCAGGGATGCAATGTTCGTTCCTCAGGCTACATGACATGCCTGTTATGGCAAAACTAAAGCAGATGGGAATTTCACATTCATGAGCTGTTCTGAAAGAATAAAATACCTTGACAGATTTATAATATGTACCATAAAAATGGGTTATTTTAATCTACTCATTTACAGGTCAGCCAAGCCAGAACAGTGTTTAATGGCAAATCTTCTTAAATTGTCACAGGCACCAAACAGCAATATGTTTGTTGAGTGTGAAAAGAGAAATAGCATAGGAAAAACTTAATTGATTATGTGATGACACAATGAATACAAACAAATACATCTCCCCAGCAGGTTTTCAATGGATGGGGATTAATCTGAAGGTCAATGCTGTATATTTAGTACATAGTTTATGCTATTATTGTGAAGACTTCTGATCTTTTCCCTACAAATAAAGAAAACACGAACAAACTGGGGTGATATAAGGTGAAAATAGCAGATGGCAGGCGACATTTCCTGCGTCATTCACTGGTTGCAGTAAAGTAAAATAATTATTTTATGCTTCCCATAACACAGGGATTATTAGTGGCTTTAGCAAACCTGTTCATCTGTGTCATCTATTATGTTCTGATAGTTTTCAGTGCAGGTGATATTGGTTCAGGGAATTATCATTTCATATATAAAACTCATGGAACTTTATTGCATTTAAGTAAATGGCCATGAAATACAGAATGTCTTTGGCCCCTTTCAGATGGATCCCACCAGCAGATCCGCTTGCTCAGTGGGGGATCTCTCCGCTGATCCCAACTGAGCAAGTGGATGACTGCTGCAGAGCAGACACAGACACAGCCTGTTGTTTTCTATGGGGCGGTCAGATGGAAACAGACCACCTGTCCATTTACACCTGACTGTCATGCGATCCGATCCGCCAGACGGATGGGGAACAGATCCCCATCCCTCTGTTTTTAACATACAGGATCGGATCACATGCTGGCAGGTGTCCACTGTAGCGCCCACATTCCCGCTGACACCCGCCACTCCATAGAGAGCTATGGATATTCCGATCGAGTCTACCTGAAAAACTAACAGACGGACCTGTTCGGACCGTCAGTGTAAAGGGGCCTTTAGGTTTTCCTTAACCACTTGCCCTCCATAGGATTTACTCCCCTTCTCGACCAGGACATTTTTTGTGATACGACCTTATTTTAACTGACAATTGTGTGGTCATGCAATGCTGTACATAAATAAAATTTATGGCATTTTTTCCCACCTATAGAGCTTTCTTTCTGTGGTGTTTGATCACCTCTGCGTTTTTTATTTTTTGCATTATAAGCAAAAAAAGACTAACACTTTTGAAAAAAAAACAATATTTTTGACTTTTTGCTATAAAACAAATCCAATAAAAAATTTTTAAAAATAAACTTTCTTCATAAATAAAGGCCAAAATGTATTCTTCTACATGTCTTTGTTAAAAAAAATCTCAATAATTGTATATTAATTGGTTTACGTGAAAGATATACCGTCTACAAATGACGGTATATATACTGGAATTTGTTTTTTATATACTAGTAATAGCGGCGATCAGTGACTTATAGCGGGACTGCGGTGGGCATTCTGACACTGTGTGGGAACTGGCTGCCACTGATCTTCCCAGTGACACTAATACAGGGATCAGTGCTAATAAAAAGCACTGACACTGTACTAATGGCACTGGACAGGTAGGGGTAACGTGGGGCAATCAAAGGGTTAACTGTGTGCTTTGTATGTTTTACATTGTGTGCTGTTTTACTTGGGAGACATGCTGCTTTGTATCTCTCTGCTGTGCAGAGAGATACAAAGCAGCATGTCCATGCTGACAGGAGAGAGACCTGTGTTGTTTACACACAGGTTTCTCCCCTGTCAGCTTTGCCAATGATCACCAAGTGCCGGCTGGGACACGGTGATTGACATCCCCAGCCACCAATAGCAGCTTGTGTAGGGTGGCCCGTGCGTGCGCCCCTACCCGGAAATAAAAACCACATATATATATGTGATTTTGCGCAGCCGTGCTGCCCTGCAACAGTGCTTCTGCTATAGGGCGGATGGCAAGTGGTTAAATCATGTGACACCAGGTTGTCCTGACACTGTCTGCTCTTTATTTCACTTAATACTAGCGACTGAAGTATACATTCCTGGAGCATTATAAGTACAGTAACTGCATGTTCTAGTCAAGATTATGTGGAAAATTCTACCTTCAGCTGTACAGATAAATCCCACAATTGTCACCAGTCTGGTGCAAAAATAAAGATTCCTGTCAGAAATTGTCACAGTAGCCTTAAGACTATTCTCTCAACAATAATTTAAAAAGTTACCTTTAATCCCTAATTTAGGGGTCTGTCCTTAGGAAAAGGGCATCATAATGCATTGCAGTGCACAGGCTCCAACTCAAAGTCACACTCCGTGGAGTTACTTGCTCCTGACATGAGCTCTGTACTCTATGTGTTACTTAAAAATGGCCCCTGAACTCTGAACTTTACTTAATCCTGACCCTTGAACTCTCTGAAATACTTAATCTTGACCCCTGAACGCTGTGCAATACTTAATCCTGACCCTTGAACTTTGTTCAATACCTAATCCTGACCCCTGAACTCTGTGCAATACGTAATCCCGACCCTTGAACTATGTGCAATACTTAATCCTGACCCTTGAACTTTGTGCAATACTTAATCCTGACCCTTGAACTCTGCGCAATATGTAATCCTGATCCCTGAACTCTGTGCAATACGTAATCCTGACCCTTGAACTATGTGCAATACTTAATCCTGACCCGTGAACTTTATGCAATACTTAATCCTGACCCTTGAACTTTGTGCAATACTTAATCCTGATCCTTCAACTCTGTGCAATACTTAATCCTGATCCTTGAGCTCTGTGCAATACTTAATCCTGACCCTTGAACTCTGTGCATTACTTAATCCTGACCCTTGAACTCTGTGCAATACTTAATCCTGACCCCTGAACTCTGTGCAATACTTAATCCTGACCCCTGAACTCTGTGCAATACTTAATCCTGACCCTTGAGCTATGTGCTGTACTTAATCCTTGAAATAGAAGTATAATTTTTACATTTTACTAGGAATTAATATTTCTGAAATTCAGTATCCCTTTTGTTTCTTGGTATAAATGTTTAGACAGATGACAAAGGTGAAACTATTGTTCTGAAAAGAGTCGCTAACCATTGAAGATATGTACTCTTGTCTGGAAGCAAGGCCAGACTTCTAGCACAGTTTGATCTAATGTTTTCTCTGACATAATAGGGATAATTGTTAATATATGCCAATAGTTTACAGTACATATACATATAGCTAATACTATCCAATTGTCCTATTGTCTTCAAGGGGTCTCTTACAAACACTACTTTGATGAAACAAAAGTAATTTGTTTAAGAAATACACTAATCAAGATTGAATGTCCTTTACCAGACAAATACTAGATACCTTGTTGTCCTTATCTGTTATTGACTAATGGGTGACCTATTTCTAAAGAATGTATAAAACACCAGCCACACTTGTAATAAAACCAGAAATATTCTATTCACTGATGGTTGATGTTGGCGTGAAATATTTCTCTGCAATTGCATTCACATGCTTCTTTCCCTAAGAACAGGACTTTACAATTGCTACAACATCCTGACCCCTGCACTCTGTACATTACCTAATCCTGACCCATGAACCAATGCCAGATCTAGCCTGTCCGATGTGGGGGTGCAGTAAAAAATGTAGGGGGACAGAGGATGTGAGGTCACCAGGGCAGTGTATTGGACTCAGTAGGGCAGTATACAGAGGTCAGCAGGGCAGAAAATAGGGTCAGCAGTTTTTAGGACACAGTGTACAGAGACCATTAGTTTGTAGGGCAGTGGGTTATGAAGGCAGTGTATGGGGTTAGCAGGGCAGTGTGCAGTGGATCAGCAGAGCACAGGATGAGAGGTCAGCAGTGGAGTGTACAAGATGGCAGTGTACAGTTGGTCAGTAGGGAAGGGGACAGGGGTCAGCACGGCAGATAAGAGGGGTCAACAGAGCAGATGACAGGGGTCAACAGGATGGAGAACAGGTGTTATCAGGGCAGAAGACGGGTCAACAGAGCAAAGGAAAGAAGGTCAGCAGGTCAGAGGACAGTGGTCAGCAGGGCAGTGTGCAGGGGTAAGCAGGGCAGGGTACAGGGGGTCAGCAGGGTAAAGGGTGGGGTCATTGAGGCAGTATACAGGTGTCAGCAGAGAAGATGACTGGGTTTACTGGTGGAAGACCACTCAGCAGAGCTCCTACTCTCATCCCCACACAACACATAGCGTAGGCGCTCGGATCAGATCAAATCCACACTCCCAGTACAAATCTTTGCCCCCCAATCCCACCTTCCAGCTCAAATCCCACACAAAATCCCCTCTCCTAGCACAAATCTCCATCACCCCATAAAAATCACGCCTCCTAGCACACATTTCTTTTTTCTTCTCAAATTTCCCATCCTAACACAAATTCTCTCCCCCAAATTCCCCCCTCCTATCATAAATCACCCCAATATGCCCTCCTTGCACAACCACCCCCCCAGGCACCCCTATTAGCCCAAATTCCCCCACACCCTCCTGGTACACAATTTCCTCCAATCCCCCGTCACAGCACAAATCCTCGCCCTCCAATCCCTCTCCCTAGCACAACCCCTCCAAATGACCCTTCCCAGGACAAATCATCCCTCCCTACCCAAGTACCCCCCAGCCCAAATGTCCCCCAATACCCCCCTTAGTACAAACTCCACAGCACAAAAATTCCTAACAACCCCCCCTTTCTGGCTCAATTCTCCTCGAACCCCCTCCTAAAACATATCATCTTGCCCCCCATCCCTTCTTTAAGCCCAAATTCCCCCACCCCCTTTCTTGCACCCCCCCCCAATTCTCTCCAAAACAAATCCCCCCCAATCCCTCCTCATAGAACAACCCCCCACAAATTATCCTCCCCAGGACAAATTCTCCCTCCCTGCTGAAATCCCCCCTCCTAGCACAAATCCCCCCCCAATCCCCCCTCTCACCACAACCTCCCAGCACAAAAAATCCCACCAATCCCCCCTCCTAGCACATATCATCCCCCCATTCCTCCTAGCAGACATTCTCAAATCCTCCCAACTCCCCCTTCCTAGCACAAATTTCCCCCCCTCATTATACTTCCCAGCACAAATAGCCCCCACCCCCTCCTCCACATAGGACTGATCTCTCCCCCTCCCCTTTTATTGTATATCATTGTATATTTTCCCCCCGCATTTGTGTGCCATTTGCCTGTAAGCTCCCCCCCTCCCCCCTTCACCTTACAGGGGGGAGACTACTACAGAGCTAGGAGCAGGTGTGGGCTGTGCTGTGCTTCTCCTCCTATCAGAACTGTGTTCCTCCATGCGCCAAATAACACGGGATCACTCTTCCGGGCTGCACACGCGGTTTGATTACCCGCTCCCTACCCACGTGTCCTGCTGCCGGGTGATGAGTAGCCCTTGGAGGACATAGGGAGCAGGTAATCAAACCGAATGTGCAGCCCAATGGAAGAGCAATCCTGTGTTATCTGCTGCGTAAAGGAACGTTGTATTGATAGGAGGGGAAAGCACAGCACCTGCTACAGCCTCTCTCCTCTCTGCCACTTCTCCTTTTTGGGCTTTCACTACTCCAGACTGCCCTCCCCATGTAGGCTTGTACCAGTGCTGAGTGTGGGGCTAGAGGGAAGTAGCCAGGCAAAACATCCATCGGGTGACTGGCCTGGGGGGGTACAACGCAAATCTGGTGGGGCATAGCCCACCCCAGCACCCTCATAGATCCAGCCATGCCCTGAACTCTGGGCATGACCTAATCTTGACCCCTGAATTCTAAGCATTACTTTATCCTGACCTCTGTACTCTGTGTGTTACTTAATCCTGACCCCTGCACTCTGTGTATTCATTAATCCTGACCCCTGCACTCTGTGTATTCATTAATCCTGACCCCTGCACCCTGTGTATTCATTACTCCTGACCTCTGTACTCTAAGCATTACTTCACCCTGACCCCTGCACTTTGTGCATTAATTAATCCTGACCCCTGCACTCTGTGCATTCATTAATCCTGACCCAATGCACTCTGTGCATTCATTAATCCTGACCTCTGCACTCTGTGTGTTACTTAATTCTGACCCCTGCACTCTATGCATTAATTAATCCTAACCCCTGAACTCTGTGCATTACTGAATCCTGACCTCTGTACTCTGTGTGTTACTTAATCCTCACCTCTGTAGTCTGTGTGTTACTTAATCCTGACCCCTGTACTCTGTGTGTTACTTTATCCTGACCTCTGTACTCTGTGTGTTACTTAATCCTCACCTCTGTAGTCTGTGTGTTACTTAATCCTGACCCTTGTACTCTGTGTGTTACTTAATCCTGACCCCTGTACTCTGTGTGTTTCTTAATCCTCACCTCTGTAGTCTGTGTGTTACTTAATCCTGACCCTTGTACTCTGTGTGTTACTTAATCCTGACCCCTGTACTCTGTGTGTTTCTTAATCCTCACCTCTGTAGTCTGTGTGTTACTTAATCCTCACCTCTGTAGTCTGTGTGTTACTTAATCCTGACCCTTGTACTCTGTGTGTTACCTAATCCTCACCTCTGTAGTCTGTGTGTTACTTAATCCTGAGCCTTGTACTCTGTGTGTTACTTAATCCTGACCCCTGTACTCTGTGTGTTTCTTAATCCTCACCTCTGTAGTCTGTGTGTTACTTAATCCTGACCCCTGTACTCTGTGTCACTTAATCCTGACCTCTGTACTCTGTGTGTTACTTAATCCTGACCCCTGTACTCTGTGTGTTTCTTAATCCTCACCTCTGTAGTCTGTGTGTTACTTAATCCTGACCCCTGTACTCTGTGTGTTTCTTAATCCTCACCTCTGTAGTCTGTGTGTTACTTAATCCTGACCCCTGTACTCTGTGTTACTTAATCCTGACCTCTGTACTCTGTGTGTTACTTAATCCTGACCTCTGTAGTCTGTGTGTTACTTAATCCTGAACTCTGTAGTCTGTGTGTTACTTAATCCCGATCCCTGAACTCTGTGTGATACTTAACCTCCCTAGCGGTCTGAATGAGGGCCTTAAAACAGTTTTTGCACACTGCACCTGTAAGAAAATGTAGGGGAGAACAGTTGTCTCTAGAGTACAAAGGAACATACAGCAATAAAATTATTTTCAGAAGTTTCATCTTTCCCAATTCACGTTACCATGTCCTACCCTAGTCAGGAGTTTAGGGAAATCTCCCCATTAGAGACACAGAGACCAATAAAACTTTTCACTTTAATCCTTCCCTGCTCTATCCAAAACAAAATAAAAGCTATTGGCTGGAGTTAATATTTTATGGGTGTAGAGGATATTATAATACTGCTGCTGAACTTTATAATGGTGTAACTGGTGGTGGATATTGTATTGCTGCTTGTGGTGGAAACATGTAGAAGCTCAAGGGTTTGTTGCTATTCAACTATGGTCCTTTTCTGATGAAATACCGCATTAGGGGCCACATTCCTGTCTGAAGGCTGCACTTAGTCTGAAAGAGGGACTATAAAAACGTAGCACTGACCGAAAGGTATACGATTATGGACCCTGGCAGTCATGTTTAAGTAATCCATGAGAAATCATGAGAATATAGTGTATTTCCATTAAGCACACATTTTGCACACATTGTGAGTGCATAATGGAGGTGTTTTAGGTGCCCTTTTAGTGGCTTTCTATATGTCAGCCACATGCTTACATGTACTTAAAGTGGTTATTAACCCTTACATATACTCAGTGAAGTGATTGGCCTCAGGTGATACACAGAGATAAAACAAATCCTCCTACATACTGTATGTTGTACCTGTTTATCTGCAGTATACATTAGTTCAAAGTCGAGAATTATATAGCTTGTCTGAGCTGTCACAAAAAAAGGGAGAGAGCTTAAATTACACACTGCAGAGCTCAATGAGGAGAGCACTGAGAGCTGATTGGAGGAAATTGACACCCCCCCTTCACACATGAATAAAGCTGAGGCTGTCAATCACAGGTTGTGCCCTCCAGGCTTGGACTGGCCATAGGGCTCACCTGGCCCAGTGGGCCGGGGCCCCCTGGATAGGAGAGGCAGACAGGTGGCACATAGAGGACCGTGCATTTCTCAGTTCCTCTATGTTCTGCCTGGCTGCCTCTCCTATCCATCTGCAGGCTGCATGCCCTGGGCTCCTGTATGTGTAAGCCGTGTACCGGGGTGGGCTCCCCAGGATACAGTGAAGTCACGAACGAGGAAAGCAACCCCAACACCAGCTTTTGTCACAACAGAATTTTACTTAGATGTGGCAAATAAACAAAACCACAAATGCTGGAATATACAATAAATTTACATACACCCAGCCCAAAGGCTGAAACCCCTGTGCTGCACAGCATGGCGCCTTCTGATGGATGAAGGTAGAAAGTGTAGTAATTTACCTACTGGCTGGCACAACTAAGTTGCCACACCTTACCCGTTATTACCCTAAAAGAACAAGAATCAGTGTATGGGTGTATGGTTTGGGCTAGCCTGCGGTGCAGCACAACAGCTTACAATCTTACACAAATCTACAGTATTCCCCCTCCCATAACTGGTCCTGTAGCACGTGCCTGAGTATTCCTTCTGAGAAAAACGCCAGTCTGGCTTGAGTTTGTAGGATTTTATCAGCTCTCCAATTTGAAATGTTACTTTAAGTTGTGGAGTCCTTCCAATGATCAGTAACAACACTTGCAGCCTGACACAAACAGAGACCCTAACTAACTATAGGCCTGTCTCAGTCCTATAGGAGCCAACACTGAAATGAGGTGCGTGCACGATCTTACCAACCCGGGTCTGCTTTTCATCCGCTGGTGACTCTGAACAGAACAAATGTCTCTCCACTAAGCATGCGATATCACAGTATATATATTGCTTAGTTCCTCAGCTTCCCATCAGCTTCCTGGCAGCAATCTTCCTTTCTTTGAACAGGGTTAGCATCTTGAACACCATCAGCTTCACTCAACTGAATTTCTGATCACGGAGGGCTGTCCTCACATCTGGATGGCATCGGATTCTCAGATCACAAAGCCCCCCTTCTCTCTCTCAAGCATGGCTGCTCTCCTCTCCTTTTCCTGTTCACTCTCCAAGTGTAAAACCCCACCCCTTTATGAATATAGAAATCTCTATGCAGTCTGAGGCTGTGTTAGAAAAAACAGTGACATCTTGTGGCTAAACTGCAGAATGTCAGTCAGAACATTTTTCATTTACTTCAATCAGTGTTCAAACAATGAAAGCTGTTTCCCCATCTCACATATGCTCCCCCCGTGGCCGGCCCCCTCTCATCCCCGGAGCACTGTGGTGGATCTGTCAGCATATTCCGACCCCAGTGCTGACAGCTCCCTACCCACCACAGACGGGAGAGGAAGCTGCTTCTGCCCCTCCTCCTCCCGCCCTCTCCTCTTTTGTCTGCCCTGCCCACACTTCCAGCCAGCCTTGTGTCTTCCTTCCCCCTTCTTTCTTTCTCTCTTTTCTTTCTTTCTCTGTAGCGTGTTCCTCTTCTTCCTTTCTCTCTTTTTCTCTCTTTCTCTCTCTTTCTTTCTCTCTCTCCTGTTTCCCGTTTCTCTCATTTTTTTCCTCTCTTTCTTTCTTCTTTCTTTTTTTATACTTCTCTTTCTTTCTCTTTCTCTCTCTCTGTCTCCTGTTTCTCTGTTTTCTTTCTTTTTCTATTTATTTCTCTCTGTCCTGTTTCTCTCCTTTCTTTCTTTCTTTCTTTTTCTTTCCTTCACTCTCTTCCTCTGTCTCCTGGTTTCCTCCTTCCTTCCCTCTTTCTTTCTTTCCCTCCTTTTTACTTTTCTTTCTTTCTTTCTTTCCTTCCCCCCTTCCTTCTTTTCCCCCTTTATTTCCCTCTTTCCTGCTTTCCCTCCTTCTATATGTCTCTTTTTCTTTCTTTCTTTCTCTCTCTCTGGCTCCTGTTTCCCTCCTACCTTCTTTCTTTCCCTCCTTCTTTCCATCCATCCTTCTTTCTTTCTTTCCTTCCCTCCTTCCTTCTTTCCCCCTTTCCTTCCCTCCTTCCTTCTTTCCCCCTTTTTTCCCTCCTTTGTTCCCTCTTTCTTTCCCTCCTTCCTTCTTTCTTTCTATACTTCTCTCTCTCTGTGTCTCCTGTTTCTCTCCTTTCTCTCTTTCTTTCTTTCCCTCCTTCTATACCTCTCTCTTTCTTTCGCCCTCTCTCTGTCTCCTGTTTCCCTCCTTCCTTCCTTCCTTCCTTCCTTCCTTATTTCTTTCCCTCTTCCATTCTTCCCCTCCTTCATTTCCCTCTTTCCTTCTTTCCCTCCTTCTATAAGTCTCTCTTTCATTTTCTCTTTCTTTGTCCCGTTTCCCTCCTTCCTTCTTTATTTCCCTCTTTCTTTCTTTTCCTCCTTCTTTTCTTTCTTTTACTCCTGAATTTCTTCCTTTCTTTCCCTCCTTCCTTCTTTTCCCTCCTCCTTCCTTTCTTTCTTTCCCTCCTTTCTTCCTTCCTACAAAAAAAAGTAAAAAAATATAAAATTGTAAAAAATTAAATAAAAATAAAAACCTACCTACACTAGTGGCAGAACTACCAGGATTGCAAAGGTCCTGTTGCGACCGGGCCCTGGGGTTTCACCACCGGGCTTAGAGGAAAGGGTTCCCGGGCTTTGGCCTGCTCAGTCCAAAATTCCACGGCCTATTTATGTCCCGGTCCAGGCCTGGTGTCCTCCCCTGGCACCATTTTTCTCATGGTGTCAGGAAAACTTGGCAGAAGTAATTCATGCTGATAGCAGAGGAATAAGGCAGCAGATAGAAAAGACACTTAGGGGTAGATTTAGTAAAATCGGTGCACCAGACACAGAGCTGCACCCGATTTTGCATTCTCCAGTTTTAGTAAATACCCCCTAAGTGCTCTGGATAGAGACAAGTACACACTATAGAGGGATATGCTTTGTTCATATTTTATGTCTAAGGTTTACAATGCTGAGCTAAAGGTCTTCTATAGATTAAAGCCATCTTCACACCTGTGCGGTTTTTTATGCATTTTGCATTTAGCAGGAACACAGTGCATGCCATTTATTATGACTTCCTACGGATCACGTTCACATCTATGCTTTTTTGTTGGCATATTTTTTGGAAAGGGTTAGGGACTTCTTTTCTCACAGCAGTTTGCATTTTTGGTCCAATAGACTTCAATGGAACTACATATAAAACACAAGTGCTGCATTTAGCATGCTTTTTTGATGCATTTTGCATTTTTTACAGCCTTCACTACTAACACCTCCCCTTGACAACAGACTTCCCATGCTCTCCTGCAAACCAGGAAGTCAGATCCAAGACAAGGCAACATGGTGAAAAAAGAGGTGGTCATACAGCTGGTGAGGCCGTGGACTTATCTATACAGCCCTGCCAAACCAGAACATAAGAACAAGTCAAAGCAGCATCAGGGATGGGTAGGAATTGCAAAAGAAGTCTTTTCTAAATGGAGTTTCTTCAGCAAGAAACAGAAAGAAAACAAAGAGTACTATCTGTATTATCTGGTTTCAGCTTTTTAGCTCATGTTTGCTGTACCTTTTTTTTTAATTACCAAAACAAAACCCAAAACAAAACAACTCTAAAATATGCGGAATTTTTTATTATTATTTTAATTTCTCCCAAAATAAAAAAACAATATTTTTTAACATAAGAACAAAGTTTATAATTCATAACCAGAAGTTTTGCAAACTTAACAATGCTATCATTCACAACCCTCCACAGCAATTGAGGAACAATTACATAGCAGTACTTTTGTCTATAAAAAAATTTATGTAGTTGACCAAAAACTTTAAATAGCCTCAAATTGCCATGGCACCTGACCATTTGAAGATATGAAATAGGTACAGAATGCATCCCTGATAATGGCACCACTCCTGGTGCCCTGAGGTTCTGGTAAATCTGCACTTGTCATGTTATGGGTAATTGCGTCCTCGTACTGAAATCCATTCCATTCCTGAAAAAAATTATGCAGGGCATATGCAGCTTTAACAATTTTTATAGCATGCTGCATGCTTACGTAGATGGGAGTGTGCAAATGCCATTTATTGGCAAGGATGCCAAAAGCACACTGCACAACTCTATGGGCCCTAATGAGGCAATAGCTAAACACCTTCCTCTCAACATCCAAGAACTGACTGTAAAAGGGCCTTAGCAGATGTTCACTGAGTGCAAACGCCTCATCACCAACAAATACATATGGTAGAACAGGACCCCTTGTTCCTGGTACTGGGCTGTTTGGTGGAAGGCCCATGTCATTGTTTTGAAGCATCTGCCCAAAGGATGAGTGTGAGAAAATACTTCAGTGTGAGCTGCTCCCATAAGACCCAATATTTATGCAAGTTAAATGATAATTGGTATCTGCCACTGCAAATAACACAAATGAAAAACATTCAACAGTTCTAAAAACTGCTGCCACTAGCAACTGGCTTTATTAATGCGAATGTCACGGACAATATATCTTGCAGTTGATTTCTCCACCGTAAACTGAAAATGTAGATCGGCTAAAGAATGTCCTATTGCAAGGTACCTAAAATGAAAAAGATTAAAGAAAAAAATATTTTTATGTCTTGCAGTTTAAGAGTTGCGTACAAGATGGCGGAGCGAAAAAGACTCCTACAATAGACAGCTGTGTATGGACCAGCAAGCAAGGAGTGGGTCTGGTGCAACAAATTTTACCCCCTACTAATTTGCTAAGGACTTGGAGTTCTTCAAACCAATCCTAGAGATGAGAAGGTAAGCTAGGATCACAGCATCATTTCAATAATTTGTGGTTGAAATGAAAATAATATTTGGAACTATCTAATGTTGCTTCTTTCTGTATTTGCAGCACTGAGATCAGCTGCGAATCTCAGGCATGTACAGAAGACCCTGGGGAGTGTCTTTCAACACCCCTGGACACCCCAACTACTGGTTCACCCATGGCCAGGGTGACAGAGTAGATGAGGGAGGAGGAGGTGGAGAAAGAGTTGAACAGGCCTGCTTCACCACCAACTGCTATGTCTCACAGGGGAGGAGCATCAAGAAGGATGACTCCACATTAAAGTGAAAAAATTAAGGATACATTAAATGAGCCGGTAGCTGTATTTAAAAAATCAAATGTATTTATCCCGGCAGTACTTAAACACACTAGTCCCCTTTGTTCATCAAGTTCCTTTTGAAAGACAGGGGCAGATGAAAACTGCAATGATGCAGTGCCTGACCTTCATTCCATCTACCAACCCACCCCCACCCACAAGCTTGCCCCAGCAGACACTACCTCAGGCCTCTCATGTGTCATACCCAATGCAAGGTGATTACCAAACTTTTGTACAGCCAAATTAACAGGTGCCACAATATCGCTATTATGCTTAAGCAACACCTATGGAACTCATGCCACCACCATGGCAATCTGTGTCGGAAGGGCAGAGTCGGGCCCAATGTATTCACCTGCCAGTGCTCCCCAGAGATACATGAAACCTACACCATGCTTTGCAGAGCTGCAGCCCCAGTACCTTGAGCAGCATGATGCCTCCCAGGAAGAATGAGTTTATCAGACCCTGTAATGTCCTTTTTACTATTTTATATCATGTTTTGACAACAATGCCATTTTGTATTTCTTCATAAAAGAGGTAGAAAGAAGCTTGTCTATGTCACCTTGGGCGAGCTGCTCTTCAATCAAATCAGCCTGGAGGAGGGGCAGCTGAGGGAACTGAGCCCTGACAGCATGGCGTAGTTGGCAGTAACGGAATTGCATCCAGGTTGGCAGGTGGAACTTACCAGCAAATTGAATAAAGGACAAAAGGGTCCCAGAGGGCATGCTATCCTTCAGAGTTTTGCCGCCCTTGCACGTCCAACCTTGCAGGTCTGTGATAGTGCAGAGGTGAGGGAGGAAAGGATTACCCCACAGGGGTTGTGCAGGGGACCAAGTAAAACATTTTTAAAACATAAAAATTCAAACAACATTCTTAGAAGTTTTCTAAAGGCCTCTTTAACTTTGTGGCTAAAAAAAAGGGCCTTGGCAGGCCAGTCTAACCCCTGCCAAGTGACCCACAAACAGGTGTAAAATTGTTCACTGAACCAAATGGTTTGGTACATATTGCAGTGGTAGGCAGATGAGATATTACACCAACCTTTCTCAACTTTTTCAACACAGAGGAACCCTGTGTTGAAATAACTTTTCGGTCTCAGGGAAACCCTGCTAAAAATGACTATATCTAAAACTCATGATATGTTAGTGTGATGGTCACTGGGAAGAATGCTCCTTATAATTGTGGTCATTTGAAAGAATTACCTCTTACAGATAGCTAACAAGATCAATGGTGCCAGTGGGAACTTATCTGAAACGTAGAAATTGCTCAATGCTCAAGGAACCCCTACCAACCTCTGGAGGAACCCTGGGGTTTCATGGAACCCTTGATGAGAAACCCTGTAATACACTGTAAATTGCTGATTGCAGCATTTAGACCATGGCTGCCATTGCTGTCTTTTAGTTCTAGACTGGCTTGGAAGGTAATACAACTGTGGGTGGCATATCGTCCAAACATCATTGTCACAAGATGCTCTCCTGCATTAAACACAAGTGAATAAGGCTTATGTGCATGTGTAAAAGAGGGAGTAAAAAAATCAGACCATTGGAATGTTATTACCATAAGTAAAATTACTTACAAAATAATCTCAAATGCAACAGCAAATACAAATTGAAACAAGAGCATAACAAATTACTTGGTACACCTCAACTATAATTAATGTGCCTCTTGGAACTGACCAGAAAGTCCCTTTAAAGTGAATCATTTCAATCTCCAGGCAAATAAATATATTAATAGTATCTTCATAATTGCTATGAAATTTAAGTTGCCCATATACTGAGCAAATTTTGGTCGTCAAGTTATGACAGCAATAAATGCACGCAGTGGTAAAGTAAATGGTACCTTTAAAGTTAAACTTCACTTTAATCATCATTGAATATTTATATTCCTTATGCTGCTAGCACTGGTAAATAAATAAGCAGGTGTATCATCAATTTGTTTTAAACTTTTTTTTTTAACATGTCTTCAATCACTTCTTGGTTTCCAAATCTAGGTAAATGATGTCATACATCCCAGGAGTCTTCGGGAGTGGAGGAGGGGTTCTATCAGCTAAGCACTCAGTATAGTGTGATATGGGGGATGTTAAGTTTCGTGGTAAATGTGTTTTTTAGTGAAGTCCATGCCAGTCCATACTGTGTTATAAGGGCACCGCAGCCCACTTTTAACATGAAAACAAAAGTCTTTACACAACAATTACCCATGCAATAAAATACTGAGCCACCTATCTCTCTTGTCAGCAGTACCTCTGCTCTCCTTGGTCTCCCAGACCACAGGTTTCTCAGGCTCTCTCAGCCTTGGTTGAAGCACCTTGCTGTATGCGCCCACTCTTGGTCTCCTGAACGGGTTTGCCCAGAACCTCGAGCTTGTTCCCAGTCCTTGGACAAGGAAAGCCAAACACAAGGGATGCAGTCTCCAACAGGTACTCCCAGCTGTCCTGAAATGGCTCAATCTCCATATGGCAGCATATTTAATACGCGCTTCTGGTGAGTGCGCATTCTGTTCATTCATTACCTATCACCTCTGGATCACATATCTCCACCATAAACAGTGACTTCACAGGATCTCCACGTCACATGTCTCCTCACTTGGACGTTTTATTACTTGTCTGTCATTACCAGCTTAATACCACGTATTGCACTTTGAAAGACGATTTTGTATATTGCATGTTATATTTGATTACCATTTACAGCGCTGCACCTTTATCATTTACATACTTTCCTGGAAGGTGTATTGGTTACCTTTGTTGGTGTTCTAGTGGCTCTCTTGACATACAATTATTTAAATTTCTAGGTAGCGCTCGCTAGACATTTTATTACTCAAAATCACAGAGTTGCTGCCTGATCCCTGGGTGAGGGAAGACTGCACAGAACAGTCAATACAGCAGCATGTAGCATACTTAGCGCAGTGCATGCAGTGCACTACATATCCTTTAGGCCCCATGCACATTGGGCGTTTTACTAACACTGCTAACGCTAGCTGTGTAAAGTCGCGTTAAAAACGTGAGTTTTTCAGCGTTTTTGCATTACACTTAGTCACGTTTTTTCGCATTTGTGTTTTTTAGTGGGGTTTTTTTGCTAAAAAAAAATCCAAAAATGCCAGTTTGACGTTTTTCAGCGTTAGAGCGTTTTTACAGCTAAAAGACTCCTCTAGAAACCCACTAGTTCTGTGTTTGTTTTCCAGCCAAAAAACGCCCTGCCAAAAAATGATGATTACAGTCTATATGTGCATGGATACATAGGAAAACATGCTGGCAAGTTTACTGGCTGTAGAAAAAAAAGTCAAAAGCTGGAAAAACAAATCCCAGAACTAGTGGGTTTCTAGAGGATTTTTATAGCTGTAAAAATGTTCTAATGCTGAAAAACACAGTAAATCGCAGCAAACCAGTGTTTTTAGACTTTTTTGAGCAAAAAGAAAAAATTTGGGGGGGAAAAAACTGTTAAAACACAAATGCAAAAAAACGCGGCTAAACGCTAATGCAAAAATGCTAAAAAACACTGAAAAACTCACGATTTTAATGTGACTTTACACAGCTAACGTTACCAGCATTATTAAAACGCCCAATGTGCATGGAGCCTAAGCGTGGGACAGACAGTTGTTTCTTAGACTTTTGCTGCTAACTCTACCCTCTCTAAGTGTCCTGGTGATTATTATTAGAGATGAGCGAATCGAAGTAGCCGAAGTGGAATTCGAGTCGAATATCGGAAAAATTTCGATTCACGCCGAATCCGAAAAATAGCCTAATTCGGACGCGCGAATCGAAATTTTTCCGAAAATGGCGGCTGACATGTGCGGCAACGGAGCGGGGATGTCTGGGAAGGCGCGCAGACAAGGCGCGCTGACCCATAATGCATTCCTCAACGACATGTGATCGCATCAGCCAATCAGCAGCCAGCCAGCTAGCACTGTGTAATGGTCGAGCTATAAATAGCGGCCATTTTGGAATTCTTCATTTGCCTGCAGTCATTGAACAGAGGCAGACCGCTCTGTATTAGGGACAGGGACAGAGTTAGGGCCACAGAAACGATACTTGGGGACAGAGAAACGATACTTAGGGACAGAGAACTATTACTCAGGGACACAGATTTGTTAATTAGGGCCACAGAATCGTTACTTAGGGACAAAGAAACGCTAGTTGGGGACACAGAATTCATACTCAGGGACAGACAGAATTGTTACTGAGTGCCAGAGAATTGTTACTTAGGGCCACAGAAACGTTATTAGGGCCACAGAATTGTTACTCAGGGACAGACAGAATTGTTACTGAGTGCCAGAGAATTGTTACTTAGGGCCACAGAAACGTTATTAGGGCCACAGAATTGTTACTCAGGGACAGACAGAATTGTTACTGAGTGCCAGAGAATTGTTACTTAGGGCCACAGAAACTTTAGTTAGGGCCACAGAATTGTTACTCAGGGACAGACACAGAATTGTTACTGAGGGCCACAGAACTGTTACTTAGGGCCACAGAATTGTTACTCGCACAGACACAGAATTGTTACTCGCACAGACACAGAATTGTTACTGAGGGCCACAGAACTGTTACTTAGGGCCACAGAATTGTTACTCGCACAGACACAGAATTGTTACACAGGGACACAGAACTGTTACTGAGGGCCACAGAACCGTTACTTAGGGCCACAGAATTGTTACTCGCACAGACACAGAATTGTTACTCGCACAGACACAGAATTGTTACTCGCACAGACACAGAATTGTTACTCACACAGACACAGAATTGTTACTCGCACAGACACAGAATTGTTACTCGCACAGACACAGAATTGTTACTCAGGGACACAGAACTGTTACTGAGGGCCACAGAACTGTTACTTAGGGCCAAAGAATTGTTACTCGCACAGACACAGAATTGTTACTCAGGGACACAGAACTGTTACTGAGGGCCACAGAACTGTTACTTAGGGCCACAGAATTGTTACTCGCACAGACACAGAATTGTTACTCGCACAGACACAGAATTGTTACTGAGGGCCACAGAACTGTTACTTGGGGCCACAGAAACGTTAATCAGGGACACAGAATTGTTACTGAGGGCCACAGAACTGTAACTTAGGGCCACAGAATTGTTACTCGCACAGACACAGAATTGTTACTCGCACAGACACAGAATTGTTACTGAGGGCCACAGAACTGTTACTTGGGGCCACAGAAACGTTAATCAGGGACACAGAATTGTTACTGAGGGCCACAGAACTGTTAGGGCCACAGAATTGTTACTCGCACAGACACAGAATTGTTACTCGCACAGACACAGAATTGTTACTGAGGGCCACAGAACTGTTACTTGGGGCCACAGAAACGTTAATCAGGGACACAGAACTGTTACTGAGTGCCACAGAACCGTTACTTAGGGCCACAGAATTGTTACTCGCACAGACACAGAATTGTTACTCGCACAGACACAGAATTGTTACTCGCACAGACACAGAATTGTTACTCAGGGACACAGAACTGTTACTGAGGGCCACAGAACTGTTACTTAGGGCCACAGAATTGTTACTCGCACAGACACAGAATTGTTACTCAGGGACACAGAACTGTTACTGAGGGCCACAGAACTGTTACTTAGGGCCACAGAATTATTACTCGCACAGACACAGAATTGTTACTCGCACAGACACAGAATTGTTACTCAGGGACACAGAACTGTTACTGAGGGCCACAGAACTGTTACTTAGGGCCACAGAATTGTTACTCGCACAGACACAGAATTGTTACTCGCACAGACACAGAATTGTTACTGAGGGCCACAGAACTGTTACTTGGGGCCACAGAAACGTTAATCAGGGACACAGAATTGTTACTGAGGGCCACAGAACTGTTACTTAGGGCCACAGAATTGTTACTCGCACAGACACAGAATTGTTACTCGCACAGACACAGAATTGTTACTGAGGGCCACAGAACTGTTACTTGGGGCCACAGAAACGTTAATCAGGGACACATAATTGTTACTGAGGGCCACAGAACTGTTAGGGCCACAGAATTGTTACTCGCACAGACACAGAATTGTTACTCGCACAGACACAGAATTGTTACTGAGGGCCACAGAACTGTTACTTGGGGCCACAGAAGCGTTAATCAGGGACACAGAATTGTTACTGAGGGCCACAGAACTGTTACTTAGGGCCACAGAATTGTTACTCGCACAGACACAGAATTGTTACACAGGGACACAGAACTGTTACTGAGGGCCACAGAACCGTTACTTAGGGCCACAGAATTGTTACTCGCACAGACACAGAATTCTTACTCGCACAGACACAGAATTGTTACTCAGGGACACAGAACTGTTACTGAGGGCCACAGAACTGTTACTTAGGGCCACAGAATTGTTACTCACACAGACACAGAATTGTTACACAGGGACACAGAATTGTTACTGAGGGCCACAGAACCGTTACTTAGGGCCACAGAATTGTTACTGAGGGCAACAGAACTGTTACTTAGGGCCACAGAATTGTTACTCGCACAGACACAGAATTGTTACTCAGGGACACAGAACTGTTACTGAGGGCCACAGAACTGTTACTTAGGGCCACAGAATTGTTACTCGCACAGACACAGAATTGTTACTCAGGGACACAGAACTGTTACTGAGGGCCACAGAACTGTTACTTAGGGCCACAGAATTGTTACTCGCACAGACACAGAATTGTTACACAGGGACACAGAATTGTTACTGAGGGCCACAGAACCGTTACTTAGGGCCACAGAATTGTTACTCAGGGACACAGAATTGTTACTGAGGGCCACAGAACTGTTACTTAGGGCCACAGAATTGTTACTCGCACAGACACAGAATTGTTACTCAGGGACACAGAACTGTTACTGAGGGCCACAGAACTGTTACTTAGGGCCACAGAATTGTTACTCGCACAGACACAGAATTGTTACTCAGGGACACAGAACTGTTACTGAGGGCCACAGAACTGTTACTTAGGGCCACAGAATTGTTACTCGCACAGACACAGAATTGTTACACAGGGACACAGAATTGTTACTGAGGGCCACAGAACCGTTACTTAGGGACACATAATTGTTACTGAGGGCCACAGAACTGTTACTTAGGGCCACAGAATTGTTACTCGCACAGACACAGAATTGTTACTCAGGGACACAGAACTGTTACTGAGGGCCACAGAACCGTTACTTAGGGCCACAGAACTGTTACTCAGGGACACAGAATCATTTAATTAAAGAGTATGTCAGACAACATGCAGAGGAGTGGCAGAGGAGGCAATGTTTTAGGAGCGAGCAGACGTGGCAGCAGAGGAAGGGGTCGAGGCAGCACTATTCGCAGCCAGAGGCTAGTGCTCCCGGTGTCATCCAGTACAGTGAGGAAGAGCTAACAGAGGGCGGTCAGGAACGGGGGGAGACATCCGCCTCTTCAGCAGCCAGGCGAAGAAGTAGTGGCGAGGAGAGTGGCTCGGTAGCCGGTGTAGAGACAGGTCTGTCTCCTGACCCACACGCAGCCGAGGGGGCTAGTAGTGAGGCGGAGACCCTAATTGATGATGATGAGGCTGATCGCACTTGGCAGCCTCGTCGTCATCAGGCTATTGCTTCCGCATCATCAGGAGAAGAGGGTGGCAGCTTGGCAGCGAGCAAAACAGTCGGTGGGTTGTCTCCATCGCCACACTCTGCCATGTGCCACTTTCAGGTCTCCTCACACACTGCTGGTGTGTTGAATTTTTTGACATAGGGTGCTGGCAGATTACGGGCCTCCCATAGCTGCTGCCAGGCCCCTAATCTGCCATGGGCCCCTATACCGCCTCCTCATGCTGCTGCCAGGTCCACAGTCTCTCATGCCATGTGCCACTTTCAGGTCTCCTCACACTGCTGGTGTGTTGAATTTTTTGACATAGGGTGCTGGCAGATTACGGGCCTCCCATAGCTGCTGCCAGGCCCCTAATCTGCCATGGGCCCCTATATACCGCCTCCTCATGCTGCTGCCAAGTCCAAAGTCTCTCATGGGTCCCTGTACGGCCTCCCATTGCTGCTGTCTCCATCGCCACACTCTGCCATGTGCCACTTTCAGGTCTCCTCACACACTGCTGGTGTGTTGAATTTTTTGACATAGGGTGCTGGCAGATTACGGGCCTCCCATAGCTGCTGCCAGGCCCCTAATCTGCCATGGGCCCCTATACCGCCTCCTCATACTGCTGCCAGGTCCACAGTCTCTCATGCCATGTGCCACTTTCAGGTCTCCTCACACTGCTGGTGTGTTGAATTTTTTGACATAGGGTGCTGGCAGATTACGGGCCTCCCATAGCTGCTGCCAGGCCCCTAATCTGCCATGGGCCCCTATATACCGCCTCCTCATGCTGCTGCCAAGTCCAAAGTCTCTCATGGGTCCCTGTACGGCCTCCCATTGCTGCTGTCTCCATCGCCACACTCTGCCATGTGCCACTTTCAGGTCTCCTCACACACTGCTGGTGTGTTGAATTTTTTGACATAGGGTGCTGGCAGATTACGGGCCTCCCATAGCTGCTGCCAGGCCCCTAATGTGCCAAGGGCCCCTATACCGCCTCCTCATGCTGCTGCCAGGTCCAGGCGAACGTAGTCACACAGGGGAGGAACTTCTGAGTGTAATGAACAGAGAAATCGACAGATGGCTGTCTCCGCGCAAACTGAAAATCGGAACCATGTTGACCGACAACGGAAAGAACATGGTGTCTGCTCTGCGTCAAGGAAGGTTGTGCCATGCGCCATGCATGGCTCACGTGTTCAATCTGGTTGTCAAGCGGTTCCTAAAATCCACCATCCCACTGCAAGACATCCTTAAAATGTCACGTAAACTTTGCATGCATTTCAGCCATTCCTACACCGCAAAGCACACCCTCCTTGAGCTGCAGCGGCAGAACGGAATTCCACATCATCGCCTGATCTGCGACGTTGCAACAAGGTGGAATTCAACCCTACACATGTTAGACCGCCTTTACGAGCAGCGAAAGGCCATCACCGATTTCCTGATGTTACAAGCGGATAAAGGTACTCCCCTGTGTAACTTCGATGTCAGCCATTGGCAGCTCATGCGTGACACCTGCCGCTTGCTCAGGCCCTTTGAGGAGGCCACGCTATTCGTGAGTCGGCAGGACTATGGGATGAACGACGTCATTCCTCTGTTGCACGTCCTTGAACAAATGCTGTTAACAATGGCTGGTCAGGGTGCGGTAGACGTGGCGCACAGATCTCAACGCCACATGACCCCTGTGGGGGCAGGACAGGAAGAAGAGGAGGAGGTAGAGGAGGACATTTGTGCTCAGGAATTATTGAGTGAAATGGGTGGTTTTTCTACTCAGCGGACAGGAGTGGAGGAGCAGGAGCATCTGGTAGAGGAGGAGGAGACAGAGGACCCAGACGCACCGTGGCAGTATGCTGTGGAGATGGAGGCAGGGAGTCCCTCGCATTCCTTGGCACAAATGGCCCATAGCATGCTCGGTTGCTTGCGTAGCGACAGCCGAATAATAACCATCAGACAGAGGGATGACTTTTGGCTGTCCACCTTTTTGGACCCTCGCTACCGTTCAAAAATGGTGGCCTTTTTCACACCTGCTGAGAGGGAGGCCAAAATAACGTACTATAAAAACCACCTATGTAGTCAGTTGGTCTCTGCCTTTGTGCGCCAACGTCCATCCTCAGACACTGTGGGCCCTGTGCGCTCGCGTTCCGCTGCCATGGCAGCAGGGGAGGGGTGGGGTGGTAGGAGCAGTGGCAGCTCCACCAGCAGCGGCTGCCTCAGTCTGCAGTCGATGATGAGTAGCTTTCTTCACCAGCGCAGTGAGGAAACTACTAACCAGCCGCAGCAGCAGCAGCAGCAGCAGCAGCAGCATCAGGTGGACCTGGAGCAGGACCTCAAACAACAGGCTTGGGCCTACTTGGACAGCACCCTGCCAACCGAGGTAGACAATCCCCTTGACTACTGGTCAACGAAACTTGACCTTTGGCCCCAACTAGCTGAATTTGCCCTTGAAAGGCTGTCATGCCCGGCCAGTAGCGTGGCATCGGAGCGCGTGTTTAGTGCGGCAGGAGGTATTGTAACTCCGCGGAGGACACGACTGTCCACCCAAAGTGTGGAGAGACTCACGTTTGTGAAAATGAATCAGGCATGGATTAGTCTGGATTTCAAACCACCAGTTCCTGACACAACTGACTAAATCCGCCATGAATCATGCCTCAAACATGTGCCACTTTGAGGTCTCCTCACACACTGCTGGTGTGTAGAATTTTTTGACATAGGGTGCTGGCAGATTACGGGCCTCCCATAGCTGCTGCCAGGCCCCTAATCTGCCATAGGCCCCTATATACCGCCTCCTCATGCTGCTGCCAGGTCCAGAGTCTCTCATGGGTCCCTGTACGGCCTCCCATTGCTGCTGTCTCCATCGCCACACTCTGCCATGTGCCACTTTCAGGTCTCCTCACACTGCTGGTGTGTAGAATTTTTTGACATAGGGTGCTGGCAGATTATGGGCCTCCTATAGCTGCTGCCAGGCCCCTAATCTGCCATGGGCCCCTATACCGCCTCCTCATGCTGCTGCCAGGTCCACAGTGTCTCATGCCATGTGCCACTTTCAGGTCTCCTCACACTGCTGGTGTGTTGAATTTTTTGACATAGGGTGCTGGCAGATTACGGGCCTCCCATAGCTGCTGCCAGGCCCCTAATCTGCCATAGGCCCCTATATACCGCCTCCTCATGCTGCTGCCAGGTCCAGAGTCTCTCATGGTTCCCTGTACGGCCTCCCATTGCTGCTGTCTCCATCACCACACTCTGCCATGTGCCACTTTCAGGTCTCCTCACACACTGCTGGTGTGTAGAATTTTTTGACATAGGGTGCTGGCAGATTACGGGCCTCCCATAGCTGCTGCCAGGCCCTTAATCTGCCATAGGCCCCTATATACCGCCTCCTCATGCTGCTGCCAGGTCCAGAGTCTCTCATGGGTCCCTGTACGGCCTCCCATTGCTGCTGTCTCCATCGCCACACTCTGCCATGTGCCACTTTCAGGTCTCCTCACACTGCTGGTGTGTAGAATTTTTTGACATAGGGTGCTGGCAGATTACGGGCCTCCCATAGCTGCTGCCAGGCCCCTAATCTGCCATAGGCCCCTATATACCGCCTCCTCATGCTGCTGCCAGGTCCAGAGTCTCTCATGGGTCCCTGTACGGCCTCCTATTGCTGCTGTCTCCATCGCCACACTCTGCCATGTGCCACTTTCAGGTCTCCTCACACACTGCTGGTGTGTAGAATTTTTTGACATAGGGTGCTGGCAGATTACGGGCCTCCCATTGCTGCTGCCAGGCCCCTAATCTGCCATAGGCCCCTATATACCGCCTCCTCATGCTGCTGCCAGGTCCAGAGTCTCTCATGGGTCCCTGTACGGCCTCCCATTGCTGCTGTCTCCATCGCCACACTCTGCCATGTGCCACTTTCAGGTCTCCTCACACTTCTGGTGTGTAGAATTTTTTGACATAGGGTGCTGGCAGATTACGGGCCTCCCATAGCTGCTGCCAGGCCCCTAATCTGCCATAGGCCCATATATACCGCCTCCTCATGCTGCTGCCAGGTCCAGAGTCTCTCATGGGTCCCTGTACGGCCTCCTATTGCTGCTGTCTCCATCGCCACACTCTGCCATGTGCCACTTTCAGGTCTCCTCACACACTGCTGGTGTGTAGAATTTTTTGACATAGGGTGCTGGCAGATTACGGGCCTCCCATTGCTGCTGCCAGGCCCCTAATCTGCCATAGGCCCCTATATACCGCCTCCTCATGCTGCTGCCAGGTCCAGAGTCTCTCATGGGTCCCTGTACGGCCTCCCATTGCTGCTGTCTCCATCGCCACACTCTGCCATGTGCCACTTTCAGGTCTCCTCACACTGCTGGTGTGTAGAATTTTTTGACATAGGGTGCTGGCAGATTACGGGCCTCCCATAGCTGCTGCCAGGCCCCTAATCTGCCATAGGCCCCTATATACCGCCTCCTCATGCTGCTGCCAGGTCCAGAGTCTCTCATGGGTCCCTGTACGGCCTCCTATTGCTGCTGTCTCCATCGCCACACTCTGCCATGTGCCACTTTCAGGTCTCCTCACACACTGCTGGTGTGTAGAATTTTTTGACATAGGGTGCTGGCAGATTACGGGCCTCCCATTGCTGCTGCCAGGCCCCTAATCTGCCATAGGCCCCTATATACCGCCTCCTCATGCTGCTGCCAGGTCCAGAGTCTCTCATGGGTCCCTGTACGGCCTCCCATTGCTGCTGTCTCCATCGCCACACTCTGCCATGTGCCACTTTCAGGTCTCCTCACACTGCTGGTGTGTAGAATTTTTTGACATAGGGTGCTGGCAGATTACGGGCCTCCCATAGCTGCTGCCAGGCCCCTAATCTGCCATAGGCCCCTATATACCGCCTCCTCATGCTGCTGCCAGGTCCAGAGTCTCTCATGGGTCCCTGTACGGCCTCCTATTGCTGCTGTCTCCATCGCCACACTCTGCCATGTGCCACTTTCAGGTCTCCTCACACACTGCTGGTGTGTAGAATTTTTTGACATAGGGTGCTGGCAGATTACGGGCCTCCCATTGCTGCTGCCAGGCCCCTAATCTGCCATAGGCCCCTATATACCGCCTCCTCATGCTGCTGCCAGGTCCAGAGTCTCTCATGGGTCCCTGTACGGCCTCCCATTGCTGCTGTCTCCATCGCCACACTCTGCCATGTGCCACTTTCAGGTCTCCTCACACTGCTGGTGTGTAGAATTTTTTGACATAGGGTGCTGGCAGATTACGGGCCTCCCATAGCTGCTGCCAGGCCCCTAATCTGCCATAGGCCCCTATATACCGCCTCCTCATGCTGCTGCCAGGTCCAGAGTCTCTCATGGGTCCCTGTACGGCCTCCCATTGCTGCTGTCTCCATCGCCACACTCTGCCATGTGCCACTTTCAGGTCTCCTCACACTGCTGGTGTGTAGAATTTTTTGACATAGGGTGCTGGCAGATTACGGGCCTCCCATTGCTGCTGCCAGGCCCCTAATCTGCCATAGGCCCCTATATACCGCCTCCACATGCTGCTGCCAGGTCCAGAGTCTCTCATGGGTCCCTGTACGGCCTCCTATTGCTGCTGTCTCCATCGCCACACTCTGCCATGTGCCACTTTCAGGTCTCCTCACACACTGCTGGTGTGTAGAATTTTTTGACATAGGGTGCTGGCAGATTACGGGCCTCCCATTGCTGCTGCCAGGCCCCTAATCTGCCATAGGCCCCTATATACCGCCTCCTCATGCTGCTGCCAGGTCCAGAGTCTCTCATGGGTCCCTGTACGGCCCCCCATTGCTGCTGTCTCCATCGCCACACTCTGCCATGTGCCACTTTCAGGTCTCCTCACACTGCTGGTGTGTAGAATTTTTTGACATAGGGTGCTGGCAGATTACGGGCCTCCCATAGCTGCTGCCAGGCCCCTAATCTGCCATAGGCCCCTATATACCGCCTCCTCATGCTGCTGCCAGGTCCAGAGTCTCTCATGGGTCCCTGTACGGCCTCCTATTGCTGCTGTCTCCATCGCCACACTCTGCCATGTGCCACTTTCAGGTCTCCTCACACACTGCTGGTGTGTAGAATTTTTTGACATAGGGTGCTGGCAGATTACGGGCCTCCCATTGCTGCTGCCAGGCCCCTAATCTGCCATAGGCCCCTATATACCGCCTCCTCATGCTGCTGCCAGGTCCAGAGTCTCTCATGGGTCCCTGTACGGCCTCCCATTGCTGCTGTCTCCATCGCCACACTCTGCCATGTGCCACTTTCAGGTCTCCTCACACTGCTGGTGTGTAGAATTTTTTGACATAGGGTGCTGGCAGATTACGGGCCTCCCATAGCTGCTGCCAGGCCCCTAATCTGCCATAGGCCCCTATATACCGCCTCCTCATGCTGCTGCCAGGTCCAGAGTCTCTCATGGGTCCCTGTACGGCCTCCTATTGCTGCTGTCTCCATCGCCACACTCTGCCATGTGCCACTTTCAGGTCTCCTCACACACTGCTGGTGTGTAGAATTTTTTGACATAGGGTGCTGGCAGATTACGGGCCTCCCATAGCTGCTGCCAGGCCCCTAATCTACCATAGGCCCCTATATACCGCCTCCTCATGCTGCTGCCAGGTCCAGAGTCTCTCATGGGTCCCTGTACGGCCTCCCATTGCTGCTGTCTCCATCGCCACACTCTGCCATGTGCCACTTTCAGGTCTCCTCACACTGCTGGTGTGTAGAATTTTTTGACATAGGGTGCTGGCAGATTACGGGCCTCCCATAGCTGCTGCCAGGCCCCTAATCTGCCATAGGCCCCTATATACCGCCTCCTCATGCTGCTGCCAGGTCCAGAGTCTCTCATGGGTCCCTGTACGGCCTCCCATTGCTGCTGTCTCCATCGCCACACTCTGCCATGTGCCACTTTCAGGTCTCCTCACACTGCTGGTGTGTAGAATTTTTTGACATAGGGTGCTGGCAGATTACGGGCCTCCCATAGCTGCTGCCAGGCCCCTAATCTGCCATAGGCCCCTATATACCGCCTCCTCATGCTGCTGCCAGGTCCAGAGTCTCTCATGGGTCCCTGTACGGCCTCCCATTGCTGCTGTCTCCATCGCCACACTCTGCCATGTGCCACTTTCAGGTCTCCTCACACACTGCTGGTGTGTAGAATTTTTTGACATAGGGTGCTGGCAGATTACGGGCCTCCTATAGCTGCTGCCAGGCCCCTAATCTGCCATAGGCCCCTATATATTGCCTCCTCATGCTGCTGCCAGGTCCAGAGTCTCTCATGGGTCCCTGTACGGCCTCCCATTGCTGCTGTCTGCATCGCCACACTCTGCCATGTGCCACTTTCAGGTCTCCTCACACACTGCTGGTGTGTAGAATTTTTTGACATAGGGTGCTGGCGGATTACGGGCCTCCTATAGCTGCTGCCAGGCCCCTAATCTGCCATAGGCCCCTATATACCGCCTCCTCATGCTGCTGCCAGGTCCAGAGTCTCTCATGGGTCCCTGTACGGCCTCCCATTGCTGCTGTCTCCATCGCCACACTCTGCCATGTGCCACTTTCAGGTCTCCTCACACTGCTGGTGTGTTCAATTTTTTGACATAGGGTGCTGGCAGATTACGGGCCTCCCATTGCTGCTGCCAGGCACGTAATCTGCCATGGGCCCCCGTACCGACTCCTCATGCTGTGACGTTGCAACAAGGTGGAATTCAACCCTACATATGTTAGACCGCCTTTACGAACAGCGAAAGGCCATCACAGATTTCCTGATGTTAAAAGCGGATAAAGGTACTCTCTGTGTAACTTAGATGTCAGCCATTGGCAGCTCATGCGTGACACCTGCGCTTGCTCAGGCCCTTTGAGGAGGCCACGCTATACGTGAGTCGGCAGGACTATGGGATGAACGACGTCATTCCTCTGTTGCACGTCCTGGAACAAATGCTGTTAACAATGGCTGGTCAGGGTGCGGTAGACGTGGCGCACAGATCTCAACGCCACATGACCCCTGTGGGGGCAGGACAGGAAGAAGAGGAGGAGGTAGAGGAGGACATTGGTGCTCAGGAATTATTGAGTGAAATGGGTGGTTTTTCCACTCAGCGGACAGGAGTGGAGGAGCAGGAGCATCTGGTAGAGGAGGAGGAGGAGACAGAGGACCCAGACGCACCGTGGCAGTATGCTGTGGAGATGGAGGTAGGGAGTCCCTCGCATTCCTTGGCACAAATGGCCCATAGCATGCTCGCTTGCTTGCGTAGCGACAGCCGAATAATAACCATCAGACAGAGGGATGACTTTTGGCTGTCCACCTTGTTGGACCCTCGCTACCGTTCAAAAATGGTGGCCTTTTTCACACCTGCTGAGAGGGAGGCCAAAATAACGTACTATAAAAACCACCTATGTAGTCAGCTGGTCTCTGCCTTTCTGCGCCAACGTCCATCCTCAGACACTGTGGGCCCTGTGCGCTCGCGTTCCGCTGCCATGGCAGCAGGGGAGGGGTGGGGTGGTAGGAGCAGTGGCAGCTCCACCAGCAGCGGCTGCCTCAGTCTGCAGTCGATGATGAGTAGCTTTCTTCACCAGCGCAGTGAGGAAACTACTAACCAGCCGCAGCAGCAGCAGCATCAGGTGGACCTGGAGCAGGACCTCAAACAACAGGCTTGGGCCTACTTGGACAGCACCCTGCCAACCGAGGTAGACAATCCCCTTGACTACTGGGCAACGAAACTTGACCTTTGACCCCAACTAGCTGAATTTGCCCTTGAAAGGCTGTCATGCCCGGCCAGTAGCGTGGCATCGGAGCGCGTGTTTAGTGCGGCAGGAGGTATTGCAACTCCGCGGAGGACACGACTGTCCACCCAAAGTGTGGAGAGACTCACGTTTGTGAAAATGAATCAGGCGTGGATTAGTCTGGATTTCAAACCACTAGTTCCTGACACAACTGACTAAATCCGCCATGAATCATGCCCCAAACATGTGCCACTTTCAGGTCTCCTCACACACTGCTTGTGTTTTCAATTTTTTGACATAGGGTGCTGGCAGATTACGGGCCTCCCATAGCTGCTGCCAGGCCCCTAATCTGCCATGGGCCCCTATATACCGCCTCCTCATGCTGCTGCCAGGTCCAGAGTGTCTCATGCCATGTGCCACTTTCAGGTCTCCTCACACACTGCTGGTGTGTTCAATTTTTTGTCATAGGGTGCTGGCAGATTACGGGCCTCCTATAGCTGCTGCCAGACCCCTAATCTGCCATGGGCCCCTATACCGCCTCCTCATGCTGCTGCCAGGTCCAGAGTCTCTCATGGGTCCCTGTACGGCCTCCCATTGCTGCTGTCTCCATCGCCACACTCTGCCATGTGCCACTTTCAGGTCTCCTCACACACTGCTGGTGTGTTCCATTTTTTGTCATAGGGTGCTGGCAGATTACGGGCTTCCCATTGCTGCTGCCAGGCCTGTAATCTGCCATGGGCCCCCGTACCGCCTGGTCACGCTGCTGCTGGGTCCACAGTGTGACATGGGTCCTTGTACCGCCTCCCATTGCTCCCACTGCATGTGCCACTTTCAGGTCTCCTCACACTCCTGCTGGTTTCCATTTTGTCATAGGTTGCTGTATGGCCTCCCATTGCTGCTGCCTCCACCGCCACACTGTGGCTCCAAACACTGGTTTTGGCCCCGTGACTGGCCAAATGAGTGAAGTGTGCGGTGATTCTAAGATCGACGGCACTCATCTGCATGTCATACTGAGTGACAGTATTATTTCTCTTCCCCAGCAGACTCCAAGGGCATTTAAATTAAAGGTACAGTGTTCTGCACTAATATTAAGTCTCTCTGAAGCCTAGAAACACCCTTTTTTAAGTTAAATTCACAGCGAATTTATTCGACTCGAATCGAATATTGTCCACGAATTCGCCGAATCAGTCGAATCGAATTTTTCATTTCTTCGCTCATCTCTAATTATTATCAATGAGACGAAAAGGGGAAAGCCAAAAATTTGAACTGTCACTGGAACAAGTATAGGGAAGAAGTCTTCAAATGGGGACCCAGGTGACAGCAGTCCAAGAGGATATCTACTGTATTTTGGAGAGATTTTTTCTTACTTTCTATTATTTTTACTTGATGTGAAGGGAAACAGATGGCAAAATCACCTGAAGGAGGCTTTACCATTCCCCCATCTATTCAAAATTTAAAATTTTTTATTTTTTTGCTTCAGATGTACTTTAAGTCCCTGTCCCCACAGAAAGTACTAGTTCACTGCACTGGCTGCCACTCACCCAATGAATTAAATTCAAAATACTAACAACATTTTACAAAGCCATCCACAAGTCAGCCCCCAGCTACATCACTAACCTAATCTCAAAATACCAACCAAATCGCACTCTTCATTCCTCCTAAGATCTCCTGCTCTCTAGTTCCCTTGTCACCTCCTCCCATTCTCGCCTGCAGGACTTCTCTCGAGCCTCCCCCATCCTACAGAATTTCCCTACCCCAATCTGTCCAACTATCTCCTACTCTGTCCATTTTTAGGCGATCCTTGAAAACTTTTCTTCTCAGAGAAGCCTATCCTGCCTCCACCTGATAATCGTATATGCATTTTATCCATCAGCTCATCCCCAACAGTTACTACCTTTTGCATCACATGACCCTTCCCTTTTAGATTGTAAGCTCTAACGAGCAGGGCCTTCTGCTTTCTCTTGTATTCAACTGTACTGCTTGACCTCAGGCTGTAAAGCACTGCGCTATATAAATCCTGCATTAAAATAATAATACTTGACTGCAAACATTCTGTACACACATTAGAACCAATTTTTGGTGGAGACCAATTAACCAACCAGTATGGTCTAAACAGAGGGAAAAAGCTAAAAGAACCCAATGGAAGGTAAAAATATAGAGTATGCACATAGTGCCATGTTGGGCTTTCATAACAGGATTTCTGCATGATTTCTGCACAATATCGGCATAGGACAGTATAGCCTGGCATTGGAAGCATTCAGGTACTATCCCTATCGCCTTTAGCCCAGGACTGCCAGCTCTTCTCTGGTTTATATATTAGCATTTATAATTGTGTTCTATAATCCATACAGTGTTTGTGTTGGGAACAGGACCTTCTCCAAGCTCATGAACTCTGTGTGCTCTCTAAATAAGAGAAACTTGGATTCCATGGTAGAGCTGAGATACATAGCTGCGTGGCTCTTATCAGCATTTATTGCAGGGGCAATAAAGGTTTATGAGCTGCAGGGTGCAGCCTGCTGACAAAGGGTGGTGACAGCTGTCCCCAGCTTTCTGGTGCTGTTGACAGAGGATCAAAGAACAGATTTACACCCTGGATTTACGACAGTTCTAAGATCAGGTGGATAAGATCCTGCCAAATCTCACAAAGACTTTTTACCTGCATGGAGAATACAAGAGCTATGAGATTGTGGTTTACACAGTGTAGTTTATCACAGTCATTATCACATTTCTCCATTTCTCATGACTGCATGGCTGCAAGAAAAATGTTTTCTGCCATTTATAGTTAAATATCAACACCATGATAATAATATTAAGATGATGTATGTTCTGTAATAGTAAGGCACCCATGGGTCAGATTCAGAATCCAAGACATGCTCCCAACTTTAGTTTTTACAGCCTCTAGATTAGGATCAGACAATTGTTTTCTTGGTTTCTGTTGGGAACAATTAATGTTTGTGGTAAACTGGGTTTCAGAGATATGGGTCTTTAACAACAGTACATTATGAAAGCTACCTTAAAGGACAAGGAGGAGAACCATGAGGGCTGCTAGTGCTGTCGTAATGCTAGTTGTCTGCCTGTTATGCTGATGCTCTGGCTTGCTTGGTGCCACTTTCTCAGACCAAGTATAGGGATATATTTTTCCAGGTTTGAGCCATAAATGTTTTTTTTTAAGCCACACAACAACAATTATCAAAGGAACTGCAGTAAATGGAAACCTTCATATTCTGATACATAGTTTTCTGGCACCAGGACCTTTATGATTCTGGTGCACACCTTCGGGTACTAGGGAGGTTTTTAAAATAATTCCCTGCTACAAGGCTGCACTAAGACTGGCCAAACAATATGGTAGTGTGACAAGGGCACTCCTACCTGAAAAAAGAAGGTTACTAAATGATCCACGCGGAGTAATATGGATTCAAAAAATCCAGGCAATACTTTATTTGATCACATAGATCATAAGGAGGTTAAACATGAGCACGGTGAACATGTCAAACAAAATAAAATCATGTTAAAAAGCACTTGGCGTCTTCATTATAGGGTCATCTTAGCAAGTAGAGCACCATATAAGGCAATATAGAGTAATGGTGAGGTAGTTTCGCCTAGATTTCCATGGATTTCCAGCTTATATTGGAGTAAGCCATGTATTCAGCAGATATGTTCCCAATATATGTCAGGAGCCTCTTGGTATATGGAAGCTGGAATACAAAAATACACAATGTGTATAAGAAAATGTAGGAGCTGAATCGCATCCAAGCCTCACCAAGCCTCCCTCTACAGTAATTCGTGGACACTTCTATTACCTTCTCAGTTATGAGACTGTCATACCGACTTCTCAAATGTAGGGACTTCCTGGGTAGCCACCCCAAGTGAAACAAAGTCCACAGTACCAGATGATTCTGAGGATATATATAAAAAGATAAGTGTATATATCACAGGCATCAAGTAACCCCTGAAAATAAGAACCACAATATGAGTATATTACCATCAAAAAAGATCAAGAAGACTCCCGTCGACTTGAAATAGGATCAGGTCCTTGATGCTTGTTTAGAGATGTATAGGGGGGTGGGAAGCCAGGTAGTCACAATACGTAAATTCCAGACACATATAGTGTATATATAGCAGGCCGTATGTACCTGAGTCTATATACCCAATGTAGGGTTTCCAAAAATTACTCGATCTGAGAAAATTGAAGCGGTTTCATTAGGATATGGCTATGTCACAGCATACAGTGCCAAAAAATAGGATAGCGTGTATATATATATATATATATTATCCTCCAAAGAGGATTTCCAAAAAATTCCCCGAGTATGCAGGGTAAATTAGGCCCGTATAACATGCCTTCTTAACTCCATAAATGCTCTATAAATCTAAACAGCTGTAAGCTTGAATAACTTGCCACCGGTGGAAGGTATATTCCCCTGGGGGATTGCCGTTTGCGAGCCGCTGTGATAGTAGCCTTATGGTAGTTTTTCAGAGGGCCTCGTGCCTTCCTAGCAAGGAGCTGTGACACCGCCGTTCCTTCCCACCTCGTGGGCGCCGCACCCTGTGAAGACGCCGAGCGTAGTGACGTCAATACGTTGACGCGTTTCGTCCGCCAATCACCGCAGACTTCGTCAGAACTGGGAGGGGACTTCAGTCCTTTGCCTTATATGGTGCACTAATTGCATACCAAAGAATCTCCACCTCGCCATCTTGTGTTGAAAGAGTATCACTACATTTGAAATATCCAAAGTGAATTAAAACACATATATTAAATTTAAATTGACTGCTGGCAATAGCAAGGGGAGACCATATTACTGTAAATCAGATCATCTTTGAAGAGGATACTGGAAAGAACTTATTATTATAGTAATTATTATTCAAAGAGGGAGACATCCAGACAGGGTTCAATTTCCTAATTTTAGTATTGATCTAATTATTATAGGAGTTTAATGTATAGTGGGAATAAGGAGAATCGCATAGTTAGATTCATACTTTCTCCAGATAAACCAATCTTTCATTCCCATATATAGTGCCCCAGTACAGGTTATAACTCAATGTATATTAAAGGTTCCAGGAAATTCAATTCAAAAAAACTCCAAAATTGAGTTCTGTGTTTAGACCATATGGGACAAGTGCACCCAGGGTATAAATCCAGAATTTTTCTTTTTGTAGGAGGACTTTATCAAAGTCCCCCCGACGAGCTGAAATATTCAGCAGGAAAATCCCTTTCACTTTCAAACCTTCTGTTTTACCCCCGTGTACTTCTTTAAAGTGTTGTGCCAGTGGGTTCTCTTTCTCTCCCTTCCTTACATTCCTATTTTCATTTCTGATATCTCTCAGATGTTCACCAATCCTAGTCCTGAGGTTCCTTTTTGTTTTTCCTATATACATCTTCTTGCATGGACATTCTATCATGTATATTATTCTACTACTGGAGCAATTAATAAAGCTTCGTATCTGGAATGCCTTAGATTTATCATTGTTGTAGAACTGATTAGACTTATGTACAAATGGACAAATTTGGCAGTGGCCACATGGGAACATACCACATAGGCCAGTCCTCCTAGTTAACCAATTTCTTTGTGGTGCCCTCTGAAACTCTGATTGTACTAATATATCATTTAAGTTCCGAGCCCTTTTCGCTACCATTTGGGGGCTCTCCCCTACCACTCTTGCTATCTGTGGATTTTGAGTTAGTAAGTACCAATGAGAGTCCAGGGCCTTCTTAACTTCGCCCCATTGTTGTCCAAATTTAGTTATGAATCTTACCGGTTGATTTGCCGAATTCGCCCCTGCCTTTGATTTTGATTTATTTATAAGCTCCTCTCTTGTTCTACCAAGGGCTCTTCTTTTTGCTCTTCTTAGGGTTCTATGTGAATAACCTCTTTCTCTAAACCTCTTGTAGAGCTGAATAGATTCATTTCTATATTCAGCTTCTTCTGTACAGTTCCTTTTTATTCTCTGAAACTGACCAATGGGTATTCCCTGTTTTAAACTTTTTGGATGATAGCTATTAGCATGTAAAAGTGTATTGGCCGCTGTTTCCTTTCTAAACGTTTTGGTGACTAATTTATTTCCGTAGATAGAGATTGATAGATCCAAAAATGTTATTACCTCTCTATCTACTGTGTAAGTAAGTTTGATATTCCTATCATTCTCGTTTAGGAATTCCATGTATTTTTTTTTTTTTTTTTAGCTCATCTATACCTCCATCCCAAACCATCAGGACATCATCAATGTATCGTAACCATGTTATTGCATGTTGCTTATAGGGAGTGGAGGGATATACCAACTCCTCTTCCCATAACCCTAGATGTAAACATGCAAATGCCGGGGCCCAGGGTGCTCCCATGGAGGTACCACATATTTGCTGATAGAAGGAACCCAGGAACTGAAAACAGTTATGGGTCAGCATAAACTCCAACAGGTCCAATATAAATTCATTTTGAGTCTCCATTTCAGGGAAGTATGTCTCCAGAAAATGGGCCACAGCTCTCCGTCCCCAGACGTGTGGAATAGAGGTATATAATGATTCCACATCAATGCCCACCAGAAATGCACCCTTGGGTACTTTTACATTTGGAATCTTTTTCAATACATCTCCCGTATCCCTTACATAGGATCTGAGTTCCAGGACAAGATCCTTAATTAAATCGTCTACAAATTTACCTATTGGTTCCAACGGACCACCAATAGCCGATACTATAGGGCGTCCCGGTGGTTGAGTAGGGTTTTTATGTATTTTTGGAATTTCATAAAGGGTGGGGATGTTATAGGCGTCAACTGTCAACATGTCACATTCCCGTTTAGTTAATAAGTTTGCTTCACGTGCCAGTTCCACTTTTTTATTTAGGGCAACCACGAGTTTGGGGAAAGGATTATTGTGTAGTTTACGATATGTATCCGGGCTCTTCAACTGTCTAAGTACCTCCTTTTCATATTCCGCACTCTCTAGTAATACTACATTTCCCCCTTTGTCACTTTTTTTAATCACAATATTTTTAGCATTCTTAAGTTCCCTCAGGGCTGTTCTTTCACCCCTAGTAAGGTTATCGGTGTTCCTCATTGTCCAGTCTATTTTTCCAAGGTCATCATGTACTAGGTCTAGAAAAGTACTTAGCCATTTATTTTCCCTAATATTCGGCATTCTTTTAGATGGAGTTTTAAGTCTAGTGTGTCTTTTCCACTTATTTGAGACATCCACCTCCCCAGTCTCACCACTTATAGGGGTCTCCTCAAGAAGACTAATAAGATCACTTAGTGCCTGTTGTTCCCTCTCTGAATTAAGGTCACAGGGATTTAGTTCTTCTTTAGATAGATATGGAATTCTTAAAAGTATCTTTCTCAGGAAAAGATTTAGATCTTTAGAGACCTCAAACAGGTCCATTTTATCCGTAGGAGAAAAGGTCAAGCCTTTCCGTAGTAAATCATAATGTCTTTTTTTCAACACAAAGTTGGAAAGATTTATTACCTTAAGATCATTGGTTCCCTCCTCTGGGTTAGTCTTTACCTCTTGTGGCTTCTGGTTCGATTTTGATTGGGTGGTTTTAGGGCAACTATGGTACTTTTCTCTTCCTTTGTCCCATTTATTTGTTTGCTTGTCTGTTTTAATATCCCCTTATTCTCGCCAGCCGTTTTCCTCTAAAAAACTGACAGATCTCTTATTACTTTCATCGTCATCTTCGCTCATTGACGAATATCGTCTATTATTCCTAGAGAAATTTTTTTGCGTTTTGATCGACTCCTTCCTCTACTATTTGTTAGATCAAATATCTCGCCTTTCTCCCAGTCCTCTAGATCTCTTCTAAATTTTTGTTGTTTTGTAAATTTCAGATTTTTTTGTATTTTTTCTATCTCTTTTCTAAGGAAGTCATTATGTTTATCAAACTCAGGATCATTCTTCAGGGGATCAAGTGATTTTGCACTTTCATTAATTTCATTAGAGAGTTCATTCAATTGAACCTTCTCTTCTTCCACAATTAGTCGCATGATCCCTATGCCTGTTTGAGGTCTATAAAGATCTAAATCTTTTCCTGAGAAAGATCCTTTTAAGAATTCCATATCTATCTAAAGAAGAACTAAATCCCTGTGACCTTAATTCAGAGAGGGAACAACAGGCACTAAGTGATCTTATTAGTCTTCTTGAGGAGACCCCTATAAGTGGTGAGACTGGGGAGGTGGATGTCTCAAATAAGTGGAAAAGACACACTAGACTTAAAACTCCATCTAAAAGAATGCCGAATATTAGGGAAAATAAATGGCTAAGTACTTTTCTAGACCTAGTACATGATGACCTTGGAAAAATAGACTGGACAATGAGGAACACCGATAACCTTACTAGGGGTGAAAGAACAGCCCTGAGGGAACTTAAGAATGCTAAAAATATTGTGATTAAAAAAAGTGACAAAGGGGGAAATGTAGTATTACTAGAGATTGCGGAATATGAAAAGGAGGTGCTTAGACAGTTGAAGAGCCCGGATACATATCGTAAACTACACAATAATCCTTTCCCCAAACTCGTGGTTGCCCTAAATAAAAAAGTGGAACTGGCACGTGAAGCAAACTTATTAACTAAACGGGAATGTGACATGTTGACAGTTGACGCCTATAACATCCCCACCTTTTATGTAATTCCAAAAATACATAAAAACCCTACTCAACCACCGGGACGCCCTATAGTATCGGCTATTGGTGGTCCGTTGGAACCAATAGGTAAATTTGTAGACGATTTAATTAAGGATCTTGTCCTGGAACTCAGATCCTATGTGAGGGATACGGGAGATGTATTGAAAAAGATTCTAAATCTAAAAGTACCCAAGGGTGCATTTCTGGTGGGCATTGATGTGGAATCATTATATACCTCTATTCCACACGTCTGGGGACGGAGAGCTGTGGCCCATTTTCTGGAGACATACTTCCCTGAAATGGAGACTCAAAATGAATTTATATTGGACCTGTTGGAGTTTATGCTGACCCATAACTGTTTTCAGTTCCTGGGTTCCTTCTATCAGCAAATATGTGGTACCTCCATGGGAGCACCCTGGGCCCCGGCATTTGCATGTTTACATCTAGGGTTATGGGAAGAGGAGTTGGTATATCCCTCCACTCCCTATAAGCAACATGCAATAACATGGTTGCGATACATTGATGATGTCCTGATGGTTTGGGATGGAGGTATAGATGAGCTAAAAAAAAAAAAAAAAAATACATGGAATTCCTAAACGAGAATGATAGGAATATCAAACTTACTTACACAGTAGATAGAGAGGTAATAACATTTTTGGATCTATCAATCTCTATCTACGGAAATAAATTAGTCACCAAAACGTTTAGAAAGGAAACAGCGGCCAATACACTTTTACATGCTAATAGCTATCATCCAAAAAGTTTAAAACAGGGAATACCCATTGGTCAGTTTCAGAGAATAAAAAGGAACTGTACAGAAGAAGCTGAATATAGAAATGAATCTATTCAGCTCTACAAGAGGTTTAGAGAAAGAGGTTATTCACATAGAACCCTAAGAAGAGCAAAAAGAAGAGCCCTTGGTAGAACAAGAGAGGAGCTTATAAATAAATCAAAATCAAAGGCAGGGGCGAATTCGGCAAATCAACCGGTAAGATTCATAACTAAATTTGGACAACAATGGGGCGAAGTTAAGAAGGCCCTGGACTCTCATTGGTACTTACTAACTCAAAATCCACAGATAGCAAGAGTGGTAGGGGAGAGCCTCCAAATGGTAGCGAAAAGGGCTCGGAACTTAAATGATATATTAGTACAATCAGAGTTTCAGAGGGCACCACAAAGAAATTGGTTAACTAGGAGGACTGGCCTATGTGGTATGTTCCCATGTGGCCACTGCCAAATTTGTCCATTTGTACATAAGTCTAATCAGTTCTACAACAATGATAAATCTAAGGCATTCCAGATACGAAGCTTTATTAATTGCTCCAGTAGTAGAATAATATACATGATAGAATGTCCATGCAAGAAGATGTATATAGGAAAAACAAAAAGGAACCTCAGGACTAGGATTGGTGAACATCTGAGAGATATCAGAAATGAAAATAGGAATGTAAGGAAGGGAGAGAAAGAGAACCCACTGGCACAACACTTTAAAGAAGTACACGGGGGTAAAACAGAAGGTTTGAAAGTGAAAGGGATTTTCCTGCTGAATATTTCAGCTCGTCGGGGGGACTTTGATAAAGTCCTCCTACAAAAAGAAAAATTCTGGATTTATACCCTGGGTGCACTTGTCCCATATGGTCTAAACACAGAACTCAATTTTGGAGTTTTTTTGAATTGAATTTCCTGGAACCTTTAATATACATTGAGTTATAACCTGTACTGGGGCACTATATATGGGAATGAAAGATTGGTTTATCTGGAGAAAGTATGAATCTAACTATGCGATTCTCCTTATTCCCACTATACATTAAACTCCTATAATAATTAGATCAATACTAAAATTAGGAAATTGAACCCTGTCTGGATGTCTCCCTCTTTGAATAATAATTACTATAATAATAAGTTCTTTCCAGTATCCTCTTCAAAGATGATCTGATTTACAGTAATATGGTCTCCCCTTGCTATTGCCAGCAGTCAATTTAAATTTAATATATGTGTTTTAATTCACTTTGGATATTTCAAATGTAGTGATACTCTTTCAACACAAGATGGCGAGGTGGAGATTCTTTGGTATGCAATTAGTGCACCATATAAGGCAAAGGACTGAAGTCCCCTCCCAGTTCTGACGAAGTCTGCGGTGATTGGCGGACGAAACGCGTCAACGTATTGACGTCACTACGCTCGGCGTCTTCACAGGGTGCGGCGCCCACGAGGTGGGAAGGAACGGCGGTGTCACAGCTCCTTGCTAGGAAGGCACGAGGCCCTCTGAAAAACTACCATAAGGCTACTATCACAGCGGCTCGCAAACGGCAATCCCCCAGGGGAATATACCTTCCACCGGTGGCAAGTTATTCAAGCTTACAGCTGTTTAGATTTATAGAGCATTTATGGAGTTAAGAAGGCATGTTATACGGGCCTAATTTACCCTGCATACTCGGGGAATTTTTTGGAAATCCTCTTTGGAGGATAATATATATATATATATATACACGCTATCCTATTTTTTGGCACTGTATGCTGTGACATAGCCATATCCTAATGAAACCGCTTCAATTTTCTCAGATCGAGTAATTTTTGGAAACCCTACATTGGGTATATAGACTCAGGTACATACGGCCTGCTATATATACACTATATGTGTCTGGAATTTACGTATTGTGACTACCTGGCTTCCCACCCCCCTATACATCTCTAAACAAGCATCAAGGACCTGATCCTATTTCAAGTCGACGGGAGTCTTCTTGATCTTTATTGATGGTAATATACTCATATTGTGGTTCTTATTTTCAGGGGTTACTTGATGCCTGTGATATATACACTTATCTTTTTATATATATCCTCAGAATCATCTGGTACTGTGGACTTTGTTTCACTTGGGGTGGCTACCCAGGAAGTCCCTACATTTGAGAAGTCGGTATGACAGTCTCATAACTGAGAAGGTAATAGAAGTGTCCACGAATTACTGTAGAGGGAGGCTTGGTGAGGCTTGGATGCGATTCAGCTCCTACATTTTCTTATACACATTGTGTATTTTTGTATTCCAGCTTCCATATACCAAGAGGCTCCTGACATATATTGGGAACATATCTGCTGAATACATGGCTTACTCCAATATAAGCTGGAAATCCATGGAAATCTAGGCGAAACTACCTCACCATTACTCTATATTGCCTTATATGGTGCTCTACTTGCTAAGATGACCCTATAATGAAGACGCCAAGTGCTTTTTAACATGATTTTATTTTGTTTGACATGTTCACCGTGCTCATGTTTAACCTCCTTATGATCTATGTGATCAAATAAAGTATTGCCTGGATTTTTTGAATCCATATTACTCCGCGTGGATCATTTAGTAACCTTCTTTTTTCAGGTAGGAGTGCCCTTGTCACACTACCATATTGTTTGGCATGCATTTTCTTGGGTTTATGGATTCACACTTGTATAAGTGAGTCGGAGATATGACAATGACACCAGCTATTTGTGTCATTTTAGGTGGCTTGTTTCTGTTCTATTTTTGTGCACTAAGACTGGAACTGTCCCTGGTCATTTCCTTTAGTTGAATCCTCTGTACTGAGATTCTACAGAGAGCTCTCAGGCCACTTACTGTATCTGATGATGAATCCAAAGGTATCCCATACTCTGTGCTTCACTACAGACATAGAATGGAGGTTAGGAGAACATATATGGTCCTAACGTAGCTTCCAACTGTCCCCGGTGTGAAGGGACTGTCATTAGTTTGGAACAAAATCTCTCTGTTCTCTTTCCTCCTCATATGTCCTTCTTTTTTGGTTTCATGTATAGACCTGTACGAAGAAATGCACTATTAGCTACCAGAAGTGTTATACTGCAATAAACTGAACATCCAACCACTAAATTATTGAATTTGTTAGTCTGAAAAGCCAGCGGAGAAAAACATCAGTTGTGGGTTTAATCAATAATTTTTTGAGTATCGGCATATATGGTCTTCATGGACCACGTAATATGAAGCATCGCAGGGACTTGTGCTTAGCTTTCATACTTTACACTAAAATATCCCTTTTTTCAAAGAAAGTTACAAGGTATGTCCTACTATCCTCCAGCACTCCAGGCAATAGAACACTAATAAGATAAAAAATAGAAGAAGATGAAGATCAATGCAAGGAGATGCTAACATCACTGCCTATAGCTGACCATTCATGGAACTTTTTTGTTTTGATCATCCACCTCTCTGATCAAAAAAATGTGTTCTCCCATCTGCACAATCAAGATGGATGGAGGAATCCTCCCTCCTGTGTTATTTTATTCTGATAGTGGGACTCCTCCGCTGTCAGAATACATTGATCAGCGCTGCAGCCAATTGGCTGCAGTGCTGATCAAACAAGAATTTTCAAACATTTCCATTTGAGAGAAGCCAATTGTTAGATTTACTGCTCTCTAGTGGGAATGGCCATAGATAAATCAAAATTCGGCTGGTCCCTGCTGAAGCAGACAAATTTCAATCTATCTATGGGCAGCCAAAGTGGATAGGAACAAGAGGAACAATAGCCTAGCCTGTTTGATCCACATTCTCTTAACAGCAATTAGTTAAAGGTATTTTCCTCATCCCATAGTCATATCCAGCCATCACTTTATATCCGTGCTCAGTTTCTGTTCACCATTATACAAAATAATATACAATATACAATAAGATACGTATGTACATTATACATGAGAAATCTTTACATGAAACTGCAACAGACCCACCTACAAAATGCAAGAAAGCTTTATCATGGAGCAAATGAGAGTCCAAAATGAGATAGAAGGACTGAAGAAGTCTAGTACTATGTATTGCATCCTACCTCTATGTAATTAAGTAGTTTTATTATAGTAATTAGGATATAACTCATTACCATTTTAATGAACTGGTTTCCTAAACATTATCAACAAAAGATTATTGTCCTTTAAATACACTCCAAAAAGTGACAGCAATAGAGCATTTACAGTGCAGTAAAACGGATATTATTAGCTGGATTGTCTAAGCAACCATTTACCTGGCTCTGTTATCGGCTATAACCTGACACTTGTAAGTGGAGAAAGATTGTAAAGTGTCTATACACTTGTAAAATATACTGCTAGCAGATTGCATCTAATACTTGAATTCTGTGCAGGAGATGACAATTAAATTGACTGATATGGCTATAAAGTCTCATTTTTATCAAATCTTCCTATTCTTCAGTCTGTGATGTTTTATAGCATCATTAGGCCTAAGTGTGTATTAATCTCACTAGTTCAACAAATAAAATGGGAATTTAAGCTGTTTGCCCTGTAATAACTTAAACCACGGCTGAATGTTCGGTAGTCTGAGCGTGCATATGTCAAGCACTTTGATGTTCCTGTATTTGCCTTACTATAGTATAGTTAACCCTCAATACATGTTATACTTAGGAAAAAGACATGCTAATGTCATTCAAAAACTCGTATGTAAAATGTTCCTATCTATCTACAACACTATATTGGTGCCTCCACCAATGTAGACCACATGGTCCAGTTCCCAAAGAATTCATTTGTTCACAGTTTTAGAAATTAGGAGCAACTTATATTAAAGCTTAAAGCAGAATTCCGGGCAAAAATTTTTTTGCACCGTACAGTGGGGCTGTGCCCACACTGCATTGGCTAACTGCTTGTTTTTGTCTAGGAGTGATAAGAGCAGAGATGTGCTTACCTAATCCGCCGATCCTCCAAGCGCCAGACCGGTCCCTGCCACTTCTGCCACCCTGCACGCTAGCCGTCTTGTGAATGGATTGTTTCTGAAGTCATCATGCCTATAGACTGGCTCTGGGCGTGAGGACGGCAGAAACAGTCAACTGCTGGATGTGGGGGAACGCCATTTTAGGGAGTTTCAAAGGACTGGGTAAGTATAGCCCTTCGGAGGCCCCCTGGACAAACCGAGCAGTTAACCCATGCAGTGCGGGTACAGCCCCACTGCATGGGACAAAAAAAAAATTTAACCATATAACCTATTGACTCCAATGCATTTCAGTTATACGTTTCGATGAAATGGAATCACGTTTGCTTGTGCCTAATACCTCCATTATCAGAGCTATCTTTGGGAGGGATGACCAAGTTAACCCTGCACAGTAAAAAATAATTTATTAAAGTATACTTGATGGCAAATTTTTTTTCATTAAAAGAGAAGTATGGCCAGAGCTTTTTTGGCCATACTTCTCTTATGTGTCACAGTACCGCACCCAGAATCAGCCAATAGCGGGCTAAAGCCATCACTCAGCTGACGTCACAGAGCGGCTTTAGGCTCTGGAAGGATCCCGATCATAGTGTAAGAATACACCCAGATTCCTGAAAGGCAGCTGACTCAGCCTCTCAGCATGCCCCTTAGAGCCTGAGCCAGCTGCTGCCTCCCCCTCCACAGCCTGATGTTACAGTGGGCACTGGAGGGGCAGAGCAAAGAGAGGTGACTGACAGTCATGGGTCTCTGCTTAGAGTACACCGAGAACTGAGTGATCAGTGGTCATGTCATTGCTCAGTTCTTAGGCTTAGAGTTGGCAGGGGACAGCTAGGAGGTGAGTATAGATCAGCCTTTTTCAACCAGGGTGCCTTGAGGTTTCTTCAGGTGTGACTTGGCAAAATGCCTAACAATGGCCCAAAAATTGTGTACAAGCCAGAGGTGGATCAGCCTGCCTTTTAGTTACACAAAGCCACTGGTTTGCATTGTGCACTATTACAACCTTCTAGCTGCTGGCATCCCAACAATCAGGTGATAAGGAGGATTTTGTTTGTCTGCACAGCATCCTTGTTTGATCCTCCCCTGCCCCTCTCCGTCAGTGTTGGGGTCAAATTACCCGAGTGATGGAGAAAAACTGAGGGAGAAGAGAAACACTGGATTACTAGTCAGTACCAGTGTGCAAAAGTGTATTCGATTTGAAAGAATAAATCGCCTCTAACATTGGGTGTCCTACATGTGTGGTTGTTGACGCATTATGTAAAACTATTAGAATAGTTCGTTACATTTTAGAATGCGGTGCCTCAAGATTGTCCATACGTTTAAAGGGTTTGTTCTTAATCTTAAAGGGTGCCTTGATTGTTTGTTTTTTTAGATATTCATACTTCTCCTTTTTGTTTTGAATAGAGTGTGGAAGATTTATAATATCTGTCAGGTTTTTATTGCTCTGTGTCCTCGCTGGGCAGATTCACTACCCCTATTTGTACAATTGACCATTTTTGTTGAGACAGAAAGCAAGGAAAAATCCAGCATTTTAGAGCTGTCACCAATGCAAAGGTGAGGGACAACTCTCCAGTAGAGAGACTTGTTCTGATGACAACACTCTAAAGTAGGAATCTTCTTCACTTTAGAGATTTCCTCTCATTTCCTGTTGCATTTCCAGGACAGAAAGTGAAGGGAAATCTCCCCAGCAGGACAGACAGCAAAAAATAACCTGATGGGGTTTTAACCCTTCATTCTTATCCACAACTAATAACAATTGGCTTTATACACACCTTAAACCTCTTGCCACCCACGTAAAGCATATGTATGGCAACAAAAAAGGTGAGCTTTAATGCCCACACGCTGCACATATGCGTCCATAAGCAGCAAAAGCTTCTGTGCTAGGTCCCAGCACAGTGATCAAGCTGTCAAAGACAGCGCCCACTCTTTAGCTCCTGATCATGTGACCATGGTGACATTCACCTGATTGGGCAGTACTTCCCCCCCCTAGGAATATTAACACAGACCTGGGCTGGGTGGGAAGGGGTTAAGGGTTAGTCTAGCCAAATCAAATAGTTTTTGGTAGAAGCTGGTGAACTGAGGTTCTCTTTGTTTTTAATTTATCCATTAAGGGCTTCAATAATCATTCTACATTTATTACAAGGCTCTGACACTTTCTGATGGGTTTTCATTTACTTTCAATCATTAAAACTGCAACAAGAAAAAAAGATGAAAGTCTCACTTGATTGCCTCACTGAAAAAGCTCAATGGTGCAAACTATTTTTAAGTAAGAATCCTGGAAGCAAATAGAGCTGATGATGATGTCAAGGAGAAGTCATTAGCAGAGCCCCCGTAAATCTGAAAGGTCAGTGACATATAGACTGCCAACATTCACCAAAAACAGTAATATTCAGTTTGGTTGGAATTACCTTTTAATAAATAACTTTCTGATTGAGTTCTGACTTTTGGTTGTGTAGGTTGAATTTCATTTGGCTGTTCACATCACATCACATCACACAAGCTGGTGTTTATCTGCAAAAAGGATTTTATGGCACATCAACAAGCACCAGTTTTTTTTTAATTGTATTTTTGCAGCACCAACAATTATGTAGTTGTCCTGTATGTGTTTCAGTGACAAAGTACCCATAAAATCCCCTGTTACAGCATGTTCTACCAGGGAGAGAGACTGCAGTCCTGGCTGTAATCTCACAACAGCTGTTAACTACAGTGACTACAGTGAAATATTAATCTCCCTTTATTGACTAACCTGCAGATTTCTATATTTAATGAAAAAATATGAATGTCTCATCCAAATGCCCTAAAATTATCAATTGTGTAATTTTCTTTCCTAATTTACCATGTTGACAACTAAAAAAAAAATATATATTTTTTAAATTTATATTTAGACTGCCAAATCTTACTGAAAAGTATACCTTATGGCGCCACTCCAAACTGTAGATGGAAGAAAAAAGATCAACCCTCCGGCAAGTGAAAAGAAGGGAGCATGAGTCCAGTGTCAGTCATTACAAGTGAACGGATGCAGGCTGCTTAACCGACCCCAGGAGTCCAATGTGGAGGAATGTTAAGGAATGGCCTCAGCCACCATTCTGGCCATGCCCTCTGACATGTTTCGTTCCACCCACCAGGGATTGGTCACAGAGGTAGTCCTACCTTGGTCACTGTGACCAAGCCCTGGTTGGCGGGGTGAAACCCATCACTTGCCTAATCTTACTGCCTTGCTTCAATAAACATACAGCTCTATGATATTGGAAGGGTCTCACTCTGGCTGTCGATTCAATCAGAGAGAAAGTCAGAATGCAAACAGTATCCGCTGTGCTTTTATGTTAATCTGTAATGCTGTCACATTGGTGTCATGGATGCACCTTGTATGAAAACATATCTAAACCCAAAAACAAAAATGTAACAGATTGCAGTTTACCAATCCATTAAGCTCAACTTTGGGAAAAACATATTATCCCTTGCAGTGGGGCTACATCCACATTGCAGGGGTTAATTGTTTGTTTTATCAAGGGGAGTGGAGAAACCTGTTTTAGTTACCTGATCCTCTACTCCCCTGGCAGGCGGTTCTACCCCATGACACAACAGAGGACTGTCCCTTGACATCCTCATGACCAGAGCAGGGCTATAGACCCTGCCCAGATCATGATGACATCAGGTCCCTAGACCGCTAGATTGTGGGGGTGCAGATGCTACAGGGACCAGTCTTGCTGCAGGGAGGAGTGGAGGATTGGGTAAGTAAATCCCATTAAATGTGGTGGCTGCATTAGTTAGGCTTTTTTCCTTTTACTTCCACCTGGCAGTTCCAATCTTGGTAGTAACACACTTTCTATTCTAGGGTGACAACACTTACTGTACTGCATCTGTGGAGGAGCAGCATTGCCACCCAAGGCTGCTATCCTGAATTGGGCTACACACACTTTCTTCTCTCATCTCTATTAAATAGGGAAGAGGTGTTCTGTAGTTTACAGAAGAAAATTAAAGCTACATCACAGCTAAAGAAGATAATAATTTATTTTGAGATTTCAGTTCAGTGCACAAGGAGATGCAAGGATTCTGGAATTCTGTCAAAATCAACAAAATGGCCAGATCAGATGACTGTCATTTTATGTATCTGGGAACTTTTTGTTTTGGAAAACTTCAGCACCTCCAAGAGTTGAGACACTGTCATAATCACTTTATGGGTAAAACTGAACTCAAGGTATGATCTTAATGCATATTTGCTTTGGTCCAACTTGGCACAATGTAAGTGTGCATATCTCATACCTGAGAATCCGCTGTGGAAACTGACAATCAAAGAAGTTGGTGCAGCTATAAAGATTGCTGGTATCTTTCAGATCCTGTGCCAAAGGTTTGCTCCACTTCATACTAACCTCAGGCACTCAGCACAGGACCAGAAACGACCTCTCCTGCGCTCTATGACCCAGAATAAGGGTGGATAGATGGGACCAGAACTTGACAAATTCGACCACCAATGCATATAGGGTTGTGCAGCTCCAAACAAGGCTGGGGAAGCCCGACCAGTACTGCAAAGCGAAACAAAAAAGAAAGCGCACCAACTTTGTGCATTACCTCAGTAAACCATAATTTTATTGAATACAGAATGATAATTACTCACAAACAACAAAGTAAATCAAGTACAGCTTTGAAACGCGTCAGCCGTACTCTGAGTGTCTACCCCTTTGATGGGACTCGCACAGGCTTCACTATTCTAAAGTTCCTTTGAGGACTTACATGCCTGATTTACTTCGTTGTTTGTGAGTATCATTCTGTATTCAATAAAATTTTGGTTTACTGAGGTCATGTGCAAGGTTGGTGCACTTTCTTTTTTGTTTCGCTACTCAGCCCAGGACCTGGAAGATCTTGGCTATCACTGTAGTAGCATTGACAATGTTTGTCAGCTTCCAGTTAACATCACACCTTGATTTCAGCTTTAAGGGATCATTCACACCATTGTGCAGAGATGTTAGTTTTTCTTTCTGCAAGGGCATAACAAAATCAATTGTTTTCTATGTGCCCTGTTCACACCACAAAACTGGAATCATTTGCAGATTTTTTCTGTGCAAAAATCTGCACCGTGTATAAAACCCATTGAGGCGCTTGAAAACTGATGTAAACTGATGTCTCTGCACGTGAAATCTGCACATATGGTGTGAACGAGGCTTAAAGGATAAGTCCACCCTTGGAATATGTTACATGTGCCACCTGTATTTAGGGTGGAACATGTAACATGTTTCAGCTTCTGCCCCCTCTCCCACCAATCCCCCCCCTCTCTCTGTGACAGTGGGCGGGGGATCTTCTTCCAGGACCCACTGTCAGAATTTAAAAATAGAATGGTTGTGCAGGGCTCCGCCCAAATGGCACATCATCCAATAAGAAAGTTCTGTGATTGAATAAGCTACAGGTACCGTCGGTCACTGCAGCTGATGGCTTGTAGCTCTCTGTGAGGGAACTGATCTGCACTCTCGTAGTTCATGGATTTTTCCTGCCATTTAGTAAATGCCTGCCCGAATGGGAAGTACGAGCAGACAGCTGACTGAGAGTCTGCAACCTGCTAATCGCGGGTGCAATGCAATGTAAAATAAATAAATAAACTCACATTTTAATTGGTAAAAAGATGTGCATTTATTATTTTTGCAAACTTAGCCTTTAACGGAATAGAAGCTCTGATTTTTTTTACTCTATTTTGTTTCTAGAGTATTTTTTCAACTAAGTCAAGATATCGAGGGAGGAAGGCATGCAGACCCTCTATTATACTGTATTTAAATTTTCATTTCAGTTACACTTTATATACAGTATTTAATAGTATTCTTTATATTTATATATATATATATATATATATATATATATACATAGTTAGTCTGGCTGAAAAAAAGACAAAAGTCCATCCAGTTCAACCATTAAAAAAAGTTATAATCCTATACCCACACAATCCAATTTGCTCCTGCAGGAAAAAAAATTCCTTCCTGATCCCTCGAGAGGCAATCGGCTATTCCCTGGATCAACTTTACCTATAAATGCTAGTAACCAGTTATATTCTGTGTATCTAAGAAACAATCCAGGCCTTTTTTTCCAGATGGGGTATTACTAATGATTTGTACAGGGGTAATATGATATCTCTCTCTCTGGAGTCTATACCTCTTTTAATACAAGAGGATTTTGCTCGCTTTAGAAACCGCAGCTTGGCATTGCATGCCATTATTAAGCTTGTGATCTACCAGAACTCCCAGATTCTTCTCCACCATTGATTCCCCCAGTTGTACTCCCCCCCCCCCCCAGTATGTATGATGCATGCATATTCTTAGCCCCCAAGTGCATACATTTACATTTATCAACATTAAACCTCATTTGCCACATAGTTGCCCAATTAAACAGTGCATTGAGGTCACCTTGTAAATTGGAGACATCCTGTAAGGATGTTATTCCACTGCACAGCTTGGTGTCATCTGCAAAGACTGAAATTGTATTTTTAGTCCCAGACCCTATATCGTTTATAAATATATTAAAAAGTAAGGGTCCCCGACACTGATCCTTGGGGTACACCACTGACAACCCTAGAGCATTCAGAGTATGAATCATTAACCACTACTCTCTGAATACGATCTTTTAGCCAGTTTTCTATCCATTTACATACAGATTTTTCCAAGCCCGTAGACTTTACCTTACACATTAGCCGTGTGTGGGGAACTGTGTCAAACACTTTTGCACAATCCAAGTATACCACGTCCACCTCCACCCCTCTGTCCAAGGTTTTGCTCACCTTCTCATAAAAAGAAATCAGATTTGTTTGACAACTTCTGTCTTTCATGAATCCATGCTGTCTGTTGCTTAAAATATTTTTTTCCAGCAAGAACTCATCTATGTGGTCTTTTATTAAACTCTCCAGTATCTTCCCAACTATAGAAGTTAAACTAACAGGTCTGTAATTACTTGGTAAAGATATATATATATATATAACACAGAACTCAGAATTTACTGTGGTTCTTTACTGCCATCTTGTGGACATTTTTATATTATGTCTTTGCCTTCGAAAGCATATACAACAAAATGGTAAATACAGTGATGATTGTATACTAAAGTGTGTAAACCCCAGGGCTTTTATTCAGTGGGAACATGAGGGAATGCAGCACTGTATGTATGTAATTGCAAGGGGTGCTGAGGTGTGTTGGAGGGTCTATTGATGCTGGCTGTTAGTGGGATTTATTGTTTCTGGAGACACAACATACACTGCAAGGAATGGCATGCATGGGTGTCATCCACAAAGGAAGCCTCTCCTAAAGCCCATGCACAAAAAAGCCCACCTAGAATTTGCCAGGGCTGAAAAAGAAGACTACTGGGACTCTGTACTCTGAAGTGTTGACACCAAGATAAATGTTTTTGTAACTGATGGCTTCAAAACTGTATGGTGTCACAAAGGTGAAGAGTACAAAGAAAAATGCATGGTGCCTACAGTGAAACATGGTGGTGGCAGCGTCCTTCTGTGGGGCTGCATGAGCGCTGCTGGTGTCAGGGAGCTGCATTTCATTGTTGGTATCATGAATTCACAGATGTACTGCTCTATATTGAAAGAGAAGATGCTACCATCACTCTGTGCCCTTGGTCGTCTTGCACTTTTCCAACATGACAATGATCCAAAACACACATCTAAGGCCACTGCTGCATTTCTGAAGAAAAACAACAGGGTGAAAGTGATTCAGTGGCCAAGTATGTCTGCTGATCTGAACCCAATCGAACACCTATGGGGAATCTTGAAGAGACAAGTTGAGCATCAACTTGAGATCGTTCCTGAAGAATGGAAAAAGATGTTGCAATGTCGCCAACTTGTTCATTCCATGCCTAGAAGACTTGGTACTGTCCTTACAAATCATGGAGGTCATACAAAATACTAGATGGAGTAGTTTTTGTTGTGGGATGTATTCATTTTTGCATCAACTAATTTGAGTAAATTACTGAAGATTGTCTAATCTAAGTTATATTATTAACCTTATTTTTATATAATGAGCTAAACAAATGTTCTATGAAACTAAAAATGTTGGAAATTGTTCTTGTGTTCATTGAGAGATTGATTAAAAATTACTTTTCAAAAGGGGTGTACTCATTTATGCTAAGCATTGAAGCATTGTGTGTGTATATATATATATATATATATATATATATATATATATATATATATACAGTATACAGTGAAGGAAATGTGTATTTGATCCCCTGCTGATTTTGAATGTTTGGTCACTCACAAACAAATGATCAGTCTAAAAATCAAATGGTAGGTGTATTGTAACACTGAGAGACAGAAAAGCAAAAACATTTTTTAAAGAAATGCATCTCTAACAAATGATGCACTGATTTGCATGTTCATGAGGGAAGTATTTGATCCCCTTCACAAAACATGACTTAGTACTTGGTGGCAAATCCCTTGTTGGCAATCACAGAGGTCAGACGTTTCCAGTAGTTGGCCACCAGGTTTGCACACATCTCAGGAGGGATGATTTTGACCCACTCCTCTTGGCAGATCCTCTCCAAGTCATTAAGGTTTGGTGGCTGACGTTTGGCAACTCGAACTTTCAGCTCCCTCCACAGATTTTCAATCGGATTAAGGTCTGGAGACTGGTTAGGCCACTCTAGGACCTTAATGTGCTTATTCTTGAGCCACTCCTTTGTTGCCTTGGTGTTTTGGGTCATTATCATGCTGGAACACCCATCCACGACCCATTTTCAATGCCCTGGCTGAGGGAAGAAGGTTCTCACCCAAGATTTGATGGTACATTGCCCCATCCATCGTCCCTTTGATGTGGTGCAGGTGTCCTGTCCCCTTAGCAGAAAAACACCCCCAAAGCAGAATGTTTCCACCACCATGTTTGACATTTGGGCTAGTGTTCTTGGGGTCTTAGGCAGCATTCCTCCTCCTCCAAACACGGCGAGTTGAGTTGATACCAAAGAGCTTTATTTTGTTCTCATCTGACCACAACACTTTCAACCAGTCCTCTTCTGCATCATTCAGATGTTCAGTGGCAAACCTCACACGGGCCTGGACATGTGCTTTCTTGAGCAGAGGGACCTTGTGGGCACTGCAGGATTTCAGTCCTTGTCAGCATAGTGTGTTTACCAATTGTTTTCTTTGACTGTGGTCCCAGCTGCCTGGAGATCATTGACTAGATCCTCACGTGTAGTTCTGGGATGATTCCTCACTGTTCTTATCTCTGTTCTCTGATCATTGACACTCCACGAGGTGAGATCTTTTTTAAGTGTTTTTTTTTTTTTTCCCCCGCAAACGTGCAACTATAAACGTAAAAACCCGTAAGTGTTCACAAAAAAATGTGCAAGTGCAAAACACCACACGAAAAAGTGCACTTAGGGGTGTGCTGTGTCCTACCCCTAAAGGGGCTTGGACTGCTTACCCTGATCCCCCGGGGCACGAAGCTCCTGACGGAGACAAGGTTCCCAATTGGTCCTCCTTGCCAAAAGGCCTGGTGGACCACCGTTCCTTGTGTCCAGCCGAAGCCAGACACACAGTACTTGGTCAGGGGGCTCTCCCGAAGAAAAGCCCCCTAGGGATCAGGGGAGGAAGGAACCAAAAGGCCACACATCCTCCCCCTAGACTTCAGGGTAGGCCCGAGGACCCAAACCCTCCATCCGTGAAAACACACGCATAAGTAACAGAAAAAGTGACAAACGTGGGAGGTGAAATAAATTAAATAAATAGAAAATAAAAAAGTGGTACCGTGCCAAATTGTGCACAGACCAGGCCCTGAGGCCCTATCTTTTTTAAGTGTTGGTGCACTAGACCTAGGGAGATTGACAGTTGTTTTGTGTTTCTTCCATTTGCGAATGATTGCACCAACTGTTTTCACCTTCTCACCAAGCTGCTTGGTGATAGTTTTGTAGCCCAGTCCAGCCTTGTGTAGGTTTACAATCTTGTCCCTGATATCCTTGGACAGCTCTTTAGTCTTTGCCATGGTGGAGAGTTTGGAATCTGATTGTTTGATTGCTCCTGTGGACAGATGTCTTTTATACATGTGACAAAATGAGATTGGCAGCACTCCCTTTAAGAGACTGCTTCTAATCTCAGCTTGTTACCTGTATGAAAGACACCTGGTAGCCAGAAATCCTGCTGAATGATAGGGGATCAAATACCTATTTCCCTCATGAACATGCAAATCAGTGCATAATTTGTTAGACATGCATTTCATTGAATTTTTTGTTGCTATTCTGTCTCTCAGTGTTACAATACACCTACCATTCTATTTTTTGATTGATCATTTCTTTGCGAGTGGGCAAACATTGAAAATCAGCAGGGGTTCAAATACTTATTTCCTTCACTGTGTATATATAGTATGTATACTGCATATGTTGTCTTTTTATAGCAATTAAAGATATGTTTATTTAGGTTTGTAGTTATGATACATGCAAATATATTGTTTGAGCTACATTACAGTGTCATTAAAGTGGTATTACACCCCATGCCAATAATGTAATATATTGCAGCTTACAAATCATTAAATGCGGTGGCTGCATTCTTTTCTTCGGTATTTTTCCCTCTGTTTTCACCTGGGGATCTGCCCAGTAACACTCCCCCTGCATTAGTGAGACACCACTTTGGAAGAATGAGCACAGAACACAGCAGACAGCAGATTTAAATGCAATAATAAATTGAAGCTAAACTTTGGCTAACACTTTATAAGCCGTTACAACAAACAATTTTTTTCTTTTGGGAGAAAAGTTTTACATGAATAAATAAACACTGATAATTGTACCTGTAAGTGGCAGATGGACTGTCTCATCCATGTAAACTGATACAGTCTGGAGAGCTTGACCTTTTGGAAAACAGCAGAGTTGCTGGCTGAATCACCAGATAAAAATAGAAGAAAGAAAGCCTAAAAAGAAACCCAATACAGCCTTTACATCTAAGAAATGGTAAGCTGCAATATAATTATTGTTTGCTTTTGGGTTTAATACTGCTTTAATATCTGCTTTTAATACAAGCCTTTCCTCTTCATTCTGTAAGAGACTGACATTTTTTCTGGTCCAATGGCTTTTTTTTCTCAGCTTTTTGCACAAATCTGACAGTTTTATATTTTAAATGTTTAAAGTCGAAGAGTGCACATGCGTGGGCGGCCGGCACACATGTCCCGGCCGTAGCTCCGCACACCCCCGGCACTGTACAAGCCCATACACGGGCACCGAGCCTTCTCAAGCCTGGGACTTGCCCTGGTACTATACCAGATCCCCTGGGCATCCTCATAATTCCAGGACGGACAGCAGGAAAGAGCCATGGCGGCTCTCAGCACCCGATCCCTGCGGTGAGCAGGGGATCCAAAATGGCGCCCGGCTCGGCTTCCACGGCCTCTGTTACCTCCTCTGCCTCTGCACAGCCAGCACCTCTCCCTCAGAGTGCGAAAACTGGCCCTACCACTTCTACTGGTCGGGACCGGACAGCGGTGGCATCATCTTCTGGGGTGAGTGACCCTCCTCGCCCCCCCCCCAGTCTCCTTCAAGCTCTGCACTACCTGAGTTCCAGACTTCGGCCTGCTCACTAGGCCACGATTCTCCTGCTTCCTCTCCATTGGATAACAAGATGGCAGCTATCTTTTTCAGCCAGAGCAGCAGTTTGGAACCTGACTCTGATAGCCCTGATCACTCACCAGCAATCCCTCCGGCTCCACCACAATTTTCAGGAGATGTGACCCTAATCACTCGTATCACATACCTGGTGATGGAGGCCAATGGAGAGAGGGCTTCTCTTGCGGCTAAGTTCTGGACTCCCCTGAGAGTGGGACAGCGGGAGTCAGGCCCAAAGTTGCACAGATTGCCTGTAGGAGTGCTGGTTGGTGGTCCACTCAGAAGCACAGCTGGTGCACAGAGATAGGTCTGCAGACAGGAGGTGCCTGTGAGTGGTATGCAAGCCCTTCTGGGATTTGGATGTTTACTGGGTAGTTGTTTCAAGCCAAGGTCAGGTACCAGGTGGGAATCAGAGCGGACATAGTCAGATGGGATAGCCAAGGTCATTCACAGAGGAGCAAGAGAGAGAGTATCCGTAGGCCAAGCCGAGTTCAGATCAGGGGTAAATCAGAGTAGAAAGGTCCAGGAGAAAGCCGAGGCGGTAACAGGAAATCACAAGTCAGAATCACAGGAAACAGGAACCAGGAACAGGGCACAGGGAGCTAGAGATCATCCAGCAACTAGAGGAAGTGATGAGCCTCCTTATAAAGGCCGTCTGGCACCAGACTGAGGCTGATGTGTACTTCTGCTTCCATGTAGAGTACTGGCAGAAATTCCAGATCTTCCAGAACTTCTGCCGTGGACAGGACCCTGTCAGTGCCCCCCCCAAAGGGCAGCCTCCGGATGCCCACCTGGGCAATCTTTTCAGGATACTTGGAATGAAATTCTCGGAGAAGCCTGGGGGCATGTACATTCCCTTTTGGTTCCCAGGAACTTTCTTCAGGTGGGTACCCCTTCCATCTACTGGATTTGTCTTCCCCGCCTTCTGCAGTCCAGAATTGCTTCAACCTCGTATTCCGTCTCCTCCCCAACTGTTATCGGTGGAGGAGGTGGTTCTACTCTCCCTGGAAAAGGATCAGGAACAGCTGGCTTGAGTAGGGAGATGTGGAAAACTGGGTAGATCTTGTATGATTCTGGAAGGAACAGCTCAAACGCCACTGGATTGATTTCCCTCTTAATCCGGAAAGGGCCAATGTACCTTGGACCCAACTTACGTGATGGGCACGGAAGTTTTAGATTGGTAGTTGATAGCTAAACTTTGTCTCCAATCTTCATAGGAGGGTTTCCTCTCCATTTCCTGTCATAGTTTTTCTTATAATCAGCCTGGGATTTCAGTAAAGACTCTCGGAGGACTTTACAGTTGTTCTGTAGCATGGAGAATCTGTCCTGTACTGCGGGTACTGAAGCTTCAGGAATGGTGTCAGGTATGGAGGAAGGGTGGAATCCATAATTAGCCCAAAATGGCGACTGATTAGTAGCAGAATGGACTGAATTGTTGTAGGCAAATTCTGCCAATGGGAGTAGGGATGCCCAATCATCCTGAGAAAAAGCAGAGAAGCACCGTAAATATTGCTCCAAAGTCTGGTTCGTTCGCTCCGTTTGCCCGTTACTCTGGGGATGGTAGGTGGACGATAAGCAGAGTTCCACCTTCAGGACTTTGCAGAGGGCTCTCCAGAACCTGGATGTAAACTGCACCCCTCGGTCTGAGACGATATTACTGGGCAGACCATGTAACCTGACAATCTCTTTGATGAAGGTTAGTGCAGTCTCTGGTGGAGTACCCACCACTGGTAAAAAGTGGGCCATCTTGGATAGCCGATCCACTACTACCAGAATGGTAGTAAACCCCTCCGACGGTGGCAAATCCACAATGAAGTCCATTGCGACCATCTCCCAGGGATGATCAGGAATAGGCAGGGGCCTCAGCAACCCCCAGACCTTGGCTTTGTCTCCCTTGTTCCGCAGACACACTGTGCACGACTTCACATAAGCTCAACAGTCATGATTCAAGTTGGGCCACCAGAAGGATCGCTGGATTAGTTCCATTGTCTTACGGGCTCCAAAGTGTCCAGCCAGTTGATGGTCATGGAAAGCCCTTAAAACTTGAGACCTCACTTCTTGGGGTACAAAGATTTTATCATTGTGGCATAGAAGACCATTCTGCCTTCTAAGCAAATTTTGTTTGGGTTCAGGACATAGTGCAGAGGCTTGCTTGATCGAAGACTTTGGGCTGGGTTGGATCAGCAAAAAATTTTGGCCCGACAAAATAATGTTGGGGGGAGAAGGCTCCTCTGGGTCCGGGAACATGCGGGAAAGGGCCTCTGCCTTCCCGTTCTTGGATCCTGGGCGGTAGTTTATGTGGAAGTTAAACCTGGAGAAATATAAAGCCCATCTAGCCTGTCGAGGTCTTAGGTGCTTGGCAGACCTTAGATACTCCAGATTTTTATGAACTTTGAAAATCATAATTGGGTGGCTGGCTCCTTCCAAGAGATACTTCCATTCTTCGAAGGCTATCTTAATCGCTAAAAGTTCCCTATCTCCCACATCGCAGTTCCTCTCGGCTTGGCTCAGTTTTCTAGAACAAAAGGCTATTGGGTGAAGCAGAGCCTTTGGGCCCTGGCGCTGGGAGAGTACGGCTCCTGTAGCAACTTCAGATGCGTCTACCTCCACGATGAAGCAGAGTGTTCGCTCTGGATGCTGTAACACAAGAGCGGAGGTGAATTGATTTTTTAATTGCTCAAATGCTTTTTAAACTTCTTGGCTCCAGCAAAATCGTGTATGCTGGCAGGTGAGTTGAGTAATAGGGGCAATGATTGTGGAAAAGCCCTTAATAAATTTCTGATAAAAGTTGGCGAAACCCACAAATCTTTGGACCCCTTTCCTGTCTGAAGGTGCAGGCCAATCCAGGATAGCAGATACTTTCTGAGGGTCCATGGAGATCCCCTCGGTGGAAATTATGAGCCCCAGGAACTGGATGGACTGCTTCTCAAACTCACACTTCTCCGCCTTGGTGTACAAGCCATGCATCCTTAGAGTGTTTAGCACTTTCCTAACGTGATCACGATGGAGTTCCAGTGAGGTAGAGAAAATTAGGATATCGTCCAGGTAGACGATCACAAAAAGGTCAAGATACTCTCTAAAGATGTCGTTCACAAAATGTTGAAAAGTAGCAGGGGCATTACATAGTCCAAACGGCATTACTAGGTTTTCAAAATGTCCGAAGTGTATTCTGAAGGCTGTCTTCCACTCATCGCCCTCTCTTATACGGACTAAATTGTAGGCCCCCCGTAAGTCCAATTTAGTGAACACTTGGGCTGTTCGAAATCTCTGAAACAACTCAGGCACCAGAGGAAGAGGATACCGGTTTTTAATTGTAATTTTATTAAGTTCCCTGTAGTCAATGCAAGGTCTAAAAGACTGATCCTTTTTTTCTACAAAGAAAATACCAGTCCCGGCAGGGGAGGGAAAGGAAGAGGGGCGGATGAATCCTTTAGCGAGATTCTCATCTAGATAGTGCCGGAGGGCTTCCAGTTCCAGTTCAGATAGTGGGAAAATTCGCCCAAATGGTATTTCTGCCCCTGGGAGTAACTCAATTGGGCAGTCGTAAGACCAATGAGAAGGCAATGTGTCGGCCTTCTTTTTATCAAACACATCGAGGAATTGATGCTAGGTAGAGGGAACTGATTGACTGGCCTCTGGTGAAGGTTGGACTGAGAGACATACGGAAGAATTGGTGGGTGTAGGGACACCACAGTGTTGTAGACAATATTCTGAAGAAAAAATGATTTCCTTCTTGGGCCAATTGATCTGTGGGTTGTGGGCTTGCAACCAGGGTATTCCTAGGATGGCTGGAAACATGGGGGATCTGATCATGTCAAAACGCATAATCTCCTGATGGCCGGAGTCGGTGGTTGCAAGAATAGGAATAGTTTCCTGGGTAACAGGTCCGGAACTCGGAGTAGTGCCATCCGCAAGTAAGATGTCAAGTCTCTGTTTCTTAGGCAGAAGAGGGATGTGTAAGTTCTTGGCCAATTGGATGTGTAAGAAACAGCTACAAGCTCCCGAGTCAACGACTGCCCGCAACTGGACGTCCCTTCCAGCCACCTGCAAAGACATGGGGAGAGTGACATGGGTGGTTAAAGTCCCAGATAGCTGAAGGTACCAAGGATGGGGCTGACTGGACTTACTTGGGCGTACTGGGCAGTTATGCAGGAAGACAGAGGTTTCCTTGCTGTCTGCGTAGCCTTTCTTCCGGAGTTAGGGCAGGTCGGAGAAGGTTGATTTGCATAGGTTTTACCTCTGAATTGTTGATGGGTTGCGGAACAAGGGCAGGAGCCGTTGGCCCTGGAACTTTTGGCAGAACCCAAGTGGGCCGAAAGGTCTGAGTACGCTTTCCCGTAGACGCCGATCCAACTGAGCAGCAAGCAGGATAAGGTTCTCCAAGGAGGAGGGAGTTTCCACCCTAGCTAACTTGTCCTTGAGGGACTCGGACAGGCCTAGACGGAACTGGTACTTCAATGCTGCATCATTCCAACCAGTGTCTGCAGACCATTTACGGAACTCCACTATGTAGTCCTCCACAGGCCGCCAACCTTGTAGTAGAGCGTGGAGGGCGGACTCAGCAGTGGAGGTCCTCTGGGGATCGTCGTAGAGGGCAGCCATGGCTTCAAAGAATTCACTCACTGAATTGAGCGCTGGGCTCTTTTGTTCCAGAAGACTATGTGCGCAAGTCTGAGGTTCTTCAGACAAGAGGAAGATGATGAACCCGACCTTGACCGCTTCCAGAGAAAAGGTCCTGGGTTGCAGAGCAAAATATAATTCACAGGCATTCTTGAAAGCTCAGAACTTACGTCGATCCCTGAGAAAACGTTCAGGAGTAGGAACTCTGGGTTCCGGAGGTGGTAACACTATAGTGGTGGCAGGAGACTGACTGGCAGGTGCGGCTACTGGGCAAATTTGAAAATTTAAAAAAAATGACTTTTTTTTTTAAATGATTATTTCATAGCAAAACATTCCTGTATCAAAGCATTTCACATACATTTTGTCCCTACTGCTTTGTCCTGTGCCCTGCCTGCATTTTGACTGTTCTTTCTGCCTGGAAACTTAGAAAAGTCCACGGCGTCCAAAAAGCGTCTCTTTAGGTCAAAATCGGTTTTAGGCCGGCTAGAGAACAGCGATAGTCAATCAGAACTACTTGCAGAATTGAGTGATAATGATTCATGGGGGAAATTCGTCATCAGACACTGAAGACGATTTTGCGACTTTGCTCAGTGATGTGTGAACTTGGCGCTATATGTCAAATTTCAGTGTTTTTGGTTTGATTATAATATTGAATTAAATTTATTATTATTATATTATTATTTTTTATGAGTATTTATTAAGTAAGTAATTACTAAGAATTGCAGGCCTACAATACATAACACCAAATTTCCATGCAAAAAAATGGTACCGCTTTTGGTACAAAATTCCTGGCATAATCATACCGCCAGGGAGGTTAATTAATTGTGATCTCAAGATCCTTACTAAAATTTTGGCTTTACGCCTCCATAAATTCTTGGCACTTTATATTCATGATGATCAATCAGGATTCATCAGCGGTCGACAAACTCTGGACCAAATTCCTGGTACTTTGGCTTTGTTGTCAGCTGTACAATCTAACTGGGACAAATCCTCACTGAGGGAAGTCCTACTATTATCATTAGATTTCCATAAAGCGTTTGACAGTTTATCTTGGGACTATCTATCTCAGATGTTGGGTAGGTTTGGGTTTGGCCCTTTTTTTATGACTTTAATGCGGGCTCTTTATTCTAATCCTTCAGCTCAGGTTTCCATTTGTGGATACAAATCAGCTCCTCTGTCTACTGAGCGAGGTACTAGACAGGGCTGCCCCCTTTCTCCTCTACTTTTTGCTTTGTCAATGGAACCACTTGCCATTGCTATCTGCTCTGATCCTACTATTTCTGGCATCTACTGTGGCCAACGTGATCATAAATGTGCTTTATTTGCTGACGATGTCCTTATGTATATATCTACCCCGCGAACATCTTTACCTAGTCTCCTCCACTTATTTCATCATTTTTCTACAGCCTCTGGTCTTACTCGTAATTCCTCTAAAACAATTACTTAAAATATTTCTCTACCTGATTCGGAGGTTCAATATCTGCGGGACAACTTTAATTTTCAATGGGCCTCTCGTTCTCTCCCTTATTTGGGGATTCATCTCACGAACTCTATCTCGTCGCTGTATAAGACCAATTACCCTCCTCTCTTTAAACAACTTAAA